>NC_091433.1:73534072-73843232 GCF_964237555.1 Oryctolagus cuniculus | reverse complement strand
AAAGCAAGCTGTACTGAATCCTGCCACTGCAGCGTTCTGGGCTCAAACCCTGATCCACACAAATGTGTGATTAGGAAAGCGCCCCTCAGCTTCTCGGGTTGTCTCCAGCAACAGCCCATATACAATCCCAGACTACCAGACCTAAAGAAGCCCCTTGTGCAGCTCCTAGAACAGGGTGCTAGGTGCCAAAGACACAAGCCTCAATATCACTCCGGCATGCCCTGAGGAAACAAGGGTTATTCTCTTGTTTAGAAACTCTGAGGCTGCTGAAACTGGTGCTACCATCTAACTCCTACAAACCTGGGAGATTGAGAGGGTCCTATCCGCAATGCCTCTGCTTCAGGCTGGTGATCTCCAGGCCACAGTCCCCAGCATAGCTGGCATTCACCCTGTGAGACATAGATAAGGACTTCACTGTATCACTGGAACACATCCTGTGGGACCTAGGGAAGAATGTTCCTTAATTCCACCACTCCAAACTCACGTGCACCAGTGCATAATCTACAGAATAATCTGTGAGCACACTGCAGCACTGGAGAAAGTTCCCAATAAGATCTTTCATTGCAGGAACTAGGCATTTTGGTGCTATAAGCCCCAGCATTAGTCATGCACACATAATAGGATGTGAAAATGGTCTCATCTACATCACTCAGCCTCAGAATCATAGCTATTGATCCCACAAGTCCCACCATCAGTCAGGCTTATATGATAGTAAAGGGGGACAGTATTCTCTTTGTTCTAATATACCAGGAACATAGCTATAACCATCACAAGCCCTAGTGCAACTGACCCATCTCTCTAAGGACGTAAGACACATGACCTTGGAAGCTCATGTCTACCTCAAAGTCAGACTACTACCTCCACAAATTGCTGTAGACCAGAAAAATGTGGCACTCTCAGACACTAATGACACTAACTACAGCTGAAGAAATCATTAGAGTTCTGGACTTACCTAGAACCAAAGCCAAAGCAACCACCCAAGTGCTATCTCACATTACAACTAAACAAAAGAACTCTTTTCCAATGAAAACTGCTCCATTTAAAGAAAAAAATTATTACACCAGATATAATATGTGCAGATGTCACCAGAGAAACAAAGGAAACATGAAGTAAGGAAGCATGATATTGCCAAAAGAACACCACACTTCTCCACACATAAATCCTAATTTGAAATAAATCTTTGAAATATCTGAAGTAAAACTCAAAATAATGATACTAAAGAAACTCTATGACATGTGAGAGAATACACATAGTTTAAAGAAATAGGGAAACCAATATATGATATGAATATGAAATTCAACAGAGATAAAAATCATTAAAAACACTCAAAAAGAAATTTTGAAGTTGAAAGCTTTAAATCATTGAAATGAACAAATACAAGTTATATCTTCAACTAAAGAAAATATCATGAAGAGGAAAGAATTTCTGACCTAGAGAATAAGCCTTTTGGAATAATGCAGACAAAAATAAAGAGGAAGGAATCAAAAAGTTTGAAGAAAGCCTACGTGACATATGTGATACAACTGAGCATACAAATGTTCATATTATAGATACCTGAGAAAAAGAGAAGGAAAAGGCATTGAGAACAAACTGAATGAGTAAGTCTTGAAAACAATCCAAGTCTTAAAAAAATATATGGATGTCCAGACAGGAAGCTTAGAAAGACCCAAAGCAGACTCTACCAAAACAGACCTTCTCCAACGCATATTATGGTCAAGTAGTCAAAAGTAAAGGACGAGGAGAGAATCCTAAATAGAGTGGAGAAAATATCAGGTTACATGTAAAGAAAATCTTGCAGCACACTTCTCAGCAGAAACCCTACAGTTCAGAACAGAGTGGGATGATATATCCCAAGGTTTTAAAGAAAAATATCTTCAAATCAAGAATTTTTTGTTAGGTTTTGGTAAACTTTATTGTGGAATAGAATTGACTCACAAGATTTCCTTTTCCATAGCCTGGTTAAATATCAGTTAATACTGCTATTCTCTGTTTCAATCTCCATACTAACCACTGAATTTGTGATCTGCTTGTCTGACTTCCTTGACAGAGATGTTCTTTTTTTAACTTTTTAATTTTTTTTAAATTTTTTGAAGTTTTTATTTAATGAATGCATTGGAATATAGTGGTTCTTTCCTCCACACACACACACCCCCAACTCCCATCCCACCTCCCTCTCCCTCTCCCATTTCCTTCTTCATTTTTGTTCATTTTTAGTTTGATTTTATATATACAGAAGACCAACTCCATGCTAAGCATAGACTTCAACAATTTGCACCCACGGACACACACAACATATAGAGTACAGTTTGGGAACAAAATTTGCTCGAATCTCATAGTACAACTCATTAGGGACAGAGGTCCTATATGAGGAGTAAGTGCACAGTGACTTCTGTTGTTCCTTTAACAATTGACACTCTTATTTATGACGTCAGTGATCTCCCAAGGCTCTTGCCATGGGCTGCCAAGGCTATGGAAGCCTTTTGTGACCATAGACTCCATTGGTATTTGGACACTGCCATGAGCAAAGTGGATGTTCTCTCCTCCCTTCAGAGAAGAGTACATCCTTCTTTGATGACCCTTTCTTTCCACTGAGGTCTCACAGAGATCCTCCATGTAGGATTTTTTTTTTTTTTTTTTTGCCACAGAATCCTGGCTTTCCATGCCTGAAATGCTCTCACAGGCCTTTCAGCCAGACCAGGAAGACTTAAGGGTTGATTCTGAGGGCAGAGTGTTATTTACAGTGATTGTCATTCTAGGAGTCTGCTGTATGGTCTGTTTCCATTATTGGACTTTCCTTCCTTTTTATTTCTATTATTATTACCTGGCACTTGATGTTATTTATATGATCATTTTTATACATAAACCTACCTATATGTTGACTTTAACATTTAATATGATCATTTTAACAGTTAAGATAGCATTTATACCACCAATTTTTTATGGGTTTGGAGTCCCATGACAAGTTCTTAGACTGTGCCCTTAGAAGTAAGTCTGTAGGACTGTATGTAGAACTATACTGCTTTACAGTTATAGACTAACTCTTCCATCTCCTATTTATTTATTTAGTTAGTTAACAGGCAGAGTTAAGACAGTAAGAGGGAGAGACAGAGAGAAAGGTCTTCCTTCCGTTGCTTCACCCCCCAAATGGCCACTACAGCCAGAGCTACACCAATCTGTTTTTGAAAAAAATCAAAAAAAGAAAAAAATATTAGCAGGAGCATTAGAAAATAGAAAGAAAGGGCAATGAAATTGGAAAGCAGGAAGTAAAAATATCCATGTTTGCAAATGACATGATGTAGGCCACAGTGAAACCTAAACACTCCACCAAAAAGGTGTTAAAACTGATAAACCAATTCAGTAAAGACAGGATACTCAATCAGCATACAAAAAACAGTAGCTTTTTTATATGCCAATTATGATATTGCTAAAAGAGAAGGCCAAGATGTAAATCATCTACAATGAATAAAAACTTTAAATATTTAGAAATAAATAATCAAAAAGTAAAATATTTCTACATTGAAAACTATAAAACACAGATGAAATAAAGCATCAAGGACTTAAAATATATATTCATCATTCATTGATTGGAAGAATTAATATCATTAATGATGTGGTATCTCATTGTTTCAACTTACCTTTAGAAAAAAACAAAAGCATTTATAATAAGCATGTATATACTGGTCAGCTAAGTCTAGCCTCTAAGTTATGAGTCAGTTGTTTAATCTCCTTATATATGTTTTGTCTGTCTGTCATTTGCTTTGTTTTTAATTCCCAATCATCTTAAAAGGATAGAAGACACTATTTTACCTTGTTGGTTGCTAGATAGTTTTCTTATGATTATAAATATTCCTGAAATATTTTCTGAAATACAATTTGAGTTACCCAGAAGTTATTTTACTCTCTTGTACATTGCTTTTATTATATATAATGGTACAATAATTTATCATGTGCTAATATGAACAAAAATTTCATGGTGCATGCACATGTATATTTGTGTGTGTGCATGTGTATGTTTGTGAGCATGAACACATTGCATTCTGCCTAAGTAAGGCAGACATTTATTCATAAGCTGTCTGTATTAGGTACCTAATCAATTTGTATCAGTTTACACAGTGTGAAAGCAAAGTGATTTGGAGAAATTATAATGCCTTCTAACTCCAAACCACTTTCACTTTTTCCTTATTGATTTAAACACAAAGAAGATGATCATAGCCATTGTTTCAGTGCAATTATTATCACCATCTGAGTGTAGTCACCTTAATATTACATGCTTACTTATTACCTTTGGATACTATATCCCTCATAACATCCCTTGTAAGTTACTTAGTATTTTTTTTTTACTTGACAAGCAAACAGAGGCAGAAAGAAAGTTCACATTTACTAGTCTACTTCCCTAATTGTCACAATGACCTCAACTGGGGCCAATGCCAGAAGAAAGAAATCTATCCAGGTCTCCCACCTGGGTGACATGAGTCCAATTACTTCAGCCACTGCTGCTGCTACAGGGTTCCACATTGGTAGCAAGTTGGAGACAGAAATGGAGCTAGACACTCCAGTATGGGACCTGGGCATCCTAACCAGTATCTTAACCTCTCAGAAAATGTCACCTCCATAAGCAATGTTTTTGTTGTGCATGTTCTAAAATGTGTATGTGGGCAGGTATTCAGCACCATGGTTAAGACACTTCTTGGGATACCTGCATCCTGTAGCAGGGTTCCTGAGTTCAAGCTTGGTCCTGCTGTCAATTCTGACTGCCTTCTAATGCACAAACTGGGTCATAGCAAAGTAGCTGAGTTTCTGCCACCCATTTAGAAAGCCCAAATTGAATTCCTGGCTCCTGACTTTGGTCAGACACAAGCTCATATGTGGACATTAAAGCAGTAAACCTTCAGATGGTAGATTCTCATTCTCTCTCTCTCTCCCTCCTCCTTCTGTGGGTATATGTGTGTGCCTTTCAAATACATTTAAAGAATTAAAACCTAGTCATTACAAATAAAATGAGCATTATTGTTTTGAGGTATATGATCCATAGTCCATCAGGACACAGAACATTTCTTTTGCCCTGGAAAGTCAAATCATTTCATATCAATCCCACCAGGACCACTAATCTACTAAGTGTTCTGACTTCCTATTCTAGAGTATGCATTGTATATATTTTTCTTCTTGTAACTTTCCATCAATACAATGTCTATGATATTGATATTATTGTGATTTCATTATAAGTCTCTCCTTCTTCTTTGAGTTACAGTAGTTAGAATCCAGTTTAACATCACATTACATTGTATCATTTCCACTGGATCCAGTTTGCTTTCATCTTCTTGCTGAATCAACTGGGCTCTTCCAGGTTTGGGATATCATGAACACATCTATTTTTAAAACTGTTTCATAAGGCTTTTTAAGGGCTTGTGATTTCAGACCTTTTAGATAAGCACTTAGAAGTAGGAAGGGGGCTGGTGCTGTGGCATGGTGGCTTAAGCTGCCACCTGTAACATGGGCATCCCATGTGGGCACAGTTGAAGTACCAGCTGATTCACTTCCAATCCAGCTCTGCTAATAGATAGTAGACTTCCCCAAACCCTCCACACCGAACAAGGGTTATTATACCCTTCATAGAGCCACAGCTCTACATAAATGTGTTGTATTGTGTTTTGGTTTGGTTTTAGCTATTTCAGTCTTATTTTAAGAGAGCAAATCACCTTCCTCTCCCTCACTTTGGGACACTTGTAATGTTGGCTTCAGGAATTGAAAGTAGTAGTCCACAGTAAATCATCATCTTACATAAATCAAAACTCTTATAAATCTACTTTAATGATAAAAATATAACCACACCTACTACTCTAACATCAATATTCTGCAAAATTTTTAATGCCTATAGAACCAATAATCAACCTCAAATATACATATTCAATTTTATTTTTCTTTTTGTGTACATTTTAGAGTTTTGAACTTCTCATGCAATAAAACTCTGCCTAAGTGCCTCTTTGGTTATAAATCATGTACCATTAGATATAAAATGGCTCTGATGAGGACTTCAGAGTACTCAGATTTACATTACTTACTGAATAGCACTTTAGTTTCTGACAGAACCAAACACTGAAAAGTGCACTATAAATTTCCATAAAGATATAACTCCAGCAATAAAACCTATTTAGTGATAAGAACGAATATAACATGGAAAATTAAATAAACATCATCACAACACAGCACATTAGATGACATTTTTACAGCATTCTATAAAAATGACTTAATAGAAACCTGATAGGACAAATAGCCAAACTTTCTTCACTGAGCTTAAAATCATCTGGATATCTTGAAAATTTACTTCAGTTCTCCAGAAATTTACTATTTGAGAAACACTGTAATTCACTTTTTTTTTTTTTTGACAGGCAGAGTTAGTGAGAGAGAGAGAGACAGAGAGACAGAGAGAAAGGTCTTCCTTCCGTTGGTTCACCCCGCAAATGGCCACTATGACTGGCACGCTGCGCCGATCTGAAGCCAGGAGCCAGGTGCTTCCTCCTCGTCTCCCATGTGGGTGCAGGGCCCAAGCACTTGGGCCATCCTCCACTGCCTTCCTGGGCCACAGCAGAGAGCTGGACTGGAAGAGGAGCAACCAGGACAGAATCTGGTGCCCTGACCGGGACTAGAACCCAGGGTGCCTGAACTGCAGGCAGAGGATTAGCCTAGTGAGCTGCGGCGCCGGCCATAATTCACTTCTAATACACATAATAATACTTTAAATTACAATGGATTATAAAAAAAAACAGATTGCAATAAAAGCAATGATTTGGTTAATGTGTGAGTTACTTCATTAATTAAATTTATGTGTTGAAAATTTTATTATGTCCATATAACATCCTGATTTATAATGCTGGATATTCAGATTAAAGAAAATAAATTTAAATGTAATTTAATTATGTGTAAGTACAGATAAATAGGAAAATAACTATCCAATACAATTCCTGTTAGCTGAGATAAAGAACAAAGTCCTTAAAATGAATAATATATTTGACCTCCACAAACTCTTGCAGTAATGCAGTCCCCAAAGTTTTAGGCTAAGTATAGTAAGAGTGTGGAAAATTATTTTAATCACAGCGTTTAGAATAGGACCTTTAGGAAGCCATTCAAGTATACTACATTTTAGGCTAAAGTCCCCATGATTGAATCCTGGTGGTTTTAGAAAGATTGATAGAGAGAGAGAGAGAGAGAGAGAGAGAGAGAGAGAGAAAGAGATCACAACCACACATAAGCAGGCATGTGTACTCCCTAAATTTTGTTGCAATTTCCTTGTGTCACGCTAGCAAGAATACCATTACCAGAGAAAAAAAAACTAATTTTCTTTTTTATAAAATAGGCAACCTCAGACATTTCATTATAGTAATAAAAGTTGATTAATACAGTGTTTTATAAAATTCTCGCAATGAGAAAATTATATAGCTTATGTATATAAAAGGTTATATATTAATATATAAATATATATGTATAAACATGAAAATATTAAAATATTTCAAATGTACCATTAAACTGAAAAGATAGTAAAGAAACTGCAGAGGACTAAATTCCAATGAAAACAGGAGATGAGAAGGAAAGCAAGTATGTCAAACTCAGTTACCATGCTGAAGGTGTCTGTCAGCTGTTGAAAGACTGGAGTGTTCTCACCCAGTGTAGCTGCATAGGCTAGAAGAGACACAAGCCCTTAGAGTCATGGGTAGTCTAATGTGACTTGACTAACTAACCTGGCACCCCTAAAAGACATTCTTTCTGTAAAAGAATGAATAAAAATGTCATTATATGAGAGAATAAACACTTACCTTTTTAAATTTGGGACTAGATGAGGGGGAAAAAGAACATTCTCCTGTAAGAGTTTGTAACCATAAACTGAACATCACAGAGATTTTTGCTTGAATTTATGTTGCCTACATGTTCAAGTAACTTCAGGCAGAAAAGTTAATTTAAAGTATGCTTAGGTTTGCATTTCTTGCAGACGACTGACAGAAGTATGATCATCTGTGGAGAAGCACAACATCAACCAGGAATCTAAAACTTCCACATATAAACTTCTAAAAGAAACAAACAGATTAGAGACAAAAATGATAAAAACAATGGCACCATAAGTGAGAAGCAGAAAAAAATACATGACAGAAGACTCACAGAAAATAAAATTTAGAAGTGTCAAACTATTTTATATATCAAAAAAAAAGGGGGGGGGGGAGACAACTTGGAGAAAGGTGCAGGCATTATTCTAACAATTAAGACATCACTTAGGACACTCACATTCCAGTTTTGGAATCTTTGGGATTGAGTCTTAGCTCCACTCCTAACTTCAGCTTTCTGTAAATCTGCAGCCTGGGAGGCAGTAAGCAATAGCTCATTTAGTTAGATACCTGCCACCCACTTGGGAAACTTGTTTTTGAATTCAGCTCCCAGTTCAGCTTGATCCAGTCCCAACCATTTGGGACTGAAACAGTTCACTTTGCTCTCTCTCTGCCTCTCAAATAAATGTAAAAATAAATAAAATGTTTCAAAAAGAAAACTAGGAACTAGAGCCTATAGAAAACAAAGAGATTTGAGAAAGAATAACATTTCTACATTTAACCTAAGAGGTGAAAGATCTTTAAAATGAAAAGTTACAAAAATTAAAGAAAGAAATAGAAGACACAAAAAAAAATGGAAAAATCTTCCATGTTCATGAATTGGAAAATTAATAACATCAAAAAGTCCATACTTGGGGCCAGCACAGTGTAAGGCCAACACTTGCAGTGCCAGCATCCCACATGGTCGCCAGTTCAAGTCCCGGCTGCTCCACTTTTCATCCAGCTCTCTGCTATGGCCTGGGAAAGCAACAGAAGATGGCCTAAGTCCTTTGGCCCCTTCACCCACGTGGGAGACCCAGAGGAAGCTCCTGGCTCTGGCTTCAGATTGACAAGGAGTGACCCAGTGGATGGAAGACAGACCCCACCCCCGGCCCCGCCTCTTCTTCTCTGTAATGCTGCCTTTCAAATAAATAAATAAATCTCTAAGAAAAAAAAAGTCCATACTAACAAAAGCAATTTACACATTAAATGCAATCTCAAACAAAATGCCAGTGACATTCTTCTCAAGATCTAGAAAATAAGATGCTAAAATTCACATGGAAAACAAGACCCTGAATAGCTAAAGCAATCTTAAAAAAACAAAAACAAAGCTGAAAAAATCACAATACATACTCCAGAGCAGATATAATCAAAACAGCCTGGTACTGTCATGAAAATAAATATGTAGGCCAATGGAACAGAATAGAAACTCCAGAAAGCAATCCACACATCTACAAACAACTAATTTTTTCACAAAGGAGGTAAAATCAATAGCTAATATTTTGTTCAGATTTTTGCATCTATGATCATCAGAGATAATGGTCTATAGTTGTCTTTCTCTGTTGTATCTGTTTCTAGTTTAGGAATTAAGGTGATGCAGGCTTCATAGAAGGAGTTTAGGAGGATTCTCTCCCTTTCAATTGTTTTGAAGAGCTTCAGAGGAATTGGAATTAGTTCTTTAAATGTCTGGTGGAATTCAGCAGTGAAGCCATCCAGTCCTGGGCTTCTCTTATTGGGAGGGTCTTTGTTACTGATTCAATTTCTGTCTTGGTTCTTGGTCTGGTTAGGTTTTCTAAGACTTCATGACTCAATTTTTGTAGATTGTATGTATCTAGGAATCTATCCGTTTCTTCTAGGTTTCTCATTTTGTTGGCAAAATGCTCTCTGTAGTAATTCCTGGTGGTTCTTTTTATCTCTGGGTATCTGTTGTTCAACTCAATGAAAATGAAAACACAGTATTTCAAATGAAGGGAGAGACACTTACATTGCTGCCTGGAGGAACTTTTTTATCTAAATGCTAACATTAGGAAAGAAAAATGTCTAAAACCAGTAAGCTTCTACTTTAAGAAGATAAAAAGATGAACCAGCATTTTGGCACAGG
Source organism: Oryctolagus cuniculus (assembly GCF_964237555.1). NCBI lineage: Eukaryota > Metazoa > Chordata > Mammalia > Lagomorpha > Leporidae > Oryctolagus > Oryctolagus cuniculus. The sequence continues at coordinate 73,833,281 of NC_091433.1, read as the reverse complement.
AAGTTAACTCATTGCTCATAATGCCAGTATCCCATATCAGAGTGACAGCTGGAGTCCCAGCTGCTCCACTTCTGAAGGAGCTTCCTGCTAATCCACTTGGGAGAGCAGTTCCAAATACTTGGGAGAGCAGTTCCAAGTGCTTGGAACTCTGTCATTCTTATGGGAGGCCTGGCTAGAGTTCTGGGATGCTGGCTTTTGCCTGGACCAACTGCAGCTGTTAGAGCCATTTGGGGAGTGAAACAGCAGAAGCAAGGTATCACTTTCTGTCACTCACTCTAGCTCATTCTCACCTTCTCTATCACCCTGCCTTTTTTTTTTTCCTTTTTGACAGGCAGAGTGGACAATGAAAGAGAGAGAGACAGAGAGAAAGGTCTTCCTTTGCCCTTGGTTCACCCTCCAATGGCCGCCACGGCCTGCGTGCTGCGGCCGGCACACCGCACTGATCCGAAGCCAGGAGCCAGGTGCTTCTCTTGGTCTCCCATGGGGTGCAGGGCCCAAGGACTTGGGCCATCCTCCACTGCACTCCCTGGCCACAGTAGAGAGCTGGCCTGGAAGAGGGGCAACCGGGACAGAATCCAGCGCCCCAACCGGGACTAGAACCCGCTGTGCCGGTGCCGCTAGGCGGAGGATTAGCCTACTGAGCTGCAGCGCGGGCGTCACGCTGCCTTTTAAATAGACAAAAAAGATTTTTTTAAAAAAAAAAGAAAATACAAATAGATAAGCAGCTTAATGGGAACAGGGTTGCAACTGAATATAGGGAAAAACTTCTAATGTTTCATATTGCAGTAGGATAACTATAGTTGACAATAATTAATTGAATATTCCAAAATAGCTACTCAAGAGGGTTTTTAACATTCCCAGCACACACAAAAATCATGTTTGAGGTGATAGATATGTCAAGGATCCTGATATGATCATTATACAGTGTATACATATATTGAAATGTTACACTGTGCTTCATAAATATGTACAATATATGTAAATTGTCTTAAAGAAGACAAAAATAGAAACAGCAATTTAAGCCAAACTCAGATGTAAAAAATTAATTAAAATGAAAGCAGAAATCAGTGAAACAAATAATAGAAAAACAGAAGAAAATCAATGAGATCAAAATTTGTTTTTTTTTTAAAGAACAATATATTCATAAGCTTCTCACCAGACTCATGAAGGAAAATAAAAGAGAGAGTGATGAAACAAACTCCCAGTGTCAAAAATGGAATGGGACCATCCTTGAGGATTCTTTAAATACCAAATTTTAATGAGAATATAAAGAAAATTGCATGTCAATAAACTCACCAAGCTAGTTAAGATAGAAGAATTTCATGAAATACACAAATTGTGAAAAATTAAAAAATGAAAAAGCAATTTGAATATTTCTCTACATATTTCAGAAATTGAACTTGTAGTTTTAAAACATCCAACAGAGAATCAAGAACAGTCTGCTACTGGTGAATGTGTGAATTATTTAAGGAAACACTATTAACCCTACAAAAACCTTTGAGCAAAAATAAGAGGTAGGATAATTCCCAACTCCTTTCATGAGGCCAGCATTACTCCAACATGAAAACTAGACAACAACATTACAAGAAAATAAAATTACTGACCATATTTCTCATTAAACCTAGACTTAAGATACTTTGAATTGTATTAGAAAATTGAATCCACTGGCTGAAAAGCCCATGAGAGTATTTCAGGCATGGAAAGCCAAGACACTCTGGCAAAAGATCTCTGCGAGTGAGATCCCAGTGGAAAGAACAGGTCTTCAAAGAAGGAGGTACCTTTCTCTGAAGGGAGGAGAGAACCTCCACTTTGACTATGACCTTGTCTAAACAAGATAAGAATCGGAGAACTCAGAGGGCTTCCATAGCCTTGGAAACTCATGACCGGAGCATAGGGAGACTACTGATGCCATAGACAGGAGTGTCAATTGGTAAAGTCAACAACAGGAGTCACTGTGCACTTACTCCTCATGTAGGATCTCTGTCCTTAATGTGCTGTGTATTGAGATTTAATGCTATAACGAGTACTCAAACAATATATTTCACTTTGTGTTTTCATGGGGGTGCAAACTGTTGAAATCTTTACTTAATGCATACTAAACTGATCCTCTGTAAAAAAAAAAAAAAAAAAAAAAAAGAAATTATCAACTCCCAACTTGACTCTCACTGGGATTAAACATGACAATAGGTCTGATCTGATTTCATCATCACTTAAAAAAAATCATCTATTATTTTTCACTTTATGTTTCTGTGTGAGAGCAAACTGTTGAAATCCTTACTTAATGTATACTAAGCTGATCTTCTGTATATTAAGATAATCGAAAATGAATCTTGATGTGAATGGAAGGGGAGAGGGAGTGGGAAAGGGGAGGGTTGTGGGTGGGAGGGACGGTATGTGGGGGAAGCCATTGTAATCCATAAATCGTACTTTGGAAATTTATATTCATTAAATAAAAGTTAAAAAAAATTTTATCTGTGTCCTACAAAGTTTCTGATACTGATAAACCAATTGTTTGGTCAGGCCTAGGGCAAATAAAGGAAATGGTGTAATCAAAAAAAAAAAAAAAAAAAAATTGAATCCAGAAACACAGGAAAAGGATAGCACGTAATTATAAAGTGCTGTTTATCCTATGAGGGGAAGCTTGAGGCCAGGAGTTTGGAAAGGGGGCGATTTTGGAAAGTTTGAAATAAATATAACCAGTTGGGGCCAGTGCTGTGGCACTGGTCTGAGGGTGCCCGTTCGAGACCCTGCTCCTCTTCTGATCAGGCTCTCTGCTGTGGCCTGGGAAAGCATTAGAAGATGGTCCAAGTCCTTGGGCCCCTGCACCCACGTGGGAGACCCAGAGGAAACTCCTGGCTCCTGGCTTTGCATCCGCGCAGATCCGGCTGTTGCGGCCAATTGGGGAGTGAACCATCAGATGCAAGACCTCTCTCTCTCTTTCTCTCTCTCTGCCTCTCCTCTCTATGTGTAACTCTGACTTGCAAATATATAAATAAATCTTAAAAAAAAAGAAAGAAATATAATCAGTGTGGTAAAGTTACTGATAATGAAAGTAGGACTAAATGCCCATCAACAGTAGACTGGATAAAGAAATTATGGGACATGTACTCTATAGAATACTATACAGCAGTCAAAAACAATGATATTCGGTCATTTACAACAAGATGGAGGAATCTGGAAAACATTATGCTGAGTGAATTAAGCCAGTCCCAAAGGGACAAATATCATATGTTCTCCCTGATTGGTGACAACTAACTGAGCACCAAAGGGGAAACCTGTTGAAGTGAAATGGACACTATGAGAAACAGTGACTTGATCAGCTCTTGTCCTGACGGTTGATGTACAATGTAATACTGCATCCATTTTAGTATTTTTTTTTGTTTTGTTCTAGTACTATTGATTGAACTCTGTGATTAACACACAATTATTCTTAGGTGTTTAAATTTTAACTGAAAAGTGATCCCTGTTAAATATAAGAGTGGAAATAAGAGAGGGAGGAGATATACAATTTGGGACATGCTCAATCAGACTTGTCCCAAATGGTGGAGTTAGAATCGTGCCAGGGGATCCCAATACAATCCCATCAAGGTGGCATGTACCAATGCCATCTCACTAGTCCAAGTGATCAATTTCTGTTCACAACTGATCACACTGATAGGTCTAAGAGTCAAAGGGATCACACAAACAAGACTACTGTCTGCTAATACTAGCTGATAGAATCAAAAAGGGAGAGAACGATCCAACATGGGAAGCGGGATACACAGCAGACTCATAGAATGGCATATGTCCTAAGTAGCACTCTGGCCTCAGAATCAGCCCTTACTCATGACCAGAGCCTAGGGAGATTACTGACGCCATAAACAAGATTGTCAAATTGTTAAGTTAACAACAGCTGTCACTGTATACTTACTTCTCATGAGGGATCTGTCCTTAATGTGTTGTCCAATGTGAATTAATGCTATAACTAGTACTGAAACAGTATTTTACACTTTGTGTTTCTGTGTGGGTGCAAACTGATGAAATCTTTACTTAATATATACTAAATCGATCTCCTGTATATAAAGATAATTGAAAATGAATCGATGTGAATGGAATGGGAGAGGGAGTGGGAGATGGGATGGGTGTGAGTGGGAGGGAAATTATGGGGGGGAAGCCATTGTAAATTGGAAATTTATATTTACTAAATAAAAAAAAAGTAGGACTAATGTGCTAGTAAATTTTTTACAACTGGCTCTCTGAAAAAGGATACCCATATTCATATGTATATATAGATATATATATAAGTTTATTTTAAACTTTCCTAATATAAAATATATGTAGTGCAAATAACAAATAACAACACAATATATAATGCTCTTCATTATGCATTCCTTGGATCTAATTGATTCTCATAGAAAGCTTCGGCTTATTTTTGCTAAACTGTTTGTATGCAAAGAAAAACTATGATTACAGTTGTTCTGGCATGAATTCTCATTGTTTTTGTTTACATTAATATGCAATATAGAAATAAAGTAACACAGATGTATGTTGCAACTTTGCTCATTAATCAACAATGTAAGCAAATTCATTGCTCACTCAGATAAGGGTTTTTTAATTCTGGAGGAATATTTCATTGCTGTATTATTTTCAATGTAACAATTACAGTTACAACACACTTTTAAATTTAAACTTCATCAACATTTGCTGTATAGCTTTTTTTACATCTAGGCAATCAACATGCCACAATTCAACACCTTAGTTGTAAGGGCTTTCCAAGTTTTGTTTTATGAAAACACTCACCAGAATTTAAAGCTGCCAATATGGCCTCACAGAATGAAGTGTTTGGGAAAGAAATGCTGGAAAGATATGCATATGATTACTGCTATTTCTAGGTTGGGGGCACAATAGAAAAAATAATTATAAAATTATTAAGATGTGATGAGGTTTTGTTACTTCTGAATATATATTTCTCTAATTTTAATATAAATTAATTAGAAGTTTATAAATTCAAATTTTAGTAATCACTCTTTTGTCAACCAGGTTGTAAAATCCCTGAAAAATTAGCCGTCAATTCTTGCAAACTGGTGGAAGTCAGCTCCATACACTGACTTGGCCACCTATGTCTTAGTGTGGATCACTCAGGTCTGGTACTAGGTGCTAACTGGAGGTGGGTAGAAGCAGTCAAGAAACTGCACTTGAGACACAACATCCTAGAAGCTTGGAATTAAGTGAAGCAAAAAATCAAGAGCTACACAGCCTTATAACATGAGTGAGAGGAGCGATTAGGACGAGGGGAAAAACATCAGTCAGAGTGGAAATGAGGAGAGAGCATAACACCTGCCCTTCTCCAATCTAAGTTGTACCTAAACATGGAAGGAAAAGATTCATGACCTTTTGAACTTCAGGGGTGACAATGATATCAGGAGACAACCAGGTTTCAATTAGAATAAGAAGGTATAAGGAACATTTGGAGAAAAGATTGACAATATGCAGCCTTTGGCAAATTGCCAATCAAGTGTTCTGGTAAGCACATGCAAAAATTTTAGGCCAGGGCACTGAGGAGATTTGATATGAGACACATAGGTATGAAGTTTTGGGTGATGTCAGAGGTTAGAAGGAGGGGTATCAAGCTCCATTTAATTTAAATAAACATGAAATGGGGGCTGGAGTTTTCCAGGATGGTCTCCTGGGTAGATATGACTGACTTGTTCTGGTTATAATATCCTTCTGGAACTTCTTGGGCCCTGAAGAAGGTCCAGCAGTTCCTTGGAACAGAGTGCCCTGTCCTGCAATGAAGATCTTGGCATACTCTCCGCAGAAAGGTTGCTCTCCCTCCTTTATCTACAGCAGCCTTTTCAGCATTGTTCTCTGACTCAGTCCAGCATTTATTTTCTTCTGAATAATTAGCAAAATGTAATTACTGGTTCAGGTGTTAACCTGCTTTATTTCTCCCAGTAGAATTCAAAGCTCCAGTGTAGCCAAAACCTGCATCCCTTTTGTGTATTCATGTACTGCTAGCATTTAGTCTAATCTGTGTGTAGCATTTGTATAGACTCAAAAATACTTGTCTGATGAATTAATAATTTAGAAACAAAAATGGTTACCAGCAAACTTTGGCTTGGTATGCAGAAATAGGCATGCTCACTATTACAGGACCAGAATGCTATGGGGAGTAGGGGAGACAAAGCAGGATCTAACTGAGTCTGGGGTCTAACATCCAGATTGGGAAAAGGCATCATCAGATGGCTGGGTTCATGTTCTTATCTCTGATGCAAGGAAGAATTTGAAGGCAAGAATAGGTAAAGGTTAGCAGAGGAATATTTATTGTTCACAAAGGAAAAAGTATGCACTCAAGCAGAAGGGCAGGCATGTTCACGAGTAAGCTGCACGCAGTGAGATTCAGCGTTGTCCTTGGATCTGGAGGAACTGAATATCCATATGGGTTTGTTTTGGGCTGGGGTTTAATTGAATATTTACAGGGAGCAGTAATATGTGGGATTTGAGTGTTATTCATTTTCTTGCCTTTTTAATATTTTAATCATTTGTTTTTTTTTCAATTTTAAGAAACATGAAAAATTGTACATATTTATGTGGTACTATGTAATGTCAAGAATATAACATTTGTTTATACAGGAAACATCCAAAATCCTATCTTCTAAGTCTTTTTTAATAGAGAAATAAACATTACATTATCTATAGTTACCCTTCTGTGCAATGAATCCCCAGAACTTCTTACTTCTATCTAGCTAAACCTGATATCCATCAATCAAACTGTCCCCACACTATACTCCCCACTGCCCTCCCCAGCCTCTGGTAATCACCATTATTTTTTTTAAGTTCCATGAGATCACGTATTTGCAGACTCCACATATGAGTGGGATCAAGTGTGAAGAGTGTGTGCCTTATTTCACTTAACATAATGACCTCAATTCCAGACATGTTGTTCAAAATGATAAAATTTCATGCTTTATAGCTTATTAATACTCCATTGTGTATTTGTAACACATTTTCTTTATCTATTCCATGGTGATAGAAACTTTGGTTGTTTCTATTTCTTATCTCTTGGGAATAATATATCAATAAACATTGTAATGCAGTTGGAAGTGTTGGAGGCCTTCAGGGCATCCAGTGCATGATTGGAGTAGGAGTATCAATCGTAATAATTTTATTGTAATGTTATTATAATTAGCTACAGGTCATTGCAGCCATGTTGGTCATTTTTAGCTGGTATCTGGTTGGGACAGCAGTTTCACAGAAATAGCAATTTTAGGTCACCTCAGTTGCAGAACAAAGACAGGAAATGTGGGATGAAGGCAGGATCATAGCGAGAGCTGGTGCCCTCAGCTCTCTCCTTGCTAGCTACCACCTTACCTATTTCAAAGACACCTGGAATTTATTTTGTGCATCTATTTTTATTTACTGATTTCAGAAGCAGAGAGAGAGATTGAGACAGAGAGACAGAGAAACAGTTCTCATCTGCTGATTTACTCTCCGAATGCCTGAAACAACTAGGGTGGGGCTAGACTGGAACCAGGAGCTGGGAACTCAATCCAGTCTCTGTGGATGCTATGAATCCATTTACTTGAGCCATCACCACTGATATTTGCATATATATTAGCAGGAAGTTGGATTCAGGAGTCAGAGCCAAGAATAGATCTTAGGCACTCTGATGTGGGACGTGGACATCTTTTTAAAACTAATTTATTTGGATTTTGTTTGAAAGGTAGAGACAGAAACAGATAGATCTTTCATCAACTGGTTCACTCCCCAAATGCCTACAGAAGCCAGGTCTGGTCCACGCAGAAACCAGGAGCCCGGAACTCCATCTGGGTCTCCTTTAAAGGTTGCTGACAACCAAGTACACGAACCATCACCTGCTGCCTTCCAGGGTATGTATTTACAAAACACTGAATAAAAAGTGGGGTAGCTGAGACTCAAACCATGCCCAGTAATATGGCATGCAGGTGTCTCAAGCAGCATCCTTACTGATGCATTAAACACCTGCCACAGATGTGGGCATCTTAACTCACATCTTATCCGCTAGGCTAAATGCCTGTCTTGGGATCTAGAATTTAAAAGACAGATCTAAAAACTAATTTCATATTTCAAGATTATCAACCTAATCAACATAATTAAAGCTTTGGAATAGATTAGGAAATAATAGGATGCTATAATAAAGAAACAAGAACATAAGGCACCCAGGATAAGGAGACACATTTCTGGGAAAATTAAAAGGAAGTAGAAATAGAACCACAGCCAAAGATTTACATTGTTTCAAGAAATACATAACTGATACAGTCAGACGGGAGTAGGAGAGATCTGAAAAACACCATTGGATTTTACAATTTAGCAGTTGTTAGCAACATTAGAGCAAGAGTTTTTTAATGTTGTTGTGGGAGAAGCAGTTTTAGAATGTGGCACAATAAACAGGTCAGAAAATAAAGTGGCAAATAAAACCACTCTTTCAAGATGATTGATTATACTGTGAATAAGAAAATCAAAGTGGCAAGCAAAAGATACTCAAGGACAAAAAAGTCATTTTTGTGTTAGTTTGTTTTTACGTACAATAAGTTTGTTCACTTTTATCAACAAAGGGAAAGAGTCACTGGAGAAGAAAGTATTAAAAATACAAAGGAATGAGAGGTAATTGAAGGATTGCTTATATGAGACCTCATGGAAAGAGTTTAATGAGAATTCAAGAATATACACATATAAGGATGGGGAAATAGATACTAGTTGGAGACAAAGGCAATTTCTGTTTGTGGGGGACTCTCTCTGGTGTATAGAATGACATAGGTTTAAAGGAATATATCAGAAAAAGAAAGAACACACAAGTACACCCCTTCCTCAAAAGCACTGATGCCATTGGAAAATATTTACATGTAATGACACAGTATGGTACCATTGAGCACATCTTTGTTATCCACTGTATCACTGCTCATCTCCCTAGGTAAAGTCTCCCTGGATAAAGCCTAGAGGAAGATACAACAATCATTGGGGGCATGCCCTCAGAAGGGAGGAAGGTAATTCTTTCAGCATCACAATCCTCTTCTTTGACTTCCTGTCTGTAAATGTGATCTTTCTCTCCACTGCCATGATGCTATCTGTCATGAAGTGACACTCACTGTTAGGCAGACCCTAGTCGGATCCAATGCTATGCCATTTGGACCTTCAGCTTTCAGAACTGTGAGCCAAATAAGCCTCTTTGCTTTACAAACTACCCTGCCTCATGTACTTTGTAACAGCAATGGAAAACAGACTAATAGAAGAACCATAGCCTAAACTCTGGCACCTTAAGACACAAGGTGATGGAGAGGTAAGAAAAGGAGGCATAGAATGAGCTTAAGACTGGAATTCTGGGAAGGCCCTGAAGTTTCCTGCTCCCCTGAGCAAACCCTTGACTGTCAGTGGGACTTGTGACTATGATTATATTTTTATGCTTATGATTTGGATATATCAAATGCAAAGGTAAAGAGATGTGACAAATGTAATTAAGATCTCTACTCAATAGACCTAGAGTTAATAAAAAAGCTTATCCTGTGTGAGTCTGATCTACTCAAACAAGCTCTCCAAAAGGAAGTCCAAATCATCTCTGAAGGGAGATATTCAAGAAGAAACCCAAATAGTAAAACATTGTTCTGTTAGCCTTGAAGAATACAACAGGGGGCCTGAGAGGGTTTTGAGAGAAACACACAATAAGCAGCTGAAAACAACCTTAAGAGTGAGAATGATCCCAAAGTTACACTAGTAAAAGAACAGATATGCCAGTCTTAAAGTCGCAAAGAGGGGTTCTGATAACATCACAATCTTTGAAGTGTGATTCTCTGTCAAGCCTGCAGATGAGCGCACAGCACAGCCAACACTTTGGTTTCAACCTGTGAGATCCTGAGCTAGAATTTCTGACCAGCAAAAATTGTTATGATAATAAATGGGAGTTACTTTAAGCCATAGGGTTTGTGGTAACCTATTACACAGCAATGAAAAAATAAGACAAGGTTAAACACAGAAAAATATGAGCTATTCTGGAAATCAGATAATTAGAGAGAAAAAACAATAATTGACTTTCAAATACTATTGATGAAAGAAGTGCAATGAGACTCGTATATTGATTATTAGATGTACTAAAGGGGAAAATTATAGAATTGTAGCACAATACAGTATAAGAAAATTAGAACAACATAGAAGTGAAGCTGATAAGAGACAAAACTATAAATGGTTAGCCAATTTAATAAATGAATAAAAGTAAAACTCTCCAATATAGAATTTGTATATATATTTATATGTTTTATATACTCTTATATTTTATATTTATATATTTATACATTCATTCTTCTAGAGTCTGGCACTTCTGATCAAAAGTAAATTTGATATTTTGTGCTCCTGCATGTTTTACAAAGGATTATCACATCTTTGATCCCAGATAAATTATGAATAACTAAAAGAACCCCTCATCCTTGAAACTTTTCCAAAATAACTTAAAAATTGTAAGGTTTGTTAACAACAAAATTTTCACCAAAATAACATTTTAAATATAATTATTATTTTGTTATTTTAAAAATTTGCAGCATATGTGTGGATGTACACACAGCCTTAAATAACTCTATCTTCATCAACTCTAATTATTCTTTATATGTAGCACAGAACAATAAGTTGCAGTGGAAGTGAAAAACAGATATCTTTAAATTAAATAATGATACATTTTACATGTATATTCAAATAACATAAATATACTATAAGAAAGTTTCACATGCACACTAACACAAAAACTATCAACTACATCAATGTAATTAAAGACATGTTGTTCTGTGTTTACTAAGTGGGATGATGTTAATGCATCCTTTTTCTAAAGTTAAGAATAATTTATTGTCAAGCTTGGAAAATAATGCAGAGTAAAGCTCATAATGCTTTTACTATTTCATAGTTATTTCCTTTGAAGATCAGTAAAACTGGAGAGATATTGATTTTATCCTCTAATAATCATCCCTTAAACTGTATTTCAGAATGTCATTACAACCCCAGGAAAAAAAGAGCAAGAACAAGTTTAATGCTCTGTATAACCATTTGTGTAGTGCTAGTGGTAACAATTTCTGATAATGTGCCTACATTTATAGAGCAGTCATTTGAGTTTTCAGCATTGCTGGAATAGTTTTCTTAGTCACAAAAAGGCCATACCAATGAGTTTTGGAATGGATATGAACTAATGTGTCTCTACACTGGAAGAACAAACACAGTGTATCCACAGGAATCTGGTGTTTAATCTGAAGAGAAGCAAATGGTATCTCAATTCTGAGAACTCTTTCTCACATCAAATCGTGTTCCCTTGAAAATAATGAAAGTCATTTTGGTCAATCTATTCCTGCGAATTAGTAATGCAAACGTTTTATCTTCTCATCATAAAAGAGGTAAACAATACTCCTACATAAATTTCCAGGATGTTGAGAGAATACATCAGAGGAGTATTTATGCTAAAGCAAATCTCCACATTCTTAGTCAGCAATTCACTACTGTTAAAAGGAAGTTTGTGCTAGTAGCAAATAAGTGTTTTTCATGAGGTGTTGGATATAATAAACTCTTTCACTTCATTTATTGTTTGAATGATTATCAGCTTGGGAAGAAGTAATATACCATCTGTGTGGTTGCTGGCTTGTACAAAGAGAAGGTGTTGGTAGCGGGTGGGAATAAAAAGGTTTTTTTCTTACTTAAATCGTAAAACCAGTACTATACAATTTCACAATACATAAGATGATATAAGAATGGTATTTGACTTTTTTACAGATCACATCAGTGAATTTAAAAGGCTTAGAGGAAAAAATATTCTTTGGCATTAAAGAAACATTTATAAATTTATATTCATTTGTTTAAATTAAGATTCTACCAGAGAGAGAAACAGAGACAAACACAGAGAGAGAGATACAGGATGAAGGAAGGAAAGGAAGAAGCAAGTAGGGGGAGAAAAAGATTTCAAAGAACTGGCTCACACAATTGTTGGGCTAGCAAGTCCAGCTTCTCCAGGGCACATGGCAAATTGGTCCCTATTTAGTAGCAGCTAACACAGTAGTATACACTCAGGGTTTCCAGCCAGGAAAGTTGGGGGGAGCAAGATGCCCAGTAAGCACCATGAAGGGAGGGTACATTACTCCTCTCTCTTCCCCCCATCTTAGCACCAGACTCAGTTTGCTGAAGGAAGGCACTAACCAACCTTTGTTGGGCAAGCAGCTTGTTTCAGGGATGGGCCAGCTCTCTCCAAGTCCAGGGAGGCTCACAGGGCAGAGAGTGGATCCCCTACACCCTTTAAGTGTGGAAATCCTGTGACTGTGCAATAGCCTGGGAAACTGAGAACGTGTTGGGTGTGACTACATCTTTGGGTTATCACTGAGTGTAACTCCAGAAGTTCAGAACTCCCCAAGTGCTGGGGATGATCATTGTGGAAGGCTCTCCACTCACACTATGGACTGCATAAATCCTTTGAACCTGCATTGGTGGGGTGTGCAAGTACTATGAGCTCACTCTAGCCACTTGGGTAACCTTGGCACAGAGAGGGCCTGAAACAGAGAACATGCCAGCCAGTATGATCATCTGCTTTTCCCCTACTGACAAGAGAGATCTACCAGGTCCAACCTCAGTGTCACATGGACTCTTTCCCACCCACAAACACAGGCCAGGGCTCCCTAGCCACGCCCAGCAGACAACTCTGGATATCCACCAAAGGAAAGGCATTCCAGTAAACCATGAAGGTGCATTTCCAAGAACAAAGCCTTCAGAGGAAATATCAACAACTCATTACACAAATGTGTAAAAATAAATATAAAAACACAAGAAATGTGGGCAAGGAAGACGACATGACTTCCCAAAACGAACACCATACACTTCAATAATAGATTGTGGACACAAGGAAATAGATGAATGAAATGACTGAAAAGGAATTCAAGATTACTCAAAAAGCAAAGAAGGAATTACATGAGTTAAAGAAACCCTTACATGACATGGGTGAAGAATTCTGCTAGAAGATACAGATATTAAAGAAAAACCAAGAGGCCAGAGTTATAGCATAGCAGATAAAGCCTCCGCCTGCAGTGCTGCCATCCCATATGGGTACCAATTTGAGTTCCAGCTGCTCCACTTCTGATATGGACCCTGCTATAGCCTGGGAAGGTGATAGAAGATTTCCCATGTCCTTGGACCCCTGCACCAATGTGGGAGACCTGGAACAACCTCCTGGCTCCTGGCTTTAGGTCAGCCCAGCTCTGGCTATTGCAGCCATTTGGGGAGTGAGCCAATGGATGAAAGATCTCTTTACCTCTGCCTCCGTAATTCTGCCTTTCAAATAAATAAATAAATCTTTTAAAAGAAGAAAAATCAAATAGAAATATTAGAAATAAAGAATTTGATGTGTCAAATAAAAATAAAGTAGAAAGAGTCAACAACAGAATCAGTGAGACAGAAGAAAGAGTATCCAAGCTAGAAGACAAATCTTTGGAAATATCTCAATTAAGGAAGAGGAGGAGAAATTACAAAAACAAAAAACAGTGTTACAGATCTTCAGGATAGCATCAAATGACCAAATTCATGTGTCTCAAGAGTTCCTGAAGGGATAGAAAAACAAAGCGGCTGAGAAGACTTACTCAGTGAAATAACAGCAGAAAATTTCTCTAATTTGAATGAGCATCTGTGGGGAGCAACTGAGACTAGACTAAATTACTGGAACTAAGACTTATTCTATGCATCTGCTCTCCCACAATATGGCCCTGAGAGATAGCAAACAACTTCTACACAGCTGCCTCACCAGTTTGACTGATAAGCTGCAGGAGCTGATCCTGCTCCTGATTGGAGGAGAGCAGCGTGCTCGGCATGTGGGCAGCAGAGTTGGGATTGGTGGAAGAGGACTATAAAGGAGGAGAGAGACAACATGCACCAGGAACATTTGAGGAACATCTAAGCAACCCCTGAGAGAGCTGGCCAGTGGTGTGCCACTCCTCTGCGGAAGTGGTTAAAGTGGGGAAAGCGGTGGGGGTGCCGCCCCTCCGCAGAGGCGGGGTGGGGGGGCGCTGGCAGCTAACCTGGGATGGCGTCATTCCTCCGCAAGTGGGAAAGCGGCAGCTAACCCCAGAAGGGCCGGGCAAAAAGAATAGTGCAGGGTCTGGTGTCGTTCCTCCGCGAATGGGGGAGCAACAAACATCTAAGTATGGGAAGCACATAGAACCTAAAATAGACATGATCAGAAAAGACACTTACCATGACATTTTGCAGTAAAACTTTCAAAAATAAAACATAGAAAAGATCCTCATATGTGCAAAAGAGAAACGCTGTATTACCTTTAAAGGAACTCTAATTATATTGACAGCAGATTTCTCATCAGAAACTCTGCAGGCTAGAAGACAATGGGCAGATATAGTCCAAATTCTAAAAGAAAAAGTGTCAATAGAAAATACAGCAGGCAGCAAAGCTCTCATTTATAAATGAATATGAAATAAAGACCTTCTAAAACAAACAGAAAATTCAAGAATTTGTCACAACCTGGCCAGTCTTACAAATCACACTTAAGGATGTGCTACACACAAACACAGTAAAGATAATCAGAATAATGAAAGAATGTAAAGGCAGAAAACCTCCTTGCAAAAGAAAAAAAGGAGATGCAAAACAAAAAATAGTAATACTTACCAGAAAATTGCTGGATCAAGTCATTATTTATCAATAATAACCTTGAATGTAAATGCACTGAGTTCTCCAATTAAAAGATACAGACTGGCTGAATGGATTAAAAAACAAGACCCATCTATTTGCTGCCTATAGGAAACACACCTCACCAACACACGACTGAATGTGAAAGGATGTAAAAAGATATTCCATGCCAGTGGAAATCAAAAGATGACAGGAATAGCCATCTTAATATCAGACAAAATAGACATTAAGACAAAAACTGTCAAAAGAAGACAAAGAAAGGAATTATATAATGATTAAGGGATCAATTCAACAGGAAGATGTGACTATTGTAAATGTTTAAGCACAAATACCAAGGTATCTGGCTTTTTAAAACAAATGTTAATGGACCTAAAGGGAGACATATGCTCCGTTACAATAATAATGGAGGACTTCAATACCCCCAACTTTTTAATCAATGGGCAGAAAAAAATCAACAAAGAAACAACAGAGCTAATCTACATCATTAAATAAATACAAAAATTAATATCTACAGAATATTTAATACCACAACGGCAGATTAACATTGACTTCATCAGTATATGGAAATTTTTCTACGGTCAGTCATAAAACAATCTCAACAAATTTGAAAAAAATTCAAATTGTACCATGTAAATTTTCTGACCTTAGTGGAATGAAGCTATAAATTAACAAAGTATGAAACTCTAGAAAATATGCAAACATATGGAGAAAGTACAACATGCTCCTGAATGAACAGTGGGTAATAAAAGAAATTTTAAAATTCATATAAATAAATGAAAATGACAACACTACCTCCCAAAGCTTATGGGATACAGCAAAATTAGCGTTAACAGGAAAGTGAATAGCAATTAGTTCCTACATCAAGAAATTGGAAAAGCTTCAAATCAATGCTCTAACAAGGTATCTCAAGGATCAAGAGAAACAAGAACAAATCAAACTCAAATTTAGGAGGAAAGAAATAATAAAAATTAGAGAAGAAATAAACAAATTTGAAAATTTAAAGAAGGACATAAAATGGAAATGAAGCGCTTACTTTTTGAAAAAATAAACCAAATTGATAAACTATAAGCTCAACTGACCAAAAAAACCCAAATTAAGAAAATTAACATTAAAAAAAGATGCTACAGCAAAAACCACAGAAATAAAAAGAATCATAATGAATTACTACATGCCAACAAACTGAAAATCTTGAAGAAACTGATATTTTTCTGGACAAATACAAATTAACAAAATCAAGGCATGAAGATACAGAACACCTAAATAGACCAATAACCAAGGCAGAAATTGAATCAATAATAAAGACTCTCCCAACAAAGAAAAGCCCAGGACTCTATAGCTGCATTGCAGAATTCTACCAAATTTCTAGGGAAGAACTAATTCAATTCTTCTTTACTATTCAAAACAATTGAAAAGTAGAGAATCTTCCTAATCTCCTTCTATGAGGCCAGCATCACCTTAATTCCAAAACCAGAAAAAGATACAACAATGAAAAAGAATTATAGACCAATATCCCTGATAAGCATAGATGTAAAAATCCTAAACAAAATACTAGCTATCGAATCCAACAACATATCAGAAAGATCATCTTCCCAGACCAAGTGGGATTCATCCATGGTGTGCAGGAATAGTTCAACATATGCAAATCAATAAATGTGACACAACACATGAACAAAATCAAGAACAAAAATCATGATTAATTCAATAGATAGCAAGAAAGAATTTGATAAAATATAGTGCTTTCATGATAAAAAAAAAAACTTAAGCAATTTGGGTATAGAAGGAACATCAACAGCCAGCATCATACTGGGTGGGGCACAGCATTTCCACTAAGATATGGAACCAGAGAAGGCTGCCCACTCTCATCATTACTGTCCAATATAATTCTGGATGTTCTACCCAGAGCCATTAGTCAAGAAAAATAATTCAAAGGGATACAAATTGGAAAGGATGAAGTCAATGTATCCCCGTTTGCAGATGACATTATCCTATTTTAGGAGAAAAAATGACTCCACTTACAAGACTATTGGAACTCCAAAGACTATTTGGTAAAATGCTAGGATATAAAACAAACTAACAAAATAAATAATATAAAACAAACTAATAAAATAAAAAATTAATAGTCTTTGTATACAAAAACAATGCCATGGCTGAGAAAGAAGTTCTAAGATCAGTCCCACTCAAAATTGCTACAAAAAAATTAAATACCAGGATACAAATTTAACCAAGGACATGAAAGACCTCTACAATGAAAATTGCAAAACATTAATGAAGGAAATAGGTGAAGATATCAATAAATGAAAAAAATCCTCCATATTCATTGATAGGAAGGATTAATATTATCCAAATGTTCATACTATCTAAAGAAATTTATAGATTCAATGCAATCCCAATCAAAATACCAAGGACATTTTTCTTGGATCTAGAAAAAATGGCCCTAAAATTCATGTGGAAACATAATAGACCACAAATAGCTAAAACAATCTTAAACAATAAAAACAATTATACCACTCTCTCAGGTTTAAGACATATTACAGGGTAGTTATAATCAAAACAGCCTGGTACTGGCACAAAAAATATGCATGTGGACCAATGGAATAGATTAGAAATCCTGGAAATTAATCCACACATCTACAACCAACTGATCGTGAGCTAAAATCACTCCCTGGAGAAAGGACAGTCTCTTTAACAACTGGTGTTTGGAAAATTGGATCTCAGCATGAAGAATAATGAAACAAGACCCCTATCTTATACCCTATAAAACAACTTAAACAGATCAAATATATAAACCTAAAACCTGAAACCATAAAATTGCTAGAGGAAAACATCAGGGAAACTCTGCAAGACATTGGCATAGGCAAAGATTTCTTGGATAAGATGCCAGAAATATGGGCAATAAAAGCAGAAATAGATAAAGGGGTTTACATCAAGCTAAGAAGCTTCTGCAGAGCAAAAAATGAAGAGGTAACTAGCAGAATGGGAGAAAATGTTTGCTGACTATACATCTGATAAAGGATTAATATGTAAAATATATAAGCAGCTCAAAGAACTCAACAACAACAAAACAAATCATCCAATTAAGAGATGAGCTGAGAAAATAAACAGAATTAAATACGAATGGGCCACAAACACATAAACAAAATCCTCATGAATACTAGCCATTAGGAAAATGCAAATGAAAACCACGATGAGATTTCATCTCATCCCAGAAAGAATTGCTATTATCCAAAAATCCAAAAGTAATAAATGCTGGTGAGGATGTGGAGAAAAACATACCCTAATATAGTGTTGATGGGATTGTAAACTAGTAAAAGCATTATGGGAGATAGAACACATATACGTCAAAAATCTGAAAATTGATCTACCATATGACCCAGCCATCTCACTTTTGGGAATTTACCCAGAGGAAATGAAGTGAGCATATAAAATAAATAACTGTATTCCAATGTTTACAGGAGCTCAATTCTCAATAACTAAGATATGGAATCAACCCAGATGCCTATCAATTGTTGAATGGATAAAGCATAAGTGGTATACATACGTGATGCAATAAAACTTCCCATAAAAATAATAAAATCCTGTATTTTACAAAAAAGTGGGTACAACTGGAGAGCATTATGCTTAGTGAAACAAATCAGATGCAAAAAGACAAATATCATAATTTTTCTGATTTGTGTTACGTAATACAAAAATAAGTAATGTATATGAGTAAAATCGACACCTTGAGATTTGATTATTTTTATAGCCTTTGTCTATACTCCTGTAGAATAGTTGTATATCTACTTGCTGCTTGTTGAATTCTTTATTTAGTGGAGGATTAAGCTTGTGACTATAAAGTAAATTGAAAGAATGTTATCACAAATTTTTATTTCTGAGAGTGGAGTATTGAAGTCCCCCAGTACTATTGTATTGGAATCTAAATCTCCCTTTAAGTCCCTTAACATATCTTTTAAATAGACCGGTGCCCTGTAATTAGGTGCATATACATTTATAATAGTTACATCTTCCTGTTGAATTGAACCCTTAATCATTATATAGTGTCCCTCTTTGTCTCTCTTAACAGTTTTTGTATTAAAGTTTATTTTGTCTGATATTAATATGGCTACACCTGCTTTTTTTTGGTTTCTGTTGGCATGGAATATCTTTTTCCAACCTTTCACTTTCAGTCTGCATGCCTCTTTGTTAGAGAGATGTGTTTCTTGTAGGCAACAAATAGTTGGGTTGTGTTCTGTGAGCCAGTCAGCTAAACGGTGTCTTTTAACTGAAGAATTCAGACCATTAATGTTCAATGTGACTATTGATACGTAGTGACTTTGCCCTGCCATTTTCCCGGAAATATTTTCTAGTATATGCTTTGAGCTTCCCACGCTCTTTTACTGGTAGGTGTTCTTCCTTTCCCTTCTTTCATATTGATGGCCGTGTTTCTGTGTTTCTGAGTGTAGCACATCTTTAAGTATCTTTTGCAGGGCCGGACGAGTGGCCACAAAGTCTTTCAATTTCTGTTTGCTATGAAAGGTCTTTATTTCACCTTCATTCACAAATGAGAGCTTGGCAGGATATAATATTCTGGGCTGGCAATTTTTCTCTCTTAGCACCTGTGCTATGTCTCGCCATTCCCTCCTAGCTTGTAGGGTTTCTGATGAGAAGTCAGCTGTGAGTCTGATTGGAGATCCTCTGAGAGTAATCTGACGTTTCTCTCTTGCACATTTTAGGATCTTTTCTTTATGTTTCACTGTGGTAAGTTTAATTACCACGTGTCGTGGTGAGGATCTCTTTTGGTCATGTTTATTGGGGGTTCTATGAGCTTCCTGTACTAGGATATCTCTGTCCTTCTCCAAACCTGGAAAGTTCTCTGCTAGTATCTCACTAAAAAGGCCTTCCAATCCTTTCTCTCTCTCCATGCCTTCAGGAACTCCTAGAACTCGAATGTTGGTTTTTTTAATAGTATCCTGTAGATTCCCAACAATATTTTTTAGGTTTCTAATTTCCTCTTCTTTTCTTTGGTTTGACTGTATGTTTTCCTGTGCTCTATCTTCTAAGTCCGATATTCTCTCTTCTGCTTCACCCATTCTGTTTTTAAGGCTTTCTAATGTGTTTGTCATTTGATCTATTGAGCTCTTCATTTCATTTTGATTTCTCTTGACTATAACACTTTCCTGTTCTACTAGTTTCTGAGTTTCATTTTGACTCTTCCTTAAAATTTCATTTTCACAAGAGAGATTTTCAATCTTGTCCATTAAGGATTTCTGTAGTTCAAGGATTTGCTTTTGAAAACTTCTAAATGTTCTTATCATAAATTTTTTGAAATCCGTATCTTGCATTTCTTCTATCTCATCATCTTCATACTCTTGGCTTGGGGTGTTTTGCTTATTTGGAGGCATCATAGTGTCATCGTTGATCTTGCTCCCTCTATTTCTGTGTTTGTTACTCGGCATAGTTAATTCTTCTTGTGTCACTGTGCGTTTTTTTTTTTTCTTTTTTTTTTTCTTTTTTTTTTTATACTGTGTCCGTGTTAAGTGGACTGCCTGCTGTTGGAGGAGCCTTGGAGGCTTGAGATGGGTGCGGCCTGAGAGCTCTGCCTGGTTCTTCCAGGTTAAGAGTGTGCAAAGGTGACACCCTCAGGTTATGCGTGGTAAATCTCTCTCTTTTTATTTATTTATTTATTTTATTTATTCAGGGGGTAAGTAACGCAGGGCACGGCTGTGCAGAATTGATGGTATTTAGCTTCCAGTCTTTGGCTCCTCTGGACTCCCACTGGGTTGCCTAGGCTACTGAATTGTAGTGACTCAGTTCCTTAGCTCTCCCCCATTGATATGTAAATCTAGAGAGCAGGCCTGCTCTTTGTCTCTTGGGAATTCTTCTAGCCTCACAGCCTTGTAACCTTTGCAAGGTTAGGGGGAAGAGAAACCCCGAAGCTTTTTTCTCCTTCTTTCCGGTAGTGAGTTTGCTGCACTTTCTGGCCCCCCTCTAGATTCTGACCCCCGTTTCCCCACCAATGTCTCGGGTTATTGAGCTCACCTCCCCTTCCAGCGCCGATGTGTGGACTCGGAGCCCTGAGCATCCCAAGTCTCCCCGCTGTTGTCTGTGTGGCATGCACTCCCCTTGGAGCACTGGGGCTTCTGCCGAATGTTATCACAAATTTTTAAAATTTATTTATTTATTTATTTATTTGACAGGCAGAGTGGAAGTGAGAAAGAGAGACAGAAAGGTCTTCCTTTACCATTGGTTCACCTTCCAATGGCCGCTGCGGCCGGTGCACTGCGGCCGGCGCACCGGCGCACCGTGCGATCCGAAGCCAGGAGCCAGGTGCTGCCTCCTGGTCTCCCATTCAGGTGCAGGGCCCAAGCACTTGGGCCATCCTCCACAGCACTCCCGGACCACAGCAGAGAGCTGGACTGGAAGAGGGGCAACCAGGACAGAATCTGGCGCCCCGACCGGGACTAGAACCCGGTGTGCAGGTGCCGCAGGTGGAGGATTAGCCTATCGAGCCATGGCGCTAGCAACAAAATTTTAAAAAGAAGAAAGGAAGGAGGGAGGAGTGATAGAAGGAGGAACTATTGTTATATTCTTAGAAATGTATCTATGAAATACATGAAATATTTTCTCTTCATATTAATAAACATTTATAAATTACATTTAAAAATTAATACAGTATTTTATCATCTTCCTAAAAACTTTCCTTGCTGTGTACAGATTCCAGAGTCCCTAACCAGATCTAATCGGGAAGCTGTAAAAGGTCTGAGAATGTATAAACAAAAAGATAAATCCCTAAATACACACAGACACACACACACACACACACACATACTCGCATCTCAAATACAATTATGGAGTAACTACGATGATAGCTTCCTGGCTTAGAGGAGCAATATGCTCATTGGATAGCCCTTCTGGCAGTTTCTCCTCTATTCTCTAAAAGGAACTCCTCCTTTCTGTTCATTTGCTGTCCTGGTCTTTGTTACATGGCACCATCTTGCTTATTCATTTTCTTTAATGGCCACATGTTCAGTAGACCTGGCAGTCACCTCCTGGTAACATCATCCTGCTGATATGGATTGGAGGCCTAATCGTGGGTTCAAAAGCCAAATAATCACAGGATTCTACAGCAACCCCTTTCAAAACTCCCATTCTATCAACACATTTAAGTTACATTAGCCTGAATTTTCACATAGGGATAGTTTTTAAACCTGAAAATGTCGACCTTTTATTTCTTAGCCCCAGTGTTCTGACCAACCGTCCTTTTAAACTTAACGGTGACCACTCTGGCATGTTAGTTACATGAGGGGTAAAACAACATACCTACTTTTTTGTTTCTTGGGGGTGGGGAGGGGAGAAGAGAGAGTCTTCCATCTGCTGAGTAACTCCCTAGATGGCCGCAACAGCCAAGGCTGGGCCCAGCTGAAGCCAGAAACTAGGAACTCAATCCTTTTGTCCCATGTAGGTGACAGAGATCCGTGCAGTTAGGCCATTTTCCACTACTTTCTCACCTGTGTCATCAGGGAATTGGATCAGAAGCAGAACAGCCAGGACTCAAACTGGCACTCTATATGGGATGCCAGCATTGAAAGTGGTGGCTTAACTTGCTAAGCCACAATGCCAGCCCTTGAATAACTTTCTATTTTAATACCTTTAAGAATATTTTAAAAACGAGTTTCATATTAAAGAAAACGCTCTTATTTATTCTAAGCTTTGTTTGATAAATTCTGTTATTCAATCCAAAATCCTATAGACTTGCAACATAATCATCTTTTCTTTAAGCTCCATGAGCCAGAAATTAGTATTTTTATATTAATTCAGATTTTTCATAACAAATATAATAAGTAAATGGCCTTACATTTTTATCAACTGAAATCAGAAAGAAGAAAATTGAAGGCAAAAGTGTTGTTTAAATGGACACAAAAGAAATTGTAAGTAAATAACAGAATAGTGATGTTAACATTCCCTGTTTTTGCCAGCTGCTGCTGGAAATGCCTGGAAGTTATTAGCCTGTTCTGTCCTCAGATCAGTCCTCTGATGTGAAGCTACTATTATTAGCTTCGTGTTATGGGTGAGGAATCTGAAAAACAGAGAGATTCTATACCTGCCTAGGATTGCCTGCAGCGAGGGACAGAGCTGAGACTCAATCCGAGGTAACTGGGCCTCAGCATCTGCACATTTGGTCAGGACACAACCTTGTCCCATCACATCAAGAACAAGGACATAATAATACAAGCTTTCAACAACTCAGCCTTTGGTAGCAAAAGATGGTGTGTCTTCCTTTATTATAGCTAAAGAAAATGAATTGCTTGTACATTGATACCATCAAAGAGAATGTCTGGTTTTTACTTTTAGCCAGACTGCTATGGTACATTTGATATCTTTGCAGAAGGTAATAAAGAGAATGACAGAAGGAATATCAGATTCAGAATTGACCTAGTTGGTCAGTGGCAAAAAAGTAATAAAACATTTTATCACCTTGAGTAGTAAGCACTACATGACATCAATTTATGCACTTGTGTGTATGTGTGTGTGTGTGAGTGCGTGCCTGTGTGAGTTGCGTTACTGCTGTTTATCTGTCCTCTGAAGTATCTTCTTCAGTTCATCATCCAGCTTCACATTTGGACCTGCAAAAATGCTGTAGGCAAATGGTGTCCTTTCAATTGATCTGTTTGTTATTGTAGTAACAGCACAGTTTCTGTGCATAGCCCA
Organism: Oryctolagus cuniculus; assembly: GCF_964237555.1. Taxonomy (NCBI): domain Eukaryota; kingdom Metazoa; phylum Chordata; class Mammalia; order Lagomorpha; family Leporidae; genus Oryctolagus; species Oryctolagus cuniculus. Next base: position 73,809,938 of record NC_091433.1, on the reverse strand, counting down.
AATTTCAGAATTAAAAGCATAGTACAAAAAAATGACACAATATCTAGTGAAATGTCCATAAAACCATCCAACTGTGCCACAAGAAGCTTTTATGATTCTCAACAAAAGTCAGATTCATTGGAGCAATAAAACAGTTGCACTTATATAACTGACATTTTATGAGGTGAGATAAGTGTTCCTTCAGATCCACAAAACAACATACGCTTCGTAGCAGGTCCATATAGAGCAGCTACTGGCTGATCTAATATTGTGAGCCCAGCAATGAGACACACTGCCCTATTTACTACACACAGCCATTTCAGGTAACTGATTAGTCACCCTGTGCATATGCCTGATGATTTATCTTTAATTGCAAAGAGCTGAAAATAAAGCTTTTTTCCAAGCTTCTTGTGTCTTCAAATGCCATAGTATCGAACTCACAGAAGCCTTTACATGCCTTTTACACTCTATTTAGAATTTCATTGAAATCTAATTATATTTCTCATCAGACTAAGTGAAAAGCAATAAAGTGGCTTTCAAAGATATCAGCAAATATCTTAGACCAATTCCAAAGATAGTTTGAATGCTCCCAGACTCATTTTGTCGTTATTTAGGCTCGGTTGGCCTAGGATCTAGCAACTAGTTATTTCAAAATAGGCAAAACCATATTTGAGGAAAAAGAATTTTAAAAATATAAGTTCAGTACACATAGCATTATGTTATCTTGTGAGCTTCAATCCAACTTTATTATCAGTTATATATAAATTATATTTAATATATCAGGTAGGCATATCTTAAAAGGAGAAATAATATACATTTTTTTTTCAAAAAATGAAAGGCCAGAGCTTCATAAGCCCTATTTTAATTAGTGGTAGTCCTGACACAAATCTTTACTAGTTTTCCAGACAATAATGTTTATGAGGTAGTCATTTAACATAAATAACAAGTCATCAGGACTTGTAGAACAGTTGATTAATTTTAGTTAAAAATTAACTTCTAAGCCTGGTTTCTATCATCAGTTCAACAAGAGCAATGGGAACTAAATAGTTACAAAAATTTTACTGTAAACTTAGAACATTTTCTTTTGATTGCTGAACCTCATGCTACATTCATAGCCAAGAGATGTCTCTCCTTTGTTAGCACTAATCATTTTTGTTATACTCCTGGTTTTCAACTTTGGTTGCACATCAGAATCACACATAAACTTTCTAAAAATTACGTGCACCCAGGTCTCATCTGATCCCTTTGAATAAGAATCTAAGAGGCAGGCCCAAGCGTTTATTTAGATTATTTTTTAAATTACAGTTCATTCTGACGTGCTGCCAGTGTGGAAAACAAATAACCTAAACGGTTAAAAGGGTCACCTTTCTCTGATTCCCTATCAAAATGAACATCACTGTGGCTGACTGTATTGCTAACTGTGCAATGTGTCAAATTTGGTCATGTTTTAAAGTGCCATTTCTGGTTATGTTGCTGCCTTGTTTCAGATGGAATGGGTTTCTTTTAACTTCAGCTGAAAACAATGTTTTCTGTTGAGAAATATCAATTTTCTGCAGACATTATACCACCACCTAACAGAGTGAAAAGCCACTATTTTCCTTCTTATATGCTGACAAGGCACCCAGAAAGACCATTTATCTTTCCTGATACTTCAGGACAGGAGACACAAATGTATTGCCTCCTCACTATACTATCAAAACCAAACAAAAAACAAATTAACTCATCGAATTTCTAAAACAGCAGCATTTTAAAGGAGAAACATTTGAAGTAATAGAATAAAAATATTACCTGTTTGAATGTACATCTAACACTTGGAACAGAATGACTGGAGTCTATTCTCTTGTGTTAAGAAAGATTTGTTTTCCCTACACTCTGTAAGAATGAATACCAACAAACAAATATAAACTTTCCCAATTCCAGCATCAAAGTGGTGATATACCCAAAGAAAGAAAACCAGTAATCAGAGAGCATTCTGTCTTCCCACCAGTAACCTGCCTTTTTCAAAGCATCCAAAATAATATGCTCAAAAGGTTTTTTTAAAAAAATTGTATGAGGGTCCTAAAGCTGCTGTAACCAACTACCACAAACCAGCTATCTTAAAGCAACAGCAATTTAATCTCTTATACTTCTGAAGGCAGACATCAGAATTAGGGAGTCAGGAAGGCCGGTTCCTCCTGTGGACTCCAAGGGCATCTGCCTCTCACTGCTGCTGGTGGTTGCTAGCCATCTGGTCTTCCTTGACATGTGAACGAATCAGTCTAAAGCCTGCATCCATCTGTGTATCTATATCTTCACGTTGCCTCCTGATAAGGACAGCCCTCATTGGATTGAAGATAAGCCTGTATATGCACTTGAGTATATCTGCGAAGACCTTAGTTCCAAATAAGATTACATTCACAGGTATTGCAGATCAGCATATCGCCATACATTTTTAGAAAATACCAATTCAACCCACAATACATTCCTTCATTAACTATAACATTTTAAAAAATAAATAGGGATGGGGCCAATACTGTGGCATAGCAGGTTAATGCCCTGGCCTGAAGGGCTGACATTCCATATGGGCGCCAGTTCGAGACCCGGCTGCCCAACCAGCTGCTCCACTTCCGAGCCAGCTCTCTGATGTGGCCTGGGAAAGCAGTAGAAGATGGCCCAACTCCTTGGGGCCCTGCACCCATGTGGGAGACCCAGACGAAGCTCCTGGCTCCTGGCTTCAGATCAGCGCAGCTCCGGCAGTGTGGCCAATTGGGGAGTGAACCACTGGATGGAAGACCTCTCTCACTCTCTCTCTCTCTCTCTCTCTCTCTCTCTCCCTCCTTCTCCTCTCTCTGTGTAACTCTGACTTTCAAATAAATAAATAAATAAGGGCTGGTGCTGTGGCATAGTAGGCTGTGGCTCAAGCATCCCACATGAGCACTGGTTCCTGTCCCAGCTGCCCCTGTTCCAATCAGGCTCTCTGCTATGGCCTGGAAAGCAATAGAGGATGGCCCAAGTGCTTGGGCCCCTGCACCTGCATGGGAGACCAGGAGGAAGCTCCTGGGTCCTGGCTTCGGATCAGCTCAGCTCCAGCCGTTGTGGCTATCGGGGGAGTGAACCTGCAGATCGAAGACCTTTCTCTCAGTCTATCTTTCTCTATCATCTGTAACTCTACCTCTAAAGTAAATGAATAAAATATTTTAAAAATAAGTAAATAAATAAATAAATAAATAACTGGTAACTTTGCATTTCATTGAATAACTTTATATGTACTTTCCTGAATTCAGCCTCACCCAAGCCTTAAATAAAGAATTGGTCTTGGCCGGTGCCGTGGCTCAATAGGCTAATCCTCCGCCTTGCAGCGCCCGCACACCGGGTTCTAGTCCTGGTCGGGGCGCCGGATTCCGTCCCGGTTGCCCCTCTTCCAGGCCAGCTCTCTGCTGTGGCCAGGCAGTGCAGTGGAGGATGGCCCAAAATAACCACAATAGCTGGCGTTGGACCAGAGCCAAAGCCAGGAACCCGAACTCAATCCAGGTCTTCTACGGGAGTGGCAGGGATTTAATAACTTGGGTCATCACCTGCTGCCTCCCTGCTCCACCATCATTAGCAGGAAGCTGCGTCAAGAGACGCAGCCTGGAATAGAACTCAGGAACTCCAATATGGGAGGCAGGCATCTTAACTATTAGGCTAAATGCCCACTCTAGTATTTCTAAAAAATTATAAAAAACCAAGCTGACATACTACAGATTTGAATCACCATCTAATGATATCAGAGCTAGTAATGAAAAATCTGCGATCAGAACTAGATTTTCTAAATCTAGAACACTTTCCACTAAAACACTGTGTGCTACTGGAACTGTGAACTACCAGATTTGTGCCCTTCTACTTCTCAATGCTATATATCTAATAAATCAAAGCTGATGGTTTGGTACACTATACAATTTGCCTTGAAAACCAAAAGAAAGGTATTCTATATGTGTCCAAATTACAATCCCAGTCCTCTGTGCTATTTATATTGTGAGTCTCTGTGTGTATATGCTCTGGTACTCAACACATCCACGGAAAATGCATTTTATGAAAAAACTTACTAAATTTCAACATTTTTTTGCACCAAAATAAACATTTGATTCCATTTTCCATGAACTTTTGGGTGTAATCTAGTGTGTGAGTATTTGTGAGTATGTTTGTGTATTTAGCTTCTGTCTTTTCAGCTTCATGCTCTCCTACTTATGCAAAGTATCTTCCGAGTAACAAATTTTCTGCAACTGTAAAGAAGCCTGAGGTATCACTGGCCACAAACACAGTCAACTTCAGTGGAGGCAGCTGGACTGGAAATTTGAGAGAGGCTCATTTTGCCAACACTTTTTCAGTTTTAAATTTGGTAACTGCAAGTAGGTCATGCATAACTCTGCCAGCTTTACTTAGGCAGGTAAATCTGCCTTCAAATAAAGTGACAATGGTGTTACACTGGTGAAAATTAGAGAATAAATAAACCAGGCAACTCAACTCATATTTTAATGTACTACATTTAACTCTGACAGTGGCAACTTAACTGCAATTAATATTATCAGAAACAATGATATTATCATATATTATTAACATAGAATGAAACACACCATTTTGTTTTTAACTATATTATTTATCAATCAATTCAGTATTTCTTAGATGATTTTGCTACTTAGATTCTGAACAATTGTATCAGACTATCCATTAGTCTTACCTGAATACATTTTCTTTATAGATTTTTGTGATAAATATAATTGCTCAAAAAAAGAATTGTTTTATTGTGTAGGTGTATTTCAGACATTTCTAAATGTAGGGTGTGAGTCATTTGCTCTAAAGGAATTATAAGATTTACTGTCAAAAATTCTGCTGTGTCATAAACTAAAAAATAAAATTGGCAATCACTGTGAGCTTACTATGAAAAAATGATATACTTTGTTGTCTAATGCTATGATTCACTGAAACGTTACTCAGAATCCCCTGGCTCAACTTCAGAAGCCTTATAATCAAGTTTTTGAGTAAATCTATAATCACTTTTACTTCTCATGTCAGCAATTTGTGGCAGTCAAGTTTTTCCAAGTTTTCTGACTTCACCAAGAATATGTAACACTGACAGAAGCTCCCTTTCAAGATAGTAGAAAGTGAGTTTTCTGTCTTAGCAGGACTACCTTCACTTTTTCAGCTAAATCATCTCAAACTATAACTCATCTAATACTGTACAGAAGATAAAATCATTCTTGTAAAGATAATATACTTTTTTTATTTTTTTTTCGTATTTTTTTTGACAGACAGAGTGGACAGTAAGAGAGAGACAGAGAGAAAGGTCTTCCTTTGCCGTTGGTTCACCCTCCAATGGCCGCCACGGCTGGCGCGCTGTGGCCGGCGCACCGCGCTGATCCGATGGCAGGAGCCAGGTACTTATCCTGGTCTCCCATGGGGTGCAGGGCCCAAGCACTTGGGCCATCCTCCACTGCACTCCCTGGCCACAGTAGAGAGCTGGCCTGGAAGAGGGGCAACCGGGACAGAATCCAGTGCCCTGACTGGGACTAGAACCCGTTGTGCCGGCGCCGCAAGGCAGAGGATTAGCCTAGTGAGCCGAGGTGCCGGCCCGATAATATACTTTTATACTGCTGTATAAAATGCAATAATCTGATATAGAGGTATTTACATCACCAATTATTTTGAAAGATATATGCGTTAGACTTTGTAGATAATTGAAAGTTTCTATCCAAATAATTTAAGTGCATCAAAATACCAGGTAATGTGAGGTCTAGAATCTACTCCTATAGTCGTGTCACACAATAATAAAAAAACTACAACACCATGGAGAAATGGCACAAAACAAATTCCAATATTGGGCGTTCTCCAGCATAGCAAAACTTTCAAGGTCATAAAAAATCAAGTAAGGTCTGAGAAACTGTCACAGCTAAGAGAAGCATAGAAGTATATCCACTAAATGGAACCAGGTGACCTGGATGAGCTCCCGGAAAAGGAACAGAACATTAGGCATAAACCAAAGAAATCTGAATAAACTATGGATGTCACTTAGTAATAATGTATAAATATTGCTTTAAGTATAATAAACATTCCATACTAACATAAAACACTAAACTTTTCTGTAAATCTAAAGCAGTTCTAAAAAATAAAGACCATTAGAAACTGCTTCAAATTAGTCCACATAGAAAAAAAAAGGTGGACAATAGAACCCATTCACAAGTGTTCAGTAAGACACAACTATGAATATGTGAGGCCCCTTAGATGTGTAATGAGAATAATTTGATAGTCTTTTTTTATTTTTATTTGAGAGAGACAGAGCTTCTATTTAAGGAAATATTTGGTTTACTCCCCAAATGCCCTCAATGGCTGAGGCTGGGCCAGGGCCAGAGCCAGAGCCAGAAGCTAGAAATTCAATCCAGGTCTCCCCCAGGGGAGGCAGGAACCTATTTACTTGAGCTATCACTGCTGCCTCCCAGGGTCTTCAGTAGTAGAAAGCATTAGTGAGGAGCCAGAGGCAGGAATCAAAACCAGGAGCTCCAGTGTTAGGCATCTTAATCACTAGGCTAAATATCCATCCCTGTATGTACATTCCTCATCCATACAAAGATCCTTCCTCCTTCCAAACAAATTAACAATGAATACATATGAAATTTTACTCTCTCTCTCTAACTCTTCCTTTCAAATAATAAATAAAACTTAAAAAAAATTCAGCAGACCTGGATTAACACCATTAAAAGAGAGACATGGCCAATATTTTGGTGGATGGGCAGTTTCTATCCATTAAGTGATGAAACTATTCCCGTAAATCAGGGGTGGGGAAACTTTTCCTTGCCAAGGGCCATTTGGATATTTATAAAATCATTTGCAGCCCATATAAAATTATCAACTAAAAATTAGCCTATATATCGTCAAACACTTAATTAACTCACCCCTAATGTGATGGCTGGAACTGCTTCTCTTTGGTGAGGCATGTGTTGCTAGCTGGTATTAATGATGTTACCACTGCTCTTAACCCAGGTTTGCATTGGTCCATCTGGAGTGCGTGCAGCTCTTTGCAATGGTAAGTTTTAAAAAGAACTGCTCACTGCAGTAAATCATTCCAAACACAGATGCATATTTCAATGTATATTCTGCAAAGTGGAAATTCATCAGTGCTTATGTAACACTTGTAGAACTCAAGCCCTGGGATGTTGTACCTACCTTTCAGCTCCTCACTGCCTTGCAGCTGAATGGTTCCGTGTGGTAGGTTATCGGGCACATCAGCTGGTTCCACACTGAATGGTGTTTGCTTTTCATGTCCTTGAATCTTTAACGTCATTAAATGCCTCAATTAGTTCCACACATTCACCAGCATATTCAAGTGTCATTTCAGAGTGGTGAAATGCACCCTGTTATTCATTTCAAGTTGCACTTTCTACAGAGCCTCAATTTGGCTTCAGACAATTTCACATTTGAAAGCACTGAGCTGAGAAGCCGGTTGTGGCCCTGCAGCTTGGCAGTCAGCTCTGAGACATACTTGGTAGTATCCACCACGTATGCCAGATCATACAGCCACTTGCTACCATGGAGCTCCCTGACAGGTTTTCCCTTCATCTCAATGAACGGCTTGACTTCATCCCACAAGCTTGTTGGACCTGATGAGCATGTTCCCATGAATCAACCACCATACTCAGAGTCAAGATCATTCAATAACTCGTTAAACTGGCCTCTGTTAAACGCTCTGCTCATGAGAAACTTTATGCAAAACAGTACTGCTGACATCACATTGTTGAGCCACAACAACTGTGCACAGCGAATTTCTTGGGGAATGATGCAGTAGCATATCATTAAATCACCTGGATCATGACTGCGATAAATCAGTTGTTTTGTTGACAAATGTAATTAACCCTTTTTATGAGCCAAACGTAACTGGAGGTCCCTCTATAGGAAGGTCACTTAACTTTTCATATGTTAGCTCAAGTGTTTTAGTGATTAAAAAAAATCTCTCAAGCAAGCCCTCACCTATTGTAGGTCCATACATGGCTTCCAGTAATAGTAACTCCTGTTGTATGTCAAACTCTGTAGTTATCCCACAAAGGAAGACAACCTGTTGGGCATTATTTGTTACGTCCATTATTTCTTCACAAGCCAGACAGAAAAATTGGAAATCTCCTGCAGAATCCTTCAGTATTTTTCAATATCCTGAGCTAAGCTAAGTCAGTAATCTGATCTGAGATGGTTTTGGGAGACAAAATAATACTTGGAAACAATTTTCTTTATCTAGCACTAACGACTCTGCTGAAGCCACCTTGTATTCTCTCACAAACTCTACCTCCACATAATGCCTCAGCTTCTTTGCAATTATCCCACTCCATAACTTTTCCAAATATCGTTGTCTCTGTCACAATGAGACCTAGTGAAAGTGGTTTGTGATACCAAACTCCACTGAAGGCATTGATTTTACCCAGACACATTTGGCCCACTAATTCATTGAGTTTAGTATAATTTTGGTTGTAATGATGCTCCAGATTGGCTTTTTATTGTTGCTAACACACTATCACAAACTAGGCACACAAGTTGTCCTTTGCAACAAAAAACAATCTGTTGTCCATTTATTTAGGAAAGATGACTGCATCATCTTTTCTTTGTAGTCACCATTTGTAGGATACCACACCACTCACATTTTGATAACTATCCAGTATGTGCATCACCAATGGCGTGATTATTTTGCTTTCATTGCTGTTCTAATCCTGAATATTGGATTTGGAATATATCCAATGTTCTGTAATCTTCATCTGAGTTTCGGTTTTTGTGAGGATTGCTGATCATGGACATGTGGAAAAAGGCTGGCTGGGAGTTATTGTCTATGTTGACAAAGAAGTCAATAACATCATTATCAGTCATCAGTGTCAAGGTTATCAATGTGGCAAGGAAACATCTCCTCACATTTTGTCTAATCAGCAGCAAATCGCTGTAGTTTTGACCCAATGTGTTGACACTTTATCAACATGTGCACTCTCACGCTGCTTGGCACTGATGGTCCTCTGAGAAACCACAATGCAAGCAGAAGGATCTCGGGCAGTTGAGAAGCATTTGTGTCTCTCCTATCATGTAGTCGTAGCTATCCTGTCTATACCCTAATGGATGTTCTTTGCTTGTCCCTCAAAATTTATGCTATTATAATGATTCATTTAATATAAACCTATGTTGCTATGAAAAAAGCTCCTAGCTTGATGGTATTTCAAGTCACATTTGCAGTTGCCTTGAAAGGGCCAGACCAAATGATTTCACAGGCCTTATGCAGTGCATGGGCCAGATTCCCCACTCCTGTTAAATGTAGGTAAGCAAAGAGTTATAGTGGTATTGAAAATAAGACTGGACTACACTTCAGGCATCAGGGGAAGTTTAGTATTAGTAGATACCAACACAGTATTGACTCTATCAATGTAACAAGTAACAATGTAACAAGTAAACATTTAATATGAAAGTATAATCCAAGAAACTAAAAATATTCTGAACAAAAATAAATCCCTGATCTATGATATTGCCACAAAATATCTTTGAACGAATAACCAGGCCCATTTCCATGGTTACAAAAATCATTTTCAAGCAGAAAGGCAGGATTTCTACATCATTCCACCACTTAAAACCATAGGTGGCAACTGTGAGTGTGCATTTGTTCTAAAACTCACATCTGAAGTAGAATCTTGTCAACCACTGTATAATCGAGTTTTTCTAATGGTAGAGCAACACATGTGTCTGAATGCTGATTTTGTCTGTCATCCAGATTTGTCAGTGAACATCATTTGGAATTCCCCATGTCATGTTCATTGAAATCCAAGTAGAAACGTGCAAGAAAATGCTTGAGAATGCATACCCATTCACAGTATCTATTAGAGTATTATAAGAGAGATTTTGAAAGAGATGACTTACAAACTCTGAGACTTGGAAACAGTCATTAAGTGAATGGTAGTGCCAAATAAGTTCAGAAAACCTTTAGAAGAGGAAGTGAAAAAAGTTATTTGCAATAATTTTCTCTGGTCTTTATTTTTTTAGGATTTTATTTATTTATTTGAGAAGTAGAGTTACAGACAGTGAGAGGCAGAGGCAGAGACAGACAGAAAGGTCTTCCTTCTGCTCGTTCGCTCCCCAGTTGGCCGCAACGGCATGAGCTATACCCATCCGAAGCCAGGAGCCAGGAGCTTCTTCTGGGTCTCCCACGTGGGTGCAGGGGCCCAAGCGCTTGGGCCATTTTCTACTGCTTCCCCAGGCCATAGCAGAGAGCTGGATGGGACGAGGAGCAGCGGGACTAGAACCGGCACCCATATGGGATGCCGGCGCCACAGGCAGACGATTAACCTACTGCGCCATGGAACTGGCCCCTCTCTGGTCTTAATAAAAGGAAATAACTTGCCAAGTTCTCAAGTTCTTCTTCTTGTAATAACATTACTAGGTCTGTTACCAATTTGTACCAAGGGTGAAAGACTTCTATTGAGGCAAGAGCTTTATTTTATCATAGCATGTTTGGAAAAAAGAACTTTTATATAAATTGGAGAAATAAATATGTCCTGAGAGTTGCCGATTTTTTAGTTCCCAGTGTAGCTATGTCTCTGAGATAGAGACAACATTGGCCAAGATTTTGAATCCTCAAACCCTCAAATCCTCAGCCTACACATCACTTCTCTACAGGGTAACAAAGTGTCAAGTTACTTAAGAAATAAGCTGGCAGAGAAACATTTCTCAATACTAATAGTGACTGAGCTCCAATTCTCAACTTCCCTCCCACCCTTGAGAGAGGACAGGATCAGATGGGTCAAGAACTCCTTTTATTCCTAAGCACATCAGGAGAGTAAACCAAGTTATTGTAAGAATTAAACACTTTTACTCTATGAAAAACAGAAAATCCCTGGCTGTTAACAAGCAAACAAATATTACCTATCATTTGCATTGCTTCTGAAGCTCATCCCTTTATCCTTCCCTGATATGTGAATGATAATAAGAAGCAGAAAGATGCACCAATAAAGTAATTTTCTTGCTAGGCTCTCCAGCTTTGATATCCCTTTGTGTCCCACCTGTGGTCATGTCTGACTTCTAACATGGTAGATACTTTGCAAAGGAGACAGAGCTCCAGGTTTATTTGTTCAAAGCAGTGGCTTGGAGGTCTGAGAGGAAAAATAAAAAGGGAGGAGGGAGAAGAAGGAGGAGGAGGAGAAGGAGAATGGGGAGGTGGAAGAGGAGGAGGAGGGGGAGGAGGTGAAGAAGGAGAAGAAAAGAAGAAGCCACTGCCACCAAGGAGAAAGATGATTCAAAACCAGAGATCCCTAAGAAAAATGAGAAACAAATAGCAAAAGTTCCCCAGGATAATGGCCTCATTCTGTATTGTGTATGATGATTAATAGTTTTTACAGTGTTGTAAGAGAGGAAAACCAAGGCAGAGGAATAAATGGTAATAGAATGAAGAGAGAAATTTGGGCTACACAAACTCTTTCAAAAACATATTTTTATGAGATAGGCTTACACTTCTACTTAGAAAATTTTTTCTGTATTGTGTGGAGAAAAACACGTCCTTATCATCTGCAAGGCTGAATATTTTCTGTTTTTCAGAAGTACCTCTGTCAACTCCTGGTTGCTCTCAACTAAGAAGGAAGATGAAAATGACAGAGTATCTCATTCCTAAGCATTTTTATGAATGCGCTACAGTCCAATTCATTGGTTTTTATTCAAATATTCCTTGATTCTATCCTTGAGGTTTCTAACATATTTGGATAAAAACAATTCAGTAACTGAGTCCATGGAAAACAGTTAAATAGTTCCAGAAAAAAAATGTGCGTTAACTGGTATGAGATATAAACAACAAACAATATATGAACATAAGCAAACCATTGGGGAAACTCTTCATCTTCTCTGATCTTTTTATACTGATATAATAGGCACAGAAAACATATGCTACAATCTGTAGAAGGTAATACATCAAAGGAAAGAGTGCTGTACATCACATGACACCGCAAGCCTTGGAAGATGCATGAAACATTAGCACAAGTCCCTGAAAAGTTTAAAAATAAGGTCATTTGGAGTCTCTGGAAACCTTTGGGGATTTCAGAGTACCCAGAAAGCTAATTTATTACTTTCTACAGTTTAAAACACTAAGGGGCATAGGGAATGTACATTTTAATACAGACATCTTCTACAAGGTTGGTTAATATAGGAGGTCAGAGTGTTTTCTTTACAACATTTCATTTTTGTGGAGCTATTGAAGTTTCCGAGTGAAATGCCAGAGGGAGAATGGAAATATCTTTGTTACATGTTTGATACTAAGCATTGCAGGTAAAGGATCAGTGATTACTATTCTGACGAGTGGCCTATGAGTCCAAGCTTTTGGAAACAATGGCATGCCATAACAAAAAAAAAATAATGCAAATTTTACAAATAATTATGGAATGACAAAAAACAATGTTGCAGTAAGGAGAATGGGGCTCCCATACAGAGAGGCTAAAAAAGGGGCAGATAAGCCCATGCACTGTATTGAAAAAAATCATACCATGGGACATAGTGGGAAACTCTTCAGAACTCCTGTGAGCTGCTGTCCATATTAATAGCAACTTGAGAAAACTTCATTGTCTAATATCCATTGTTTGGCTTTTGGATTGTATGAGATTTTACTTAAGAACCTATGAGTATCGTTCCTCAAAAAGTCTGTCATCTAAGGAATAGGAAACAAGAAATTACTGGGTACTCACATATACTTAAAAAATTAAATCAAGGAAAATAAATTTGAAACTTCAGAAATTCACATATCAGAAAAAATTGGTACATATAATGAACCCAATCTAAATGTATAAAAACTTTTAAATATTAAAGATATTCAACTGATAACATGTTATGTAAATATGAAAGACAAAAGCATACTTCTTAGCTAATGATGACATTGGCACAGGGATGTAACCACTGTTTCCCTCAAATCCATGCTGAAATAGGGGAAAAGAAAACAGGTGAGGAACTGCAGCAACACTCAACAAAAAGCCAAGGTGATATCTGCATGCCACAAATTTAGGGAGATGTTACCTGAAGTTCAAAAGATCTAAGTTCTTTCATCACCATTAAAGGATTAATGCTGGGGCAATAAATAATAAATCAATAAAAAGAATTTTGAAATCTTTTGGACTGCTGAGGTACTCACAGGCACCTAGAGCCATGCAAAACAAAAAGGCCAATGGCAAAGGCTTTCCCGGAAAGACTGGGCAGTACTGCCAGGAAAAAAGCAGACATCATGTCCACCCCCTTTCCTTTTACTGAGAATAAAACTCAGTAAAAGTCCCAACGGGAAGCTGACCCCTGTCACAGAAACATCACTATCACTGAAATAAAGTCTAACTTTTTGGAATATCCTTATCCTAGCTGCTGGATCACAGAGCTGATAGTGTCACCTTTCGTCAACAATTTCATCTGAAAAACATTCCAGACAAGAATTTTAATAGCATCCTGTGGACAGTATGAGGACACAAGTGAAGCCTCTGATTATGTTTGTGATAAATACCAGGCTAGACTGACATACTAGCAAAATCCAACATTAGGTCTAGATATTTTTGTGCAAAGTTAAGTAAGGAAAATGACACAGCTTGTTATTAACATTTACAGATCATGAAAAAAGAAGTAAACGATGGCATGTTTTAAATTCACAGTAAAATTCTATGATTCAAGATATTATAAAATAAGAGAAAAAAGATAACAAAATGAACTGATTAAAATTTGGCTCAGTAAGGCAAAAAGAAAAATTTAAAAACCATAAAATGACATGGATAAAAGCACAGCATATCAGAATACTTAATCTAAGATAAGAAATTAACCGATTTACTACAACTACCAGAATGCAGTGAAATAAAGCAACGATAAAAACCATAAGAGAAAATATGATAGGTATAGAAGATAAAAATGGCTGCTTGACATCACTGAAAAGAGATCATAAAAATGAAATAGAGGCAACAACCAAATATATGGCTACAGCTCTATATCTCTATATGTACAGATATACCTAAGAGAAAGGATATAATATGTACTTCAAAAGAGTCTTAAAACTTTCCCAAAAGTTATGAATTTAAAAAACTAACATAACATAATAAAGGAAATCTATAGTACTGAATCAAAAAATGAAGACTCATACAAGCATCATCCATGAACAAAACAAAAGAAAATATATATTGAACTACCCCAGACTGAACAGTATGAAACAAAGCTACAGATTTGTGAGGAGTGAAAATGTTACAGTAGAAACTCTATAAGAAAACAAAGGTGAATTTCCTACAGATTAGGCAGCAAGATATTCTCATATACCTTTATAAAGTAAGTAGATCTTATTTAACAATAACACTACTTAGAGAAATATTCTAGGAAACAATGAGATAGGCAAAAGCAAAAAACTCAGGTATAGAGAAATGAAGGTGGTAGAAGTTACTTGGTGTCAACACCTCTTCATGTTCATATACAACTAAACCTAAATTGTTGTGAATGCCGTAACAAAAAAATAACGCAAATTTTACAAATAATTATGTAATATCAAGATATATGCAATAAAAATTTTAACAAATGGAATATTTTGCAATATCATGATAAAGATATTTGTACATACCTTTTATAAATATCTAAGTATAAATACTATAGTAAAAAATGAAATAAACATGGGCTGGCATTTAATCTTACAGTTAAGATGTTGCTTGGGACACCACATTCCATATCAGACTGCCTGAGTTCAGGTTATGGTTCCACTCTTGATTCTAGCTTACTGCTAAAGCATACACTAAGAGGCAGCAGGTGATGGTTCAAGTAGTTGAGCCCCAAGTCAGAGGCTAATGTTGTGTGTTCTCAGCTCTCAGCTTTGGCCTGGCTCAGATCCAGCTGTTGTGGGCATTTTGGGAGTGAACCAGTAGATGGGAGCTCTCTCTTGTTCTCCCTCTGTCTCCTTCTATTTCTATTTCTTTGTCTATCCCTCTGTGTCTCTCTGCCTTTGTCAAATAAATAAAATTTGAAAATTAAAAAAATTACACAGACCAAAGGAAAAAAACCATGTGATCATTTAAGAAATTTCTAAAATTCTAAATATTAATCATCTTAGCTTGAGGTATAAAAGGATCAGCCTATGAATCAGGAATAGTAGAGAGAACATTAGAATTATTTTCTTTTATTACCAAAATAAAGATAACATGATCATATTTAAGTTACAGATTAAGTATATTTATTTTAAAATACATATTGAACTAGTTAGCATTGTATACTAGTATTATTGTGTACTTATCACTAAGACTTGGTCAGATTATTCGAATGAAGCAAAAATAGTCAAGTCAAACAGTTTCTCCTCTTCTCTACCTGCCAATTCCAAGAAAATACACCAAAGAGAAGATCCAAAATCTGATGTGATCACATGGTAGAAGTGGATCAGTGATCAGTCAAGAATTAGCCTGTTCTAGTCGGACCACGGAAACTCAACAGCTTGAGGAGACTGAAGGAAGAGCTGCTTAAGTACATACATTTCTGATACTGTTAGGAAAACTAACCTAAATAGGCCCCAAAGAAAACTGCTACTCAACTCCAGCTTCAGCAGGACCCAAGAGAGGTCATTAGGACCATATCTCTGCCAGCCACACAAGAAAAAAAGGCCAGATCTCAAGCCCTGAGTTTAGGGGATAGGGCAGTGATGATATCTGGAATAAAGCTGACTTTTTAATTCTCCCACTGAGCACATAACATGTTTCTATTAAAGACATAATGATATTGTTTAGACAGTAGATGTAGACAGCATACAACATGGGGCATGCTCACATAAATGGTAAAAAATGGTTAAAGCTTCACAAATTGTATTTATAGCCATGAGCAGTAAAATCAGCTTGGAAGTAAAACACAGTAAAATAACATGGAGAGTAAGATTAACCATGATAGGATATTGCCCAATGTCCAAATACTCTACAATGTGGTTCTCTTCTTAAATAATTTTAAATATTTTAAACATATTTGGTATGTAATCATTTTGCAATAAGTACATATGTGATTTATATACTATATAATAACATTTTCCAGCCTTTAATCAGATTATAGATGATCTATGAATATTAATACATATTAAGAGTTTTTTTTTTTTTTTAAATTAGAACATTGAAAGAAGAGAAACTTAGAGAATCAAATTGGGAGTTATTTCCAGAGGGACATTTTCCTGAACCAATGCATCACAGGAAGTGTCATAATGACCATAAATCAACCACTGGCATCATCAATTTTTATATGTGACAAATTTCACAGCTAATCATGAATGACAGAGTCACTAAAGATTGGTTATGTTGCCACTAAAGCAATCACATAAATACATGTTCTTTTGTATATGGTAAAACCACAGAAGGACTTTTGGAAAATTCAGTGTTCCTTGCTGGGAGGAAAATGCACAAGGCCAGAGAACATTCATTCCCAAAACTACTGTTCTTCAGAGCGCTTCAAGAGCCCAACTGCCAGAGAAATTGAACTTGATCCTGCTTTTGATTTAGAACAAGTTCTTATCACAGAACTGTCACTTCCAGGCATTCCAACCTCAGGCACACGATGAGCTGTGGTCTGACAGAAGCTATAATCAGAGGTAAAGCAACCAGTGATGAAGTATGAGGTGCCATAAGTTTTGATATAAATCAATAGAAAATTCCATCTCTATCCAGTTAAATTATTTATAACTTTATTGTCTTACAGGATATACAACCTGTGTCAAAAGGAAGGCAAAGTCAGAATCTGCTGCTATAATTTCTATTTTCTCAACAGTCTTTCAGCAAACTCTTTATGTCCTAGTGTTTGAAAAGACCATTACTAATTCAAAGTACTTCCCCGTAACTGGACCCTGGACACTAGGGTAGAATTCTATTGTGTCTTAAGAGCTCATGGCTGCCTAAACTGCCCTCAGCTGGCACAAGTTGCCCGGCCATCCCCACATCCGCTGCTACAATAGCCACCAGCTAGAGAACAGAATGGCTATGGAGGTAAACATATGGCTCACCTTATTATTTCTGCAGTTCCCACTCCAGAGTTCCACACTCCCAAGCTCACACACACATACCTCACCTCCATGTGTCAGACCAAGGCCAGACATCACCAGAGACCTTGTCCTTGTTGGGCTCTTTTTCTATACCTCTCCCCTTCTCCTCTTCTCTCCTCATTCCTTCCATTAAAGCATTTTCCTGGAGAACACTTCCTCGGTAAATCACAGGCATCTGAATTTCAGTTTTAGGTTTGGCTTCTGGCAAACTAATCTAAACAGAACAAGAATGGAAACAAATACAATTTCAAAACAAATTTAGTTTTGGCCGGCGCCGTGGCTCAATAGGCTAATCCTCCACCTGCGGCGCTGGCACTCCGGGTTCTAGTCATGGTCGGGGCACCGGATTCTGTCCCGGTTCCTCCTCTTCCAGTCCAGCTCTCTGCTGTGGCCCAGGAGTGCAGTGGAGGATGGCCCAGGTCCTTGGGCCCTGCACCCGCATGGGAGACCAGGAGAAGCACCTGACTCCTGGCTTCGGATCGGTGTGGCACGCTGGCTGCAGCACACCCGGCCGCAGAGGCCATTGTGAGGTGAACCAACGGAAAAGGAAGACCTTTCTCTCTGTCTCTCTCTCTCTCTCACTGTCCACTCTCTGCCTGTCAAAAAGAAATTTAGTTTTAAGACTTACGCTACACAAATCTTCTGATAGACAATCAACATCATACTAGACCTTCATTACACCTCATCTGATGAGAATTTCCCCCAAGACTTGTTTCTCAAAAGCCTTTAAGAGACTGGTAGCAGGGCCAGTGCTGTGGCGTAGAGGGTAAAGCTGCCCCCTGCAAGTGCTGACATCCTATATGGGTGATGGCTCGAGACCTGGCTGCTCCACTTCTGATCCAGCTCTCTGCAATGGCCTGGGAAAGCAGTAGAAGATGGCCCAACGCCTTGGGTTCCTGCACCCATGTGGGAGACCTGGAAGAAGCTCCTGGCTCCTGGCTTCAGATCCGTGCAGCTCCTGCCATTGCGGCCATCTGGGGAGTGAGCCAACTGATGCAGAACCTCTCTCTCTCTCTCTTTCTCTGCCTCTCCTTCTTTCTCTGTGTAACTCTGACTTTCAAGTAAATAAATAAATCTTTTTAAAAAAGAGAGAGACTGGTAGCAGCTCAGCAAATGGAGGTTGACGTCCTATCATATATGACAAAATTTAACTGTAGTAATAAGCATGGTTTTTGTGTTTGGGATGATATACTAACAATAAGATTCAACTCAACATGCACTAAGGACTTCGTGTTTGTAAAGAGTAACTCTTAAATTAGTGGTGGAAAAAATATTCTTCATGGGGCCGGCGCTGTGGCATAGTAGGTAAAGCTGCTGCCTGCGGTCTCGGTGTCCCATATCGGGGCTGGTTCGAGTCCCGGCTGCTCCACTTCCGATCCAGCTCTCTGCTATGCCTGGGAAAGCAGCAGAAGATGGCCCAAGTCCTTGGGCCCCTGCACCCACGTGGGAGACCAGGAAGAAGCTCCTGGCTCCCGGCTTCGGATCAGCACAGCTCTGGCTGTTGTGGCCATTTGAACAGGCAGATGGAAGACCTCTCTCTCTCTGCCTCTCCTTCTCTCTCTGTGTAACTCTGACTTTCAAGTGAATAATTAATAAATCTTTAAAAAATTCTTTACAAAATAGAAAAACAGAATGTCCTTAAATGCCCAAGATTTAAATACACTACCCAGTTTTCTTCACCTTTCTGTGTTTCCTACATTTTTTTACACATATAGAAGTTATTTCCATTTACTTTTTTTGTAAAAGATTTATTTATTTATTTGTTAGGTAGTGTTACAGAGAGAGGGAGAGAAAGAGAGAAAGGTCTTCCATTTGCTGTTTCACTCCCCAATTGGCCACAAAGGCCGGAGCTGCACCGATCCGAAGCCAGGAGTCAGGAGCTTCTTCTGGGTCTCCCAAGTGGGTGCAGGGGCCCAAGGCCCAAGGCCAATCTCCTACTACTTTCCCAGGCCATAGCAGAGAACTGTATCGAACCGGCACCCATATAGGATACCAGCTCTGCAGGCAGGGGCTTTACCTGCTTTACCTGCTACCTGCCACAGCACCAGCCCCTCCATTTACTTTAAACCCTGCTTAAATGAGTTTTAATTTCCACATCAATTATTGGAAGAAATATTTCAAAGGCACTTGCCCCATGGCCTGGGGGTGAAATAATTAACCGACAAAATCCTTTTTGGAGATGCTTCCATTCTAATTGTGGAATACACACACACTCACAGACTGTCATGACCAAACAATGGGATATGATTCAATATTAAAAAGAACTAAGATATCAAGCCATGGAAAGACAGGAATGAAATTTAAATGCATATTATTAAGTAAAAGAAGCCAATCTAAGAAAGCTAACTGTAGTTTGATTATACAACACTCTTGTAAAGACAAAAACTACGCAGATAACAAAAAGGTTAGTGTTTGCCAGAGGCTAGTAAAGAGAAGAAGGGAAGAACAGGTAGAGCCCCTTGTATTTCTAGGACAGTGATGCTGCTCTGTATTACACTGTAATGGGAGATTTATGTCATACCTTGGTCCAAACCCACAGACTGTGCAACACCAAGAGAGAACCCTAATGTAAAATCTGCATTTTAAGCAATAACCACATGTCCATTAGGTTCTTCAGCTGGAACAAACGTACCATTCTAGTGGTGGATATGGACACTGAGGGAAGTTAAGCATGTGTGGGAGCAAAGCATATAGGAAAGCTCTTTACCTCCTGCTCAGTTTATCTGTAAACCTGAAACTGCTAAAAATAAGGGCTACTTAAAGCAAGAGAAGACATAAAAGTTATAAGTTCTAGTAAAGAAGCAATTTCCAAAAAGAACTCATTCAATTTTGCCTCTAAAATTCATTTAATGTCTTATTTCTTAAATGTATGTATTTATTTATTTATTTGGCAGAATGACAGATAGGGGGAGAGAGAGAGAAAGGGCGCTCTTCCATTGCTGATTCAATCCCCAAATGGCTGCAACAGCAAGCCAAAGCCAGGAAACTGAAACTCCATCAGGATCTCCCCTGTGGCTGGTAGGGACTCAGCTAGTGGAACCATCATTTGTTACTTCCCAGGCGCATCAACAGGAAGCTGGATAAGATGCAGAGTAGCCAGGGCTCAACCCAGCACTCTGATCTGGAACACAGGCAGCCCACATAGCAGCTTCATTACTGTGCTATAATGCCTGTTCCTCATACAACATTTTAAACAAACTATTTTCACTACATATTTTGCCTTCTAGGCCAAGGTGTCACAGAAATGTTAATCAACTAAATACTTTAATATGATCTTATTTCAATTATACTTCAAGAACGGAAAAGTGTATTCATATAAAAAATACTGGTTTCTCCAGTAAAATTAATTGAATAACTTCATCACTTAACTGTGACATTATTTAAAGTAGCAAATATGTGCTGAAGGATAAGAATATTTCTCTATAAGATACAGATTTAAATTATACAATTTAATTAATATTTTTAATAACTAGCTATTGATCTGCATTAATTTCTATAGCAAAATTACATATCAGAGGCAGGTATTTGGCCTTGTGATTTAAGTCACTAGTTGAGATGCGCATATCGCATACTGAAGTGCCTGGATATGAGTCCTGGCTCTGCTCCCAATTCCAGTTTCTTGCTAATGTGTTCCCTGGGAGGCAGCAGACATACTGACATACCGGGGCCCCTGCCACTCACATAAGAGACATAGATTGAGTTCCTGTCTACCAGGTTCAGCCTTGCCCAGTTCTGGTTATTGCAGGCACTTGAGGGGTGAACCAGTAAAAGAAAGAGTCCTCTCTCAATAACTAAAAGATATAGAATATGATTTAACCCTTCAATGGTGATAAACTGAATTAACTGTTCCTTTAAAATAAATGATAGGTTTACCTAATATCTTTTCACCCATTTTTTGTGTACTTATAATTCATTATGAATATCACAGCATCCAATATGGACTTTCTTCCACAGTACACATTAAAATTTTGCTTCCAATTAAACTACGAGAGTGATATAGACTTTTCCTGTGAGATGACAACCATATCAGAGCAAGGAATCCACACAACACCAGCTTCAAAAGAGATTGTGCACTCTACCAGATGGTGAAATGCTTGAGGAAGTTTCTAAGATACTCTAGCATAGAAAACACTAAATAACTTCCTATTGGCATTATGAATAAATAAAAACTCACACCCATATTTTGAAAGCTTGCATTTTATGCTAACTGATGATCTCTATTGACTGAGAATACATCACATAATCTTAGAACATCATTTTCTATTAAAGAAAATTACTTCAAGCCCTAAGATATATCACAAAACATTTTGTAGCTTTTTGATATGTTAATGACTATAGAGTGAAGTTCAGATTAATAAGTCTTATTCATTGTGGCTGTGCAAGCAAGAATCCTGTGAAATCAGATATGGCTTAAAATGTAAAGGAATATATCTAATATAAATATTTTTAAGAAGGTGAGCATGCCTCTTTTTTTAAAGATTTTATTTATTTATTTGAGAGGTAGAGTTATAGACAGTGAGAGGAAGAGACAGACAGAAAGGTCTTCCTTTCGTTGGTTCACTCCTCAACTGGCTGCAACAGCTGGAGCTGCGCCGATCCAAAGCCAGGAGCTAGGAGCTTCTTCTGGGTCTCCCACGCGGGTGCAGGGGCCCAAGGAGTTGGGCCATCTTCTACTGCTTTCCCAGGCCATAGCAGGGAACTGGAATGGAAGTGGAGCAGCTGGGACTTGAACCGGCCTCCATATGAGATGCCGGTGCCACAGGTGGAGGATTAACCTACTGTGCCATGGGCCTGCCCTGAGCATTGTCTCTTGACACACCCATATTCCAGAGAAAAGTGCCTGGGGTCAAGTCTTGCCTCTGATTCCAATCCAGCTTCCTGCTACTTCACTCCCTGGGACAACAGCAGATTAGGGCTCAAATACTTGGATCATGCTACTTATGTGGGACATCCAGATCGAGTCCCTGGATCTTGGCTTCCACCTAGCCCAACCCAGGCTGTTTTAGGAATTTGAGGAAAAAAATCAACAGATAAGGATCTCTCTATCTGTATATATGTGTATTTGTGAGTGCATGTGTGTGTGTGTGTTACTCTATTTCAAATAAATAAAAAGAAAAACATATTTCAAGGACATTTAGGAATAATATTTTCTTCCTCATATTTTTCAATAAAGACAAAAACCAAAAACATATTATTCTATCTCTTTTTCATTTCTCAGCCACAGTTAACTCTGAGCAAGTAAGGATCGGTGGTTCTCAAGGGGTATCATAGCTTCCTTACTTGACTATTTCAGGATCTCCTACAGTTTACTTTTGAGTACTTTCCAAGATATTGTTCAAATTCTTCTTCAATCTGACTAGCATTACCCTGACCTTTCATAGCTTTTAGATATTCAAATCATCATTATATGAATCGACATTAAAGCTTATAAGTTGTCTTTTTATTGGAATAGTTGTTAGTATTATGCCTGAAGTCATGCAATGAAAATTAAATAATCTATGTATAAAATTTATCCTCATGAAATATATGTATTACATAGAGTTGGAAAACAGAAAGATATAACACAACTCAAATTAACTATTACTGTGAAAGACTAATAAATAAATAAACACTTGATTTTCAAAATCAAAAGATGAACTCAAAACCCTGCATTTCTGTTAGAAAAAGTAACTGCTTAAGTACAGAATAGGAAGAGTTGAAACATAGCTAACATTGGAGAAAATAAATGAGAAATTTAACTATAAACTTCATGAATCAACACTGAAATTAAGCAACTTGAAAGCTAAATTCAGTCTTAGCTGTGCTGATAAAAGTCACATAAAACTACAATACTACGTAATCTAATGTTCTCAATGTCTCTTCAGGAATATTTCCCATGTAACTACCACTTTTTAAAGTCACTCTCAGTGGTTTACAACTTTAATATTTGATGAACATGACTCACTGAACTGTGTCCTGGAACTACTGAAGCTACTTAAGAGTAAGATAAAGTTCCCCACCGAGGAAATCTAAAGAGTGAGAAGTCAAGAATGGGAAAACAAATAGAAAATGAGAACTCAGTGAAGTAAAAAGAAATGTCTGAACAAAAGGCTATCAAATACAGTTCACTCAAATACTGCTCTCTGTTATGCATAAGCCAGAAACTGAATGACAAGATCAAGTCAATAAACTAAGTGCACATATTCATAATTCATATATAACTGAGATGTTGTTTGCACTTATCTTCTACTATCTGTGTCAGATTTATCATTATCAGCATATGAAGTGTTATTATTTGCATGACTGCTCCTGGTGCATGGAATGCTAACTGGCCAGCAGACAGTAGATTCTAATGACACATTTCAACATTATATCATATCTGTTGGTGAAATGGTGTCATATTCACTCTATTATTTTCAGAAAAAATTTACTTCAATAAAATGCTTTTCAGTAAACTACTATTAATAACATTTAAAAATTCCATGTAATTCTGTACCCATTTCAAAAGTCATATGCCACTTCCCAAAACATGATTTTTCTACTTCAAAAGAATATATCAGGGCCGGTGCCGCAGCTCACTAGGCTAATCCTCCGCCTTGCGGCATCGGCACACCAGGTTCTAGTCCCGGTCGGGGCGCTGGATTCTGTCCCAGTTGCCCCTCTTCCAGGCCAGCTCTCTGCTGTGGCTAGGGAGTGCAGTGGAGGATGGCCCAAGTGCTTGGGCCCTGCACCCCATGGGAGACCAGGATAAGTAATTGGCTCCTGCCATCAGATAAGCGCAGTGCGCAGGCCTCAGAGTGCCGGCCGCAGCGGCCATTAGAGGGTGAACCAACGGCAAAGGAAGACCTTTCTCTCTGTCTCTCTCTCTCACTGTCCACTCTGCCTGTGGAAAAAAAAAAAAAGAATATATCAGTCATATTTTTTGTGAATGAGGTATCTAGAGCAGGAAGTAAGAAAATGCCTAATTTCCATATTTTATGTATCTAATTATTTAAAATGCTATCACTGTTATAATTTAAATATGTATGTGCAATAAGCATAAAATGACTCAACTAACATCCACCCAATGACTAAAATATGAATCTTTAGTTTTGTGTGCTCACCATAACATTTTGTGTGTTTTCTAACCACAATGAACTTTATCTAATAGTAAAAATTGAGCTTCATCCCTTCCCTTATATTCTTCTAACTTCTTCAAGTCATCTCAGCCCAAGCCACTGTCTAATCAAGAAGAGATGGGGGAAAATACAGATATTTTGAATTGGATTTTTTTTTATTTGAAATGTAGACAGAAACAGAAATATCTCCCATCCAAATGCCCAAAGCCAGGAGTCAAGAACTCAACTGAGGTCTCATTTGGGTGACAGAGACCCCACTAGTCTGATGCTTCCTGAGGTTTACATATGCAGGAAGCTGGAATTGGAAGTCTGAGCCCAGACAAGAACCCAGGCATTCCTTCATAGTATGTGAATGTCTTCTTCAGAGTCTTAACATTATTTCCCTTAAAAATACAAGCTATAACTAATGCCTTCCAGGACTCTTACTTTCCTTTCTCTAAGAGAAGGACTAGCTCTAAGGCAAGGTGCAGTTTCAAATTTAAGTACATTAATTCCATGGTATTAAAGTTTATTTCAACAACATACTGACTATTACATTATAATTTAATGGCTGATGAACTAAAAGAATTCAATCCCTCTCCTTCAAGATGGCGTAAGAATCTCTGTTACTCTGAGTTTGAAGGGCTAGCATACAGTAGGATTTCCAGTTTGAAGAATATAGCAGGCTTCATCAAATCTGCAAGGAACCATATGACTCAAATTTATTACATGTAAATAAAGTTATTTCCCTCCCTGTAAATATCCTGTCCTTAATTTGTCATTTTTCCTTTTTTCACAACGAAAATATAAACAAAAGTAAAAACCAGCTATCTTTATTAAACATTCCCATCACCCCCTATTATCATGACACAGCTCAACAGGCACAGTTTTTAGACACATACATTAAAATTAGATCAAAGGGGAATAGACAAGAGAAATCGAGACTAAAATTCAGAAACATACTGTTACACTTATATCAATCCAGGCAACAATAAAACCAATTTGGTTCTTCACAGCCCTCTCTATGATATTATGATCCCAAAAGGAGAGAAATAATAAGAAATAGATCAGTGAAACTTTCTGATGGATACCATAAGGTTGCTATTGATTACATGGTCCACTAAAATATATAGAGCCATGGAGAAAAATTTCTCTATGATTTCATTACCAGAAACAATTCTTATTTTTATCTTATAGACACAGTTATTTTTTCAAGTTTCATTTCTCTGTATTTATTCGAGCTACTGGAAGACCTAAGTCAAAGTTTTGATCATCTTCTTAGACATAGAAAGGATTTTCTGTCATGCTTTTGTTCTTTAATTCTTCATTTGCTTTACATTATCATCTTATTTCTTTCTCTACTCCTTATGTATCGATAAATGTCATTTTCTTTTAGTTTGTGGAACAAAGCACATAAATGAACAGTACATTGGTGTTTTTATTTTTTAATGAAATGTACATAATCCTTTAAAAGATGAAATAAAAAGTTTTCCCTTTTCCATTCTCAATGGAATGTCTTGTGGTTTTATGTGCAAAGTTTATTAACTAACTCACAAGGAAGCATTTTCCTAAACACAATTTTTGGGCAAGGAAGAAGTATTCCTACATAACTATTTCTTGTTCCAGTCTTTGATCAACTATTCAATGTATCTTTGACTTCAGGACACTACACTTGCCTGGGTTTTCTCTACCACACTAATGGAACAACTCCAGCCAACCTTCATGAACAGATAATTTGGGAGTACTCAACTCACTCTATATTCTTCTCTAGCTACTCTTATTTCCTTGGAATTTCACCAAATCTCATGACTATATTACCATGCTTATGCTGGCAAATCCCAAATATATATTGCTAGCCTATTCCAGTCTTCTAAACTCAGGACTCTTGCCTCCAACTGCTCAAAACTGTCACTTATATATATCTAATAGACATTTCAAATTCAGTGTTTCTACAACCAAACTCAAAATTTCCCTCTTAAGTATGCTCCATGTATAGCCTTCCCAGCCCCAGTTGATGGAAACTACATCTGTCCAAGTTGTTCAGGCAAAAGCACTAGAATTATATTTGACTTCTCTCTTCCTCTCCCACTCTATCTAATCTATTGAGATAGCCTACTGAGATATGATTCTAGTTTTAAAACATTTCCAGGATCCAATAAATTCTTAACACTTTTCACTGTTAAACAACTACCAACCTCTCTCACTTAGGTCCTTCTGCACCAGGTCTTCTTCTTCTATTTCAACTTCCACACAGTCTGTTTTTCACAAGCAATCCAGAGTGGGATTTTCAAAACATAAGCAAAATCATATCATCTTCAGCTCAAAAACATATAGTGATTCTCCACTCACTTGTGTTAAATCCAAATTCCTTTTAATGTACCTGAAGATTCTTCAAGCACATAACTTTCCATTACTTCTCTGACTCCATCTCCCTTCTCTGTCGCTCCCCCTCTTCGTGGAGGAGCAACACTAAGCCCTGCCTAGGCTTCATATCCGAGTCACGGCACCATTATGTCGCTCCCCCTCTTCGTGGAGGAGCAACACAGGACCCTGCGCTGTTCTTTCGTCTGCTCGGCCCTCCCCGGGTTTGCTGCTGGTTCTTCCCGGGTTGGCTACTATCCCTTCCACCTCCGTGGAAGGGCAGTTCCCCCTGGCCACATTCCCCACTTCCGCAGGGGAGCGGCACACCGCCGGCCGGTTCTCTCGGGGGCTGCACGGGTTCCCTTAGATGTTCCCCATAGATGTTCCCGGTGCATGCCGTCTCTCTCCTCCTTTATAGTCCTCCTCTGCCAATCCCAACTCGGCTGCCCAAACGCCGAGTACGCTGCTCTCCAATCAGGAGCAAGTCCTACAGTTAATTGGTTGAACTGGAGGCAGCTGTGCGGAAGCTGTTTACTTCTCTCCCAGCGCCATATTGTGGGAGAGCAGATGCATAGAATAAGTCTTAATTCCAGTAACTCAGTCCAGTCCGGATTGCTCCCCACACTTCTCCCCTCCCCAAATCTGCTCAGTCATACTGGCCTCTTGCTATGAGAACACACTAGGCACCCTCAGTGCCATAGAACCCATGTTCTGAGTTGTTCCCTATGGCTGAAAAGGTCTTCTACCACACATCCTTTGAAAACATCCTGAGTCATTCCAAGGCATGTCATGAATTAACATTAAATCTTCCCAACCGTCTCCCCAAGTCTTCCAGCTCTCCTAACTTCCCCTACTTAAGTTAAATTCTCTATGACATCAGTTCCAAGTACACAAAACAAAGATATTTCAAAAAGTGTATGTAAAGTGGAATTGCAAGATTAGTTTCTTTTCTGGTAGAGAATTTTGAAAGCCAGGTATGGTTTTTGTGGGGCTCCATGGGATGCGCAGCCATGGAGCCCCCACGTCAAGGTCGGTCTGATAGCTGTTGCTGTGTCTTTATCACAAGGCGGATGTTGCTAGTTTTGGTTAGGGCAATGCTTTCCCATGGTCAGGACTTTCCAGAGGAGTTGAGAATGTTGTAAACAACAAGATGGAGCCTAGGACCGCGCGGTGAGCCTGCCTGCTGCGTGACACCTCATCTGATTGGCCCGAGGACGCGTGCACACTGCGTGAACAGACAGCGAATTGGAGTGTTCCGTGCATGGACTTGAGCCCACTTGCAATTGGCCGGATTTTGTATATAAGCTGTGTACTGAGGAAGGAGGGGGCTTTTCTGTCCACTCTCCTCCCTTCATTCTTTCTCTGTCGCTGTTATTTTCTTATTAAAAGTCTACTGAAGACTGATAAGCTGCGAACAGTGTCGTTCCTTTGCGGGCAAGGGAGTGACAGTTTTCTCATAATATGCTTATTTCCCATTACCTTTTTGAACATTGCTTATATAATTCACTTGCTATATTTTTGGTTTTTGTCTTTCTCCCCTAACTGGAATGGAATATCTAAAATGACAGGGTTTGAATGGGCTTCTGCTGAAAATATTGCACCATGGTAGATGCACACTAAATGAATCGATAAAAGTTCATAATGTGATTCAAGGAAGATTCTTGGGAGACTATAAACTAACTACATACACTTATGAAATTGGAAAGATTCTGTTTAGTGACTTGACCATTTCTGTAAGAAAAAATAATAAATATTAGTTCTATTGAACTCGTTTAATGAAAATGCACTAAGTAAAAACTTTCTGAGTTGTTTATTTCTAATACTCTGAGACTAAATTATTCAACATAGGAGCACTGGCTTGTTGTCAACGAAAGTATGAGCCTTTTATGTTTCAGATTGCAATGCCATTTGCCCATTTTCAGTTTGCTGTATTTGACTGGAACTGGCTAAAGCAAAGCAACTTGCAAAAAACACTAATGCATCATCATGTAGAAAAGCAAACTAAGAGTCAGGTTACAAAGGGATGTTCAGCTGAGAGCCTTAAGCAAGCTTCAGACATAGGGGACTGCCTCTGCACACGAGAGCATAGATGATAAATCTTGCTCCAAGACTTTCTGCCTCAGGAAAAGAGATGCTTCTCACTATGTGGGAAAAAAATGTAAACCTCAAAAGAGAGGTAAACTTTATTACTGAAGAACTTTTAAAACGAATTAGGGTAGGCATTTGGTCTAGCAGCTATGATGCCTCTCTCTATCCCAGCCGAGCCCCTTCCATTGAAAGCATTTGGGGAATGCCCAGCAGATGAAAACTCCCTCTGCATCTGCCTGTCTTTCTTTACCTCTTTGTCTCACAAATATACATAAGTAAATAAAAAATAAACAGTTTACAGAAACATAAACAGATTTAAACTAATTATGAGTAGATCAAAAATATTTTACTGCAACAAATAAATTTAACAGAAAAACAGTCTATGCACTCAGTTTTGTTTATTTACTCTATTTTGTATATTGGCAGAGAGAAGAGGAAGCTCGAGATGGGGCAGATTTGATTAGATGGAAGAAAAAAGGGTTTCAGAAATTCATGCCCTTCAATTCACAGGAAATGTTACCTTTTGTCTCATTTTTTGCTTTGCTTACATCATTTCCCCATTTCCCTACCCTCACCCACAGGCAGCCATTTCCATCTATTTAATGTATGCTACTTTTGTTAGATTCTCATAGAAAGTAAATACTTGCTTATTTTGCATGTATTTTATATATATGACTAGTATTCGAAGATGGCGGAATAGGGAGGGAACTTACAGCTCTAGTCTAAGGGAAGAGTTAGGGAGAAAATGGCAAAGGAAACCACACAAATTAGAAGGACACTGTGGACCTACATGGAGAGGGTGGATGCACACAACTCAGGTTGCCAGCTGCCCAGGGCCTCAGCACCAGTCTTGGAGAGTGAGGTGAGACCAGTCTGCAGTAGCCCACGCCACTAGAGATAAAGCTGAGAAGAATGCGGTGGGAATCTGGCTTGGAACCCTGTGGGGGACAGTGTACCTGCCAAACTAGAGGAGTAACACAGGGGGCACATTA
This sequence comes from Oryctolagus cuniculus, assembly GCF_964237555.1. NCBI lineage: Eukaryota > Metazoa > Chordata > Mammalia > Lagomorpha > Leporidae > Oryctolagus > Oryctolagus cuniculus. Next base: position 73,780,428 of record NC_091433.1, on the reverse strand, counting down.
CTCTCTCTGACGACCCTCAAATAGCATCCTGTAACAAGCCAAGAGAGGGTGGGTGCCATCTTAGACATATGTAATAGCTATGGCAGCTTGTGTCCATGTGCCCAGCAACAAGCTGAGAGGAGGTGCCTGAGTCTGGCTGAGAGAACTGACAGGGGCTGGGTGCTTGTGACTGTGGGAACCTTGTGTGCTGGGACTGTGAAAACACTGGCTTGGAAGAGGAGGCACAGGGTATGGCTGGATCTTTGGACAGTGTGGGAGGCTCCAAACACTCAGGGCTCCCTGATTTCCTGGTGAGGGTTATCGCTGTGAGATCTGTGCTCACACCAAGGACTGCACAGATCATTTGTGTGGTTCTTGGAGCAACATACAAAAATACTGTACCCACTGGGGCTAGTGCCACATCATGGGTTTCCTTTGAGGAGAAGAGTTGAGCATGAGACAACAGCAACAAAGCAGAACAAACCTCCCCTCAGAGAGAGAGAGAGATTTACCATGCCCAACCTGTGTGTCACCTTGGACACTCCCTTTACCCTGGAACACGGAACACAACTCCGTGGCCACACCCAACACAGGCTTCTGGGTATTCACTAAAAAGTAAAGACTCCACTAAGCCACAGAGGAATAGTCCAAAATAAAAATCATCACAGGGAAAAAAACAAAATAAAACAAAAAAGAAACCAACAAGTATCTCTACAACTGCCAAATAATAATGCAGCAATTCAAGAAACAAGAGTAAGGAAGAAAACACGATGCCCCCAAATGAACACAACACCTCAAAATTAGAATGTGAAGATTAAGAGACTGAAGAAATGCCAGAAATGGAATTCAAAAAACTGATCACAGGATCACTTACAAGTAATCAGAAGCAAATCCACAAACTAATGAAATCCATACATGACATGAAACAAAATTTCTTCCATGATATTGAGATGTTAAAGAGAAATCACGGTATAACTAGTACTCAAACAATACTTTATACTTGGTGTTTCTGTGTGGGTGCAAACTGTTGAAATCTTCACTTAGTATATACTAAATTGATCTTCTGTATATAAAGATAATTGAAAATGAATCTTGATGTGAATGGGATAGGAGAGGGAGCAGGAGATGGGATGGTTGCGGGTGGGAGGGAGGTTATGGAGGGAAAAAGCCTTCGAAAATTTATGTTTATTAAATAAGAGTTCAAAAAATAGAAATCAAAATGAAATATTGGAAATGAAGAACTCAATAGAACAAATAAAGAATGGTGTGGAGAGCCTTAACAACAGACTCAGTGAATCAGAAGAAAGAATATCAGAATTAGAAGACAAGTCTCTTTTAATTTTATAGTCAGACCCAAAACAAGAAGAAGAAATCAGAAAACTAAAAAAATACTGTTTGAGATCTACAGGATACTATCAAATGACCCAACATACATGTCTTAGGAGTTCCTGAAGGCATGGAAAGACAGAACAGATTAGAAGGTATTTTTATTAAAATAATTAGAGAAAACTTCCCTAACTTGAAAAAAAAAGGGACATCCAAATATAAGAAGCACATAGAACTCCTAATAGACATGACCAGAAAAGATCTTCACCACAACACATTGTAGTCAAATTATTCACAGTAAAACATAAAGAAAAGATTGTAAGTGTGCATGACAGATACGCCAAATTACTTTCAGAGGATGTGCAATAAAACCCACAACTCACTTCTCATTAGAAACTTTATAGGCTGGGAGAGAATGGTGAGATATATTCCAAGTCATAAGAGAAAAAAACTGTCAACCCAGAATACTGTACATTGCAAAGCTCTCATTTATAAATGAAGGTGAAGTAAAGACCTTCCATAACAAACAGAAATTGAATTTCTTTAAAAAGATTCTTAAGGATGTGCTACACACAGAGACACAGAAACATGGTCATCACTACAAAAAAGGTGAGGACAGAAAATATCCCAGTAAAAGTACAAAGGAAACAATAGAAACAGTTATGCAAAAATGGCAGGGCTAAGTCATTACTTATCAGTAGTCACCTTGAATGTTAAAGGCCTCAACTCTCCAGTTAAAAGATATAGACTAGAAGAATGAATTAAAAAACAAAACCCATCTATGTGCTGCCTACAAGAAACACATCTCACCAACAAGGACACATGCAGAAAACTGAAAGTGAAAGGATGGGAAAGATATTCCACGCTAGAAGAAAACAAAAAAGAGCTGGTATAGCCCTCCAAATATCAGACAAAATAGACTTTAACAACAGCAAAAAACTGTTGTTAAAAGAGACAAAGAAGGGCATTATGTAATGATTAAGGGATCAATTCAACAGGAAGATGTAACTACTATAAATGTATATGCACCGAATCATAGGGCACCTGAATATTTAAAAGAAATGTTAATGGATCTAAAGAGAGACATAGACTCCAATACAATAGTAATGGGGAACTTCAATATCCCACTTTCAGCACAGACAGATCAACCAGACAGAAAATCAGCAAAGAAACAGCAGTGTTAATCAACACTATTGACCAAATGGATCTAACAGCTATCTACAGAACTTTCCATCCTACAATCACAGAATACACATTCTTCTCACCAGTGCATGGAACTTTCTATAGGATGGATGACATGCTAGGCCATAAAGCAAGTCTCAGCAAATTCCAAAACACTGAAAACATACCATGCATCTTCTCTGACCACAATGGAATGAATCTGGAAATCAACAATTCAAAATCTCTACAACATATGCAAACACTCATGGAGACTGAACAACATACTCCTAAATGAACAGTGGGTCACTGAAGAAAGCAAAAGAGAAAACAAAAATTTCTGGAGGGGGCAGCACTGTGGCATAGTAGGTAAAGATGCCAACTACAGTGCCAGCATCTCATATGGGTGGCAGGTCAAGTCCCAGCTGTTCGACTGTTGATCCAGCTCTCTGCTATGGCCTGGGAAAGCAGTGGAAGTTGGTCCAAGTGCTTGAGGCCCTGCACCCATGCGGGAGACCAGGAGGAAGCTCTTGAATCCCGGCTTCTAGCTTCAGATAGGTTCAGCTCCAGCTGATGTGGCCATCTGGGGAGTGAACTACCAGGTTGAAGATCTCTCTCTCTCTCTCTCTGTCTCTCTCTCTCTCTCTCTCTCTCTTTCTCTCTCTTTTTCTACCTCTACCTCTCTGTAACTCTGCCTTTCAAATAAGTAAATAAACAAATCTTTAAAAAAGTTTCTGAAACAAATGAATATGACAATACAGCACATCAAAACTATGGGACTCAGAAAAAGAAGTGTTAAGAGGAAAGTTTATAGCAAATAGTGTCTACATCAAGAAATTGGAAAGCCACTGAATAAATGAGCTATCAATGCATCGCAAGGATGTAGAAAAACAACAGCAAACCAAACCCAAAACAACCAAGGGAAAAGAAATAATTAAAATTAGAGAAGAAATGAACAAAATCAAAACCAAAACCAAAATAAAAAACAAAAGATCAACAAAACAAAGAGCTGGCTTTTGAAAAAATCAACAAAATTGACATACCATTAACCCAACTAATCAAAAAACTGAAAAGACACAAATCAATAAAAATAGAGATGAAAAGGGAAATGTAATAAAGACACAACAGAAATAAAATTAAACATCAGAAATTACTAATGAAGAGTTGTATGCCAACAAACAGAATAAACTGACAGATTCCTGGACACATACAACCTACCTAAATTGAGCCATGAAGACATAGAAAACCTAAACAGACCAGTACCCAAGACAGAAACTGACCTGCCATATGACCCAGCCATCCTACTCCTGAGAATTTACTGAAGGAAAAAGAAAGCAGCATATGAAGGAGTTATCTGTACCCCCATGTTAATTGCAGCTCAGTTCACAATAGCTTGATATGGAATCAACCCAAATGCCCATCAACTGAAGGCTATATAAAAAAAAATTATGGGATATGTACACCATGGAACACTACACAGCGGAAAAAAAAAAAAAAAAAAAACCACTACAGCGGGCCATTTGCAACAAAATGGATGAAACTGGAAGACATCATACTTAGTGAAATAAGCCAGTCTCCAAAGGACAAATACTATATGTTCTCCCTGACCTGTGATAACTAATAGAGCACCTAAAAGGCAATCTATAGAAATGAAATTGACCCTTTGAAAAGCAATGTCTTTATTTTTTTTTTACTTTTTTTTTTTTAATTTATTTAATGAGCATAAATTTCCAAAGTACAGCTTCTGGACCACAATAGCCTCCTCCCCACCCCGTGTCTTCCCTCCCATCCACAACGCTCCCCTCTCCCACTCCCTCTCCCCTTCCCCTTCACATCAGAATTAATTTTCAATTATCTTTATATACAGAAGATCAATTTAGCATATGTTAAGTAAAGATTACCACATTTTGCTCCCACACAGAAACATAAAGTGTAAAATACTATTTGAGTACTAGTTATAGCATTAATTAAACACCTAAGAGTAATTGTGTATTAATTACAGAGCTCAACCAATAGTTTTAAGTAGAATATAAAATGCATCTTTTGCATTGTTGTGGCTTTCCCCTGACCTCCCTCCCTCCCGTGGCCCTCCCCTCACCCACTTCTTCTCCCCTCCCCCGCCTTCATCACGTTTCATTTTCGGTTACCTTCATATACCGAAGATCAATTTAGTATATACTAAGCAGGGATTTCAACAGGTTGCACTCACACAACCGAACCAGGTATAGGGTATTGTTCGACTAGTAGTGTTGTATTTGAGTTTCATAGATAAACATATTAAGGACAGAGATCCTGCGAGGGGAGCATGAACTCAGTGACTCCCGTTGTTGATTTAACAATTGCCACTCTTATTTATGACGTCAGCAATCACCCGAGACTCTTGCTATGAGCTGTCTAGGCTATGGAAGCCCCTTGAGTTCACCAACTCTGAATTTGTTTAGTCAAGGCCATATTACAGTGGAGGTTCCTTCCTCCCTTCAGAGAAAGGTGCCTCTCTCCTTGATAGCCTGATCTTTCTGCTGGAGTGTTGTTCACCAGGATCCTTCATTTAGATTGTTTTTTGCCACCATGTCATGGCTTTCCATGCCTGAGAGACTCTCATGGACCTTTTAGTCAGATCCGAATGTCCCAAGAGTTGATTCTGAGACAGGAGTGCTGTTTTGGGCATTTGCCATTCTATGAGTCTGCTGTGTGACCTGCTTCCCCCGCAGGATCATTCTCATCCCTTTTGATTCTATCTTTCATTATTTGCTTACACTGGTCTTATTTGTGTAATCTCTTCGACACTTACCCTGTCTTTTGGATCAGTTGTGTATTTATATTTGTCTCTTTACCAAGTGTGCTGGCATTGGTACCTGCCTCCTTGGTAAGATTGAGTTAAAATCCCCTGGCACATTTCCAGATCCACCATTGGAGGTAGGTCTGAGTGAGTATGTGCCGTCTTATATATCTCCTCCCTCTCTTATTCCCACTCCCATGTTCCACAAAGATCAATTTCCTTTTAATTTTTAAACGCTTAAGAATGGTTGTTCATTGATTACAGAGTTCAACCAGTGGTCTTGTGTAGAACATACCGAGCGACAACAACAACAACAAAAATACTAAAGGAACAAAATAGTAAGTTTTTCCTCAACAGTCTAGACAAGGGCTGATCATGTCATTGTCTCTCATAGTGTCCATTTCACTTCAATGGGTATCATTTTAGGTGCTCGTTTAGTTGCCATCAATCAGGGAGAACATGTGATATTTATCCCTTTTGGACTGGCTTATTTCACTCAGCATGATGTTTTCCAGCTTCCTCCATTTTGTTGTGAATGCCCGGATTTCGTTGTTTTTTACTGCTGTATAGTGTTCCATAGAGTACATATCCCATAGTTTCTTTATCCAGTCATCCGTTGATGGACATTTAGGTTGATTCCATGTCTTAGCTATTGTGAATTGAGCTGCAACAAATATTGAGGTGCAAATGGCTTTTTTCACCCCTTTAATTCCATTTGGGTATATTCCAAGGAGTGGGATGGCTGGGTCCTGTGGTAGTGCTATGTTCAGGTTTCTGAGGACTCTCCAGACTGTCTTCCATAGTGGCTTTACCAGCTTGCATTCCCACCAACAGTGGATTAGTGTCCCCTTTTCTCCACATCCTCACCAGCATCTGTTGTTGGTTGATTTCTGTATGTAAGCCAATCTAACCGGAGTGAGGTGGTATCTCATTGTGGTTTTGATCTGCATTTCCCTGATGGCTAGGGATCCTGAGCATTTTTTCATGTGCCTGTTGGCCATTTGGATTTCCTCTTTTGAAAAATGCCTGTTAAGGTCCTTGGCCCATTTTTTTATTGGGTTGTTTGTTTTGATTTAGTGGTGTTTTTTGATCATTGTGTAGATTCTAGTTGTTAATCCTTTATCTGTTGTGTAGTTTGCGAATAACGTCTCCCATTCTGTTGGTTGCCTCTTCGCTTTCCTGACTGTTTCCTTTGCTGTAAAGAAACTCTTCAATTTTAGGTAATCCCATTTGTTTATTTTATCTTTGATTACCCGTGCCTGTGTGGTCTTCTCCAGGAATTCTTCACCTATTCCGATATCTTGGAGGGTTTCCCCTATGCTCTCAATTAGTTTCATGGTGTCGTGGCGCAACTCTAGTTATTTGATCCATGTTGAGTGGATTTTTGTACAAGGTGTAAGGTAGGGGTCTTGCTTCATACTGCGGCATGTGGACATCCAGTTTTCCCAGCACCATTTGTTGAAGCGGCTGTCCTTGTCCCAGGGGTTGGTTTTAGGTCCTTTGTCAAATATGAGTTGGTTATAGATGTTTGGATTGATCTCCGGTGTTTCTATTCTGTTCCATTGGTCTATCCATCTGTTTTTGTACCAGTACCAGGCTGTTTTGATTATAACTGCCCTGTAGTATGCTTTGAAGTCTGGAATTGTGATGCCTCCGGCCTTGTTTTTATTGTAAAGGATTGCTTTAGCTATTCTGGGTCTCCTGTTTCTCCATATGAATTTCAGCATTGTTTTTTCTAGGTCTTTGAAGAATGACTTTGGTATTTTGATTGGTATTGCATTGAACTTGTAAATTGCTTTTGGGAGAATGGACATTTTGATGATATTGATTCTTCCAATCCATGAGCATGGTAGGTTTTTCCATTTTTTTGTGTCGTCTTCTATTTCTTTCTTTAGTGTTTTGTAATTTTCATCATAGAGGTCTTTGACCTCCTTGGTTAAATTTATTCCAAGGTACTTTATTGTTTTTGTGGCTATTGTGAATGGGATTGATCTTAGTAATTCTTCCTCGGCCCTGGCATTGTCTGTGTATACAAAGGCTGTTGATTTCTGAGCGTTGACTTTGTATCCTGCTACTTTACCAAACTCTTCTATGAGTTTCAGTAGCCTCTTATAGGAGTTTATTGGGTCCTCTATATATAGTATCATGTCATCTGCAAACAGGGATAGTTTGACTTCCTCCTTTCCCATTTGTATCCCTTTAATTTCTTTTTCTTGCCTGATGGCTCTGGCTAAGACTTCTAGGACTATATTGAATAGCAATGGTGAGAGAGGGCATCCCTGTCTGGTGCCAGTTCTCAATGGAAATGCCTCCAATTTTTCCCCATTCAATATGATGCTGGCCTTTGGTTTATCATAGATTGCCTTAATTGTGTTGAGGAATGTTCCTTCTAACCCCAATTTGCTTAGGGTTTTCATCATGAAGGGGTGTTGTATTTTGTCAAATGCTTTCTCTGCATCTATTGAGATAACCATATGATTTTTGTTTCTCAATTTGTTAATGTGCTGGATTACGTTGATTGACTTTCGAATATTGAACCATCCCTGCATACCAGGGATAAATCCCACTTGGTCCGGGTGAATGATCTTTCTGATGTGTAGTTGGATTCGGTTTGCCAGAATTTTATTGAGTATTTTTGCATCTATGTTCATCAGGGAGATAGGTCTGTAGTTTTCTTTCTGTGTTGTGTCTTTTCCGGGCTTAGGAATTAAGGTGATATTGGCTTCGTAGAAGGAATTTGGGAGGATTCCCTCTCTTTCAATTATTTGGAATAATTTGAGAAGAACTGGGGTTAGTTGTTCTCTAAATGCCTGGTAAAATTCGGCAGTGAAGCCACCCGGTCCTGGGCTCTTCTTTTTCGGTAGTGCGTTTATTACTGATTCAATTTCTTCCATGGTTATGGGTCTGTTTAGATTTTCTATATCTTCACGGCTCAGTTTAGGAAGGTTGCATTTGTCCAGGAATCTATCCATTTCTTCCAGGTTCCCCAATTTGTTAGCATACATCTCTTTATAGTAGTTTCTGATGATTCTTTTTATTTCTATTGTGTCAGTTGTTACATTTCCATTACTATCTTTGATTTTACAGATTTGGGTCTTCTCTCTCCTTTTTTTGGTTAGTTGGGCCAATGGTGTGTCGATTTTGTTTATTTTTTCAAAGAACCAGCTCCTGGTTTTGTTGATATTTTGTAATGTTTTTTTGGTTTCAATTCTGTTTATTTCTTCTCTGATCTTTAGTATTTCTTTCCTCCTTTTGGATTTGGGCTTGATTGAAAAGCAATGTCTTTAAACAGTCGTTGAATTGACTCTTGAAGAACAGTTTTCTTTTTTTCCATATTTTTGTTGAACTCTTTATGTCAATTTATGTCTTTTTTGATTAGGCTTTTATTTTCAAATATACTGTTTTAAACTTGCATTCCCCTAAAATTCATATTTTGAAATGAATCTCCCGGGATTCATTCATCATGAGATTAGTGTTTTTTTTAAGAATCTTCAAATAATGAGCTAGTCCTTATGCCATGGCAGTGAGGAAAAAGTGAGAAGTACTGATCTATAAGAAATGGGCCCTCCTCCTCATACAATGAATATGCCAGGACTCTGCTCTTGGATCTTCCAGCCTTCGAAGCTGTGAAATAAAATTTCTGCTCCTTACTAGCAGCTCATTGTATGCTCTTTGGCCTAAATGAACTAAAACAAAATATTTACCTATATCCCCACATATATATCTTGGTCCACCCAACTAACAGCTATATAAAACTCTAACCTAGTAATACACTTTCCAATTTATTCCTCAAAATGGAAGTACACATTTTGTCTCCTACCATCTGTTATCATTACAACAGATTTCTTTGTCCCGTTATGGAGCCATGTGACATTTCATGAATATATATATAATTTTTAAAAATTGCTTTGAATTATTTATTTACAATTCATAAATTGGATCTTCTGCTTACACTTTTGTTTTCATTCTTTCCCCCTTTCTTTGATGAGAATAAAGTTAAAACCTATTCTCTAAAGGTTGTTACATGCTTTTAAGATATAAGTTTTCAAAAGTTATACTTCATTATAACATATTAATTTAACTCACATCACTTCACAGTGGATGGCAGCAAAGATGAGATAGTCTGATAAATATTTTGAGCCAAGGACAAACCACAAGCTGGAAAACTTCATAGCCATTCAAACACAGGCAAGTCTCCTCATCCTTCTAATTTATGTTTGTTTGTTTTTTTTTTAAATACACTACTCTGCCAAATAAGAACAAGATGGCATAGATTAGTTTAGAGACTTTCTGCAGGCTCTTCTTATATTAAACTGTGATGATGTATGGTGAAAAAAAAAATGCTTAAAATATATGTTCAGTTTCTCACATCATAGCAGGGAAAATGTCCACTGTTTTCATTTGAATTCACAGGTGCATCACTTTCTGCATGAAATAAAAGCCATCATTTTATTTTTGCATTTCTACCTTTTTAAAGCCATGAATAAATATGGTTTAAAGCAGTCAGAAATCTCTAGGTTGAAATACAAATTGTGGACTCAAATCAAGAGCATCTCATTTTCTGTTAATGAAGGGGACACTAACATGTAAAGCACTGAATAATGCATGCACCTAAATCCGTTCAGATACATACTCTTCAGCATTAACTCTTGTTTCAGTATTTTTTCTTATATATACTTTCCATTCTATTTCATTGTCAATATTCTTGAAGCTCAGGTTCTCATCATGTTGTCAATTTTGCTACAAAGCCTCCTCTCTCTCTCTCTCCTTGCAGACTCCAAGATTTCCTCTTTTAATTTATTTTTCAAGCAATCTTCAGGAGTATCATTTTTACCTGTAAAAACTGGTAAAAGCTTTTCCTTACTTTAAAACCCTCTAGGATCCAGCCCCAGCATACTTATTGAAACTTATTTATCAATATTGTCAATGATTTTTTATTGGCATGAAAAATCAGCTATAATAAGGGAAGTTCCTTTAATAGCAATGTCCACATCAACATCATAAGGTCAAGGACTTGCCCCATGTGATACGTTGACTAGTGACCCCTCACTGCCATGAATTCCTCTGCACCTTGCCTATCACTGCGTTTTACTCTTCTGGATTTGAAATTCAGTACCTAACTCACATTCAAGGAAAATTCTCTTACCTTCAGACTGTGATCAGTCTGCCATTCACATAGGGCTACTAAGGGTTTTTAGTTTCACTTTCTTTAGTTATATTAAGTTTATGGTAATTTTTTGTTTACCTTTGCTTTTATAAGGCATGCTGCCCAAAAAGACAAAGACTTACTGCCTTTCATCCTTAAAAACTTATTTATTATATTAAAACATTAATGGCCAGTTAATAAAAGTACTAGGATAGAGGCCGGCACCGTGGCTTAGCAGGCAAAGCCGCTGCCTGCAACAATGGCATCCCATATGGGCACCAGTTCAAGTCCTGGCTGCTCCACTTCCAATCCAGCTCCCTGTTAAAGCACCTAGGAAAGCATCAGAGGATGGTCCAAGTGCTTGGACTCCTGTCACCCTTATGAGAGACAAGGAAGAAGCTCCTGGTTTCAGATTTGTCCAGCTCTGACCCTTGTGGCCATTTGGGGAGTGAACCAGTGGATGGAAGAGATCTCTCTCTACCTGCCTCTGCCTCTCCTTCTCTGCAACTCTGACTTTCAAATAAATAAATGAATATTTTTTAAAAAGCAAGTATTAGGGTATTACTGTGATAACTCAATTGAAAAGTATAAATGTTAAAGTTTGTTCCAATAATCATTAATTTTGCCAGCTTTAGTCTTAATGTGTTGACACATGTTGATGTTGATAATGAATTTACTAATTGTAATACTCTATGCACCTTAGGGAATATATAAATTACATCATATTATCAGTATCAGAATGGCACAATGTGTTATCTGCCTGATTATTTTTAAGTGATTAATTCATTTGAAAGACAGATTTACAGACAGAGAAGGAGAGACAGAAAGCGAGAGAGAGAGTCAGAGAATGAGGTCTCACATTTCCTGGTTCACTCTCTAATGGCTACATCAGCCAAGGCTGGGCCAGGCCAAAGTCGCCAGGAGCTTCCTTTGGGTCTCCCACATAGGTGCAGGGGCCTCAGTACTTGAGATATCTTCAGCTGCTTTCCCAGGTACTTTAGCAGGGAGCCGGATCAAAAGTGGAGCATCTGGGATTCAAACTAGTGCCCATATGGGATGCCGGCACTGCAGGTTGATGCTTTAAACTGCTGTGATACAGCACTGGCTCTAATCTGTCTGACTGTTAAGAAATTATTGCTGCCTTCAATAAGCTTCCATCTAGAAAGAATAACATAATGTAAATGCTCATTAAAATTTTATTGAATAATTTCATCCTTTTATCATGCATGAATGAACAAAATAAAAATTAGATGTCACAGGAATCCACTATTTAGGTATTCACTTTTTTTCTGAAAAAAATTTTTGATTATCCTAATGTAATTTTTTTTAAGATTTATTTATTCTACTTGAAAGTCAGAGTTACACAGAGAGAGGAGAGGCACAGAGAGAGAGAGAGAGAGAGAGAGACAGAGGTCTTCCATCCAATGGGTCACTCCCAATTGGCCGCGATCCGAAGTCAGGAGCCAGGAGCTTCTTCTGGGTCTCCCACGCGGGTGCAGGGGCACAAGGACTTGGGCCATCTTCTACTGCTTTCCCAGGCCACAGCAGAGAAGCTGGACAGGAAGTGGAGCAGCTGGGTCTCGAACCGGTGCCCATATGGGATGTTGGCACTTCAAGCCAGGGCATTAACCAGCTGTGTCACAGTGCTGGCCTCATCCTAATATACTTAATAAAAAACCATACATCCACAATTTAAAGCATATCTGTATTTTTACCACTTGAATATTATGTACTATGGGCCAAGTGATTTAAAGAACATAAAAATGATAATTTACTTAATGTTCTTTTTTTTTTTATTATTTGACCGATAGAGTTAGACAGTGAGAGAGACAGAGAGAAAGGTCTTCATTCTGTTGGTTCAGATGGCCAGAGCTATGCCAATCCAAAGCCAGGAGCCAGGTGCTTCTTCCTGGTCTCCCATGTGGGTGCAGGCACCCAAGGACTTGGGCCATCCTCCACTGCCTTCCCGGGCCACAACAGAGAGCTGGAATGGAAGAGGAGCAACTGGGAATAGAACCCGGCGCCCATAAGGGATGCTGGTGCCGCAGGCAGAGGATTAACCAAGTGAGCCACGTTGCCGGACCCAATTTACTTAATCTTCACAACAAACTCATTAGGTAGCTAAATGTCCCCATTTTGTGGATAACAAAACTGTGGTACAACCTCCTCAAAGTGTCAGAACTACCAAAGGGGAAACTTGTTGAAATGAAATGGACACTATGAGAAACAGTGACTTGATCAGCTCTTGTCCTGACGGTTGATGTACAATGTAATACTTTATCCATTTTAGTATTTTTTTTGTTCTAGGACCATTGGTTGAACTCTGTAATTAACAAACAATTATTCTAGGTTTAAATTTTAACTGAAAAGTGATCCCTGTTAGGAATTTGGAAAACATTATGCTGAGTGAAATAAGCCAATCCCAAAGGGACAAATACCACTTGTTCTCCTTGATAGGTGACAACTAACTGAGCACCAAAAGGAAACCTGTTAAAGTGAAATGAACACTATGAGAAACGGTGACTTGATCAGCCCTCACCCTGACTGTTGATGAGCAACTTGATATGTTATCCCTCTTAGTATTATTTTGTTTGTTCTACTTAATACTTTTGGTTGAATACTGTAATCAATACACAATTCTTCTTAAGTGCTGAAACTTAACTGAAAAGTGATCACTGTTAAATATAAGAGTGGGAATAAGAGAGGGAACAGATGTGCAATTCGGGACATGCTCAAGCTGACTTACCTCAAACGGTAGAGTTAGAAACATACCAGGGGATTCCAATTCAATCCCATCAAGGTGGCATGTACCAATGTCATCTCGCTAGTCCCAGTGATCAATTTCTGTTCACAATTGATCATAATGATAGGACTAAGAACCAAAGGGATCACATAAACAAGACTAGTGTCTGCAAATACTAGCTGATAGAATCAAAAAGGGAGAGAAAGATCCAACATGGGAAGTGAGATACACAGCAGACCCATAGAATGGCAGATGTCCTAAACAGCACTCTGGCCTCAGAATCAGCCCTTAAGGCATGCGGATCCGGCTGAAAAGCCCATGAGAGTATTTCAGGCATGGAAAGCCAAGACACTCTGGGGAAAAAAAAAAAAAAACTAAATGAAAGATCTCCGCCAGTGAGATTCCAGTGGAAAGAACGGGTCATCAAAGAAGGAGGTACCTTTCTCTGAAGGGAGGAGAGAACTTCCACTTTGACCATGGCCTTGTCTAAATATGATCAGAGTCAGTGAACTCAGGGGGCTTCCATAGCCTTGGCAGCTCATGACAAGAGCCTAGGGTGATTACTGATGCCATAAACAAGAGTGTCAATTTGTTAAGTCAACAACAGGAGTCACTGTGCACTTACTCCTCATGCAGGATCTTTGTCCTTAGTGTGCTGTACATTGAGATTTAATGCTATAACTAGTACTCAAACAGTATTTTTCACTTTATGTTTCTGTGTGGGAGCAAACTGTTGAAATCTTTACTTAATGTATACTAAACTGATCTGTATATAAAGAGAATCGAAAATGAATCTTGATGTGAATGGAAGGGGAAAGGGAGTGGGAAAGGGGAGGGTTGCGGGTGGGAGGGAAGTCATCAGTGGTGGGGGGGAAGCCATTGTAATCCATAAGCTATACTTTGGAAAGTTATATTCATTAAATAAAAGTTAAAAAAAATAAAGTACATATACATAATTTGAAAAAAAAAGTGTCAGAACTGGTGATTAAACTAGGATTCAAAGCCAAGCGTTATGTCTCCAAACACTGTGTGTTATTAGCAACTATGCAATGTTGCTAATCTGTATGAGATTTTATTATTGAAACAAAAATGCAGTGTCATCCAATGTCAATACAATTTTTTCACAAAACACATTCAACACCTGTTTTGACTAATCAAGCCTAGGTTGTTTTTTTTTTTTTTCAATTAATACATAAAGGTAAACCAATTTCAGCTTGCATGCCTAAGCAAACGCTACCAAAATTCCTTGTTTGTATTTGTATTGAACTACTGGTATGGATATTGATAATCTGCAAAATAATGTTACCGCAGAGGCATATGTCATCTCATGGTACAAAATAGAGATGTTCTTAAAGAAACTAAATCATTAATCCAGGGAAAGCAGGGCCAGCATTGTGGTGTAGTTGGTTAAGCTGCCGTCTGCAATGCTGGCATCCAATATGGGCACTGCTTCTAGTCCTAGTTGCTCCACTTCTGATCCAGTTCCTGCTAATGCACCTGGGAAAGCAGCAAAGTATGGTTCAAATCTTGGGCCCCTGCATGCAAGTGGGAGAACTGGATGAAGTTCTTGGCTCACGGCTTCGGTCTGGTCCAGCTGTCGCTGTTGCAGCCATCAGGGGAGTGAACAAATGGATGGAAGATTTTCTCTTGCTCTTGCTCACTTGCTCTCTCTCTCTCCCACTTTCCTTGTAACTTTGACTTTCAAAATAAATAAATAAAGCTTTTTAAAAAATATTTTATTTATTTATTTGAGAGGTGGAGTTATAGACAGAGAGAGGAAGAAACAGAGAGAGTCTTCTATCTTCTGGTTCACCCCCCAGATGGCCACAATGGTCGGAGCTGAGCTGATCTGAAGCCAGGAGCCAGGAGCTTCTTACGGATTGCCAATGTGGATACAGGGTCCAAGCACTCGGGCCATCTTCTACTGCTTTACCAGGTCATATCAGGGAGCTGGAATAGAAGAGGAGCAGCTGGGACACAAACCAGGGCCCACATGGGATGCTGGCACCACGACAGAGGCTTAGCCTACTACACTACAATGCCAGCTTCTGTTTTTTGAAAAACAAATAAAAAACCAGGAAAGTATAATGCTCATATCACAATTAAACAGGAAATAATAATTTCAAGCTACCCCTAAATCAACTCATTATGTTAACAATGAAATAAGTCTTTGGATTTGTACAGAATAGGTAAAATAATCAGAGATGGAAGATTGTTGTTTCTGTCCATGTTCTTGATTGGATGGTGTAGCAAACACTGCTTGTTATGCCTAGCAGTCGCTTCTACCCTATCCCAGTTGTTCTTGTTAACAGAACCCCAATTTTGTTGAAGTGACAACATGCTCAGGAAAGGAGCCAGCTCCAGGGAATTAATAATTATTCGTTTCAATATATCACAATTCCACCCACCCCTCTCACCAGGCCCTTGTCAGAATAAGGGGAAGTCTACTGAGATCTTTGAGGACAGAATTGTATTCTGGAAAAAAAAATGAATGATGTAGATTCCTGACATCATGGACCATTAGATCAACTCTGGAACTACTTGTCTCTGTGCTTATTTCCAGTTAACATTATAAGTCCCTGTTAACAAAGCTGCAGTTATACAGTATTCTAGTGCTTGAAGCCAAAAGTACTGTAATGTATAAACCTTACTTAACTTGCACTCTAACCCTCAAGGCCATTATTCCAAGTATAGGCATGCTGCTATATCCTTACCTCTACATTAGAAGAATTTCTCCTCATAAATACTCAACTCACTTTGTGTTCTTTGACATATAAATTGTATTTGTTTAAGTGAACTATAATAATTAAAACATAAAATAAATTTTAGAAAAATTTTGATGCCCAAATCGTTAATGATGACCACCATCATCAATTAAGATAGATTTAACTGTGCCCGATTGAAGATATCCAGCAAATGTCCTGAGTATGCACATTCAGGTTGCAGAAGTACTCAGAAATAAGGTCATATATTTTGTCAAGCACTTGCATAAATCTCTGTGAGCATACAATTTTCTTTCTCTGAATTCTGAAGCATACTTACCACCTGGAGACACTGAGAAAAGTGACAAATAGCTTCTGACAAACAGGCAACTATTCTATAGCAAAATGACACCAGGAAACATATACTGTGCCAAATAGCATTTTATATTGAAGAAAATACACTAAATTTTCACACTGTAGGTCAAGTTTATATACTTCATGATGTCACATTTGGAGAAAAGCTTTCTTCTTCCCTCTTTTCTAGTACCCTTGTAACAACCTCAATCAGAACTCCAAGGGGAAACTAAACAATATGCAGTGACAGTCTTAAATTAGAAAATTGTTCCCTGGCTAGACCTCTTACTGAGTTTGCTAGGACTGTGTACTTCAATTTGAAGAGACAACGATGGTCAAAGACGACGTAATAGCAGGATACTATAATGGGCCCACGTTCTGGAAACAAAACATCAGGAAGGGGACTGCAAGGTCATTGGAACATGAAATAAACATTGCTAGAATGGATATCAGTGAGGCAACTGCTGCATCTTAGAAAAAGACAGTAACACAGTTTAGATTCCAAGTGGATAAAAGCGCTGCCTAAAATCCATGAAGCATAACTTTAAAAACATTGGGTGCTGAAGGAGGAAACCACTTTGCATTGGAAGCCCTCGTGATAACTGGACTGGGTGAGAGGAGACACAGAACAGAACTTGACTGGAGGAAATTCTTCCTTCCACTAAATCCTCACTCTGGTACACAATTTCAGAAATTCAAACTACACCACTCCAGCAGAGACAGTAAGACCGAAACACAAGCCCTTAGGCTTCTGTGACATTGATGTTGCAGTCACAATAAGCTCCTACACAGATACTAAAACATTAAACAGTCATTAAAATCTTTCTAACAACTGCCCATTTCTTCAAAGGGGATTTCGCTTTTATCGGGAACAGATGGCAAGCCTATTGCACTGCATTCTTTATGACCAGAGCATAAACACTACCTGATTAAATCATTCTGAAGCCAATTAAAAACTCAGCACTTACTTGAGTAAGACATATCCACAGTAAGAGAGTGACCAGGAGCAAACCTGGTCAATTTGTTGCCAAGTCCCCTGAGAAAAATTTGACGTAAGACATAGGTTAATAAAAGAAATAATTTACCTCAGTTTAGGTGTCCTTTGCCACCTGAGCTCTCAATTAAAACAGCAAGTGGCCAGAGATGTTAGATATTAGCATGTGTCGGCATTTACCAATGATTAAGTCATTAGCAAACACACACACACACACACGCACAACACCAACTTTAACATCTTTTTTTTTAAGACTTTATTTATTTATTTGAGAGGTAGAATTACAGAGAGAGGAGAGACAGAGAGAAAGGTCTTCCATCTGCTGGTTTACTCCCCAGATGGCTGCATTGGCCAGAGCTGAGCTGATCCAAAGCTGGGAACCAGGAGCTTCTTCCAGGTCTCTCATGCTGGTGCAGGGGCCCAAACACTTGGGCTGTCCTCTACTGCTTTTCTAGGCCACAAGCAGAGACCTGGATCAGAATAGGAGCAGCCTGGACAGGAACAAGCACACCTATGGGATGTCAGTGCCACAGGTGGAGGCCTAACCTACCAGGCCATGGCACTGGCCCCAACTTTAACATCTTAATCCCATTGCAGGAGGAAAAAGGTAAATCAGAGTATATATATTACTCCAGCACAAGTCTGGGCTCATCTGTAGCCAAAATATTGAAAACTTCCTATTTGTCAGGCATTATCCCATATGACAACCTGATGTAATTTTATTGATTCTGCATAACCAATAGAGATTATTACGACACCATTTTAGAAATCAAAAAGCTTTACCTTTGTGAGGTAAATCACTTGTCCAAGATCACACACAGTTAGAATAAGGAACAGTGATATCTGGGCTTTGTTCCCACAAGTTTTGTTCCCAGAAGACAGGCTTAACACTACTGTCCTGAAAGACAGAGTAAGCTTTTCTAAGCACCATCAGCAAAAAATAAAATCGAAAGAGAAAACTCTTTAAATATAATTATTGCTAGAAGAAATTATTTTCATGCACTGCATACAAACAACTGAAAAACTAATCACAAATCATTCTCATTTCTTCATTACAGCAAAATGAGGAAGTCTGTCTCATCCAAATTACTATATATGCTTAAAAGAAATAAAATGGCTTCATAAATAGTCTATAATTCAGATTAGTTAAAAGGAGGAATTTTAAATATTCATGTTTAAGGTTTTTCATATCACACTCTAAAATATAAATTTGAAATAGTATAAATGTTATATTGAAATGTAAATGAGAATCTCATATATCTGAAATTCATCACCAAAAGAGGCTGTACAGTTGCAAGCCGACCTTCACAGGATTCTGGGTGAGTGACGAAGCGTCTAGAGGCACAGCACTGACCGAATGCAGGGCCTTACGCTCAGTAGGCAGGGAAGCCCCAGGCAAACTGAAATAAGCTGATCCCTACTTCTGGAAAAGAACTCATGCCAAATTAAAGTCGCTGTCTAGGCAAGGCACAAATGTCTGGGACAACTTTCTTCTGATATGTTTTAGTTCTTGTTGGGGGGGGATGTGTAAAATTATACACTTTCATGTGAAATTGGGTAACTAAAAATTGTTTCAGCTTAATCAGGCCCCAGAGTTTTCTAGATCCAGAGGAAAACAAAACAAAACAAAAGAATCCATCTAATCCAAGACCCTACTCCTAGGGATTTAAAAGACATATTTGAATGGGTGAATATTACAAAATTCCTCTACTCAGCTTTCTTTGATCTCTGAGAGATTAAAGCATCAACAAAAGTTATTACCTTTATATGCAGCTAGCACATTTAATATTTAGTACATAAACACATACTTACTATGCATTCTGTTTTGGATGATAACTATAAATTTATAAAATGCATTATATTTTGCTAGAAATTTTCTCACTATATTTCATCTCAGGAAACGTCTTACCAACATAGCCAAAATGCTATATTTTATATTTGATTACTGATATATTTACTGATTGAAGCAAAGGCATTTTGACTAAGTTAAGGTTAGATTTAACAGACACCACCATTTCATGATCAAGACAAACAAAAGTTAGTTCAGACTCAGTCCTTTCATGAATTTGTTTCAGTGACAACTAAACTAGGCAAATCAATTAATGAATGTAATTAAATTGCTAATAGATCATTATCAAGTTCATCACAACTAGAAAATAATTAACAATGCAAAAAAAATTTTTTAAAAAAGGAATAAATCTAAACAATCTAATACCAAATGAGACAAATTCTAAAATATTATGTACAGCAAAATATCTTTATAGAAAGGTAGAATATAAAAATACATATATATACTATATATATAAAATACTACATATAAAAGCGATTAAACTGTATAAAAAAGAAAGAAATGGTGAGCATGTAAATCAACTGGGAAGCAGATACTATCATGTGGATCACATGGTTACTTGGAGTCATAGTACCTATTATATTGAGTTAAATAAAAAAAATTTTCAAAAAGTTGGCAGTAGAGTAAGAAGATCTGGTGATCATTTGTCCACAGAGACAACACTGTGAACAGCTATACACATGTTACATTGACCAGGGTCATGGAAGCCAGGTGACAGACTACAGTGTCTCGCCTTGTTATCATCATAGTAAAGGCTGCCTTGAAGAAAGCAAGAAAGAGTTACCCCTGTTCCAAGGAGCTCTCCCAGTTCCAAGGAGCATAGCAAGAGAAAAAAAAGAACAAAGCAGGAGGTAGTAGACTACCTAACTTTAAAATATGTTGTGAAACAACAGTGCCTTTGATACACTATGATACGCTAAGATACTAGCACAAAAACAGATCCATAGATTACTGGAACAGAATAGAAGAAAACCCAAACATCTGCCTCTGACTGATATTTGACAAAGGTGCTAACAACGCACACTGGAAAAAGAACAGTCTTGTGACAAATGGTGCTGGGAAAACTGGATATCCACATGCAGAAGAACAAAACCACATCCCTCTCTCTCATCACATACAAAAATCAACTCAAAATAGATTAAAGAACTAGGTGTGAGACCAGAAACTTTGGAGCTATTATAAGCAAACATAGAGACATTAGGTGGACAAAGATTTTCTAGATCAGACTCCCAAAGCACAGGAAATAAAAGAAAAAACACATGGGATTTCAACAAACTAAAGACATTCTGCACAGCAAAAGGATCAATCAACAAGTGTAAAAACAAACTGTAGAACTGAAGAAAATATCTTCAAGCCATATATCTGACAAGATGTAAATATTCAGAATATATAAGGAACTCAAATATCTCAATATCAAGAAAAATTAAAAACCTAAATAGTCCAATTATAGGCAGGTATTTCTCAAAGGAAAACATACAAATATATACCAGGGTACATGAAAAAATGCTCATCACCAGTAATCATCAAGGAAATGCAAATCAAAACTCTAACGAGCTATCACCTCCCTTCAGTATGATTCACTATTATCAAAAGGACAAAAATAACACTATTGGTAGGATGTGGAGAAAAGGGAACTCTTTTTTTTTTTTTTTTTTTTTTTTTTTTTTTTTTGACAGGCAGAGTGGACAGTGAGAGAGAGAGACAGAGAGAAAGGTCTTCCTTTGCCGTTGGTTCACCCTCCAATGGCCGCCGCGGCCGGCGCGCTGATCCGATGGCAGGAGCCAGGAGCCAGGTGCTTTTCCTGGTCTCCCATGGGGTGCAGGGCCCAAGCACCTGGGCCATCCTCCACTGCACTCCCGGGCCACAGCAGAGGGCTGGCCTGGAAGAGGGGCAACCGGGACAGAATCCGGCGCCCCGACCGGGACTAGAACCCGGTGTGCCGGCGCCGCTAGGCGGAGGATTAGCCTAGTGAGCCGCGGCGCCGGCCAGGAACTCTTGTACACTGTTGGTAGGAATGTAATTAGTACAGTCAATGTAGAAAGTAGTATGGAAGTTCCTCAATAAACTAAACATACTAAAAACATGACCACCATATGATCCAGTAACCCAATTTTTTGTAAATATCTGAGGGAAATTTAATTCATCTGTCAAAAGGGTATCTGCAATCCCATGTTTATTGAATTACTATTCATAATAGCAAAGAAAAGGAAACCTAAATATCCATCCACCAGTGAATGGTTAAAGAAATTGTGACAAATATACACAATGGAATCCTACTCTGGAATTTTAAAAGGAATGAAAGATTATCATTTACAACAGCATGGATGGAACTGAAATTCATTGTGTTAAGTGAAATAAACAAGCACAAAATGATAAATATCATACGATCTCACTCGTGTGAAACTCAAAATATATTGTGGTAGAAGCTAAACATAATGGAGGATGCAAGAGGCTGAGGAGGGAAGTAGGGAGGAGGGAGGCATGCGGAAAGGTTATTGTCACATACTAGATTATAATTGGATAGGAGTATGTTGGTCTACATATATACAATAGGAGCTTGTTTGGGAAAAAAGTTCAACTTAGAGTTTGGAGGTTACAGTTAACCAGCTTCTGATGGAGGCTTATCATGGCAGGTGCAGATGGACAAATACATGGTGATCCAGGGAGCAAAGAGGCAGAACCAAGGCCAAACTCAAACTCAAACTAATCAACCCTTTCATGCAAACAACCCTCCAAGGACATCTATCCAGTGACCCCAACACTTCCCAGCAGATCCACCTCTAAGCTGTCGCATTGAGATCATATCCCCACTAACAAGTCCAAGTTTAAATATTTTACATAAGTTTTATGAAGATAAGTTCTACTCAAGCCATAACAAGGAGCAAGAAATTCTGCGATTCTACCTAATAGTGGAGTGATAACAGACCATTTCTTGTATCTTTCTTTAGTTTTTAAAAAAAATCTACAAGTTAGGATTTTGAATGCTTTCACTACAAAGAAATGTTAAATGCCTAAAAGGATACATATAGTTACCATGACTGAATATTAAACAATCTATACATGAAATGAAATATCATATAGTACCACATAATATGCACAATTTTTACAAGTCTGTTAAAATTTTATGTAAAGGGGGCCAGAGCTGAGGTGTAGTGGGCTAAGCCTCCGCTGCGGTGCCAGCATCCCATAGGGGCACCAGTTCGTGCCCTGACTGCTCCTCTTCCAATCCAGCTTTCTGCCATGGCCTGGGAAATGCTATGGCCTGGGAAAGAAGTGGAAGGTAGCCCAACTGCATGTCCCCTGAAGCTGCATGGGAGACCTGGAAGAAGCTCCTGGTTCCTGGCTTCAGAGCAGCTCAGCTCCAGCCATTTGGGGAGTGAACCTGCAGATGGAAGACCTCTCTGTCTATAACTCTGCCTCTCAAATAAATAAATAAAATCTTTAAAAAATTTATATAAGATCTAAATAAATAAAAATATGTGAATGAAAGTCTTACATAGAAAATAAAGACCGTAAATTTTGAAAATTGTTCCAAACCTGAATACTTGAATTTCCTTAAAATAATATACACGATTATCACCATATTTATATACTCACTATGGAATCAAGGAAACCAATTAGAAGAACCAGATTAATTCTCTTCCACCCAGAGTTGACTTCTCCATTTCACCTACATTTCTCTGATATATTCTCTCAAAACTTCAAAAGCTTAAGCATGGTGTTGTAGCCACTACCTTAGAGTCCAGAAACCCTTATGAGCACTGGTTAGAGTCCCAGCTGCTCCCCTTTCCAATGTAGCCCTCCTACTAGTTTGTCTGGGAAACAGTGGAAGGTGACTCAAGTGCTTGGGCCCTGCCACCCACATGGGAGAACCAGATGGAGTTCCAGGCTCCTGGCTTCAATCTAGCCTATCCCTGACCAGTGGCCATTTGCAAAGTGAACCACTGGATGGAAGATCTTTTTCTGTCTCTCCATCTCGGTAATTCTTGATTCCAAATAATAAATAAATCTTTAAACAAAGCAAAATCTTCGCATTATGTCTGGAACAAAGACCAGGTCAAGAGGCACATGTTGCAGTCTGGTCTCCCTCCCCACTTCCAAAAGAAATACGTGCTCCAGCTTAGGCTGAGTCTTGGTCCTAGACTGATTCCCCATGGTTCAGCATCCCTTCCTTCCTACTGAAGTCCTACTTACCTCGTGAGCATTACCACGAAGAGAACCAAATGTACAAATTATCTAATCTTAAAGCTATTTTTACTGTGAACTCCAGAGCAGATTTTATGTATTTTTATAATTTAAAAAATGGGACCAAGACATGGGTGATGTTCCCAAACAGTATGCAGTCTAGAATTTATATTCCTCTTTCATTTATTCTGTGTGATAATAGGAGGCAATATGAATAGGTTTCACATTTGTATGTTCACTACTACTTACCACACAAAGAGTAATTAACAAATAGTATTATCAGATCTAATCATGTTGCTTTATGTAATGTCAAAATACACTAACCTAACTAAAAAATCTTCATTGTTGTATTCATGTTACATTTTGTATCTTTTCTTTGAGTATGTGTGAATAAATGTTGCATCTCTGATGGAGTCCCTTCTACCTTCTCACTAAAACAGCTGTGGAGAAAAAATTCATTAACCAAAACCTAAAAGCCCACTTGCAAAATCCGTAAAATATAAATGCTAGCAATAAGACTTAGGAAGCTGAAATAACAATCACCACTTAGGCAATGCTTATTTTTACCTCAAAAATTACAGAAAATTATTTCTCACAATCTAGAAACTGGGAAGTCCAAGATCAAGGCACTGGCAGATCAACAGCTGATCATGGTCCTCTTTCTCATAGAGGACACCTTCTCTCACCTCTGTCCTCACATGGTTGGTGGGGTGAAAAAGTTTCCTGGAGTCCACTATATTAGGGCAGAAATGTCATTCCTGAGACTCATGACCTAATCACCTCCCAAAGGTCATACCTCCTAAAAACATCACCTTGAGAATTAAAATCTCAACAAATGAATTTTATAGAGATAGAAATATTCAAGGCCTTAGAATAGCCTGAGATTTTCCTGCATTTGACATTCTGTATGTACTTCTGGTTATTCAAAATGGCAACAGACTTTTGCACCTGTAAATACTGAGTCTCTGTTCCTGGTAAAAGGACTACAAAAAATTACACTGTAGCACTACACTCTAAAATCAGTTTTTCTGTAATTGTTATTGGTGAGAATATAACTATAGATTTCTACAAATTATCCAGAAATCAAGAATCTCTGATTGTGAGAAGCAGATATTCCATTTAGCAACAAGAACAGATAAACAACAAATGAAAAATACAAAACTGTCTAAGGCCTAGGCACATCTTCAAGCCCTACAATTCAAGATTGAGAATTCTCAGAGAAAAAGAGAGGAGCTGGATTACTCCATATATCACCCACAATATCTTCTTTGTCTACTATTTTTATTAACTAACCTCAATTTTGTGAGAACATGAGGTATAGCACTGTTATGGAAATATAGGTAGCTAGGGGAGGAGCTGAAGTCTCACAACCCCTTGTCCACCTGCTTGACAGTTCAGGTTTGTGATTGACAGCTCCACACAAACAATTGTTGACAGCTTTTCACTGACAGGTGCTGGTATGGGTCAGTGACTGACAGCTCCAGTCAATGACATTCTGACAGCCATGACCGCTGCAAGAGAGCTGTAGCCAGCCCATCGGACAGCCTGACCCAGCCTTTCTGTGCAATTTCCAAACTCCCTTCCCTTTCTGAGCACAACCCAAATTTCCCTTTCTGTGCACTTTGCAAGTCCACTTCCTATGCACTGTTCAAGCTTCTCTCCTTTCCACGTAGGTAAACCCACAAATTCCATAAAGTTGCCAAATTGTGCAAACAGTGCTAGCTGCAAATATCCAACATGGCTGCAGGATGTGCTCTACCCACCATCATTACCACCAGTGATCTTTAGGGCATTATAATAAAATTACCACGGGGGTCTTTTCATGGCAGGGGCTTTTTCTTTTGTGAAGAACTTTTTCACTGTTGGATGTTTTTCTTTGTGGAAAGGTTTTCTCTGGGATTTTTGGCATTTTGGCTGTTTGTTCATGTACTACTTGGTTTTGAGCTTACAAATCCTGCTCTCCTGTAAATCTTTTTGTCTTCACTTTTGACTTCTGCATTTCTCTTTCTCTGCTCCGTCTTTTTCAGGTTTAGGAATTAAGGTGATGCTGACTTCATAGAAAGAATTTGGGAGGATTCCTTCTCTTTCAATTGCTTTGAATACCTTGAGAAGTATTCTAGTTAGTTCTTCTTTAAATGTCTGGTAGAATTAAGTAGAGAATCTACCAGGTCCAGGGCTTTTCTTTGTTGGGAAAGCCTTTATTCCTGATTCAATTTCTGTCTTGGTTATGGGTCTATTAGGTTTTCTATGTCTTCCTGGTTCAATTTAGGTAGGTTGTATGTTTCCAGGAATCTATCCATTTCTGCTAGATTTCCCAGTGAAATACAGATCAATTTCCCTGATGAACATAGACTCCAAAATCCTCAACAAAATCCTAGCCAACAGAATCCAACAACACATCAGAAATATCATCCACCCAAACCAAGTGGGATCTAACCCTGGGAAGCAGGTATGGTTCAACATTTGCAAATCAATCAATGTGATACACCACATTAACAAACTGCAGAAGAAAAAACATACGATTATCTCAAAAGATGCAGAGAAAGCATTTGATAAAATATGACACCCTTTCATTATGAAAACCCTAAGCAAATTGGGTATAGAAGGAATGTTCCTCAACACAATCAAGGCAATTTATGAAAAACCCATGGCTAGCATCCTACTGAATGGGGAAAAGTTGGAAGCATTCCCACTGACATCTGGTACCAGACAGGGATGCCCACTCTCACCATCGCTATTCAATAGAGTATTGGAAGTTATAGCCAGAGCCATTAGTCAAGAAAAAGAAATTAAAGGGATACAAATTGGGGAGGAAGAAGTCAAAATAAATGGAAAAAGCATCCATGTTCATTGATTTGAAGAATCAATATTATAAAAATGTCCATTCTTCCAAAAGCAATTTATAGATTCAATGCAATACCAATCAAAATACCAAAGACATTCTTCTCAGATCTGGAAAAAATGATGCTGAAATTCATATGGAGGCACAGGAGACATCAAATAGCTAATGAAATCTTATATAACAAAAACAGAGCTGGAGGCATCACAATACCAGATTGATTTCAAGACATACTACAGGACAGTTAGAATCAAAACAACATGGTACTGGTACAGAAACAGATGGATAGACCAATGGAACAGAATAGAAACACCAGAAATCAGTCCAAACATCTACAGCCAACTTATATTTGATCAAGGATCTAAAACCAATTCCTGGAGCAAGGACAGTCTATCCAACAAATGGTGCGGGGAAAACTGGATTTCTACATGCAGAAGCATGAAGCAAGACCCCTATCTTACACCTTACACAAAAATCCACTCAACATGGATTAAAGATCTAAATGTACAACTTGACACAATCAAATTATCAGAGAAATCCTGCAAGATATAATCACAGGCAAAGACTTCTCTTTTTTTCTTTTTTTAAAACTTTTATTTAATAAATATAAATTTCCAAAGTACAACTTTTGGATTATAGTGGCTTTTTCCCCCCATGACCTCCCTCCCACCTGCAACCATCCCATCTCCCACTCCTCTCCCATCCCATTCACATCAAGACTCATTTTCAATTATCTTTTTATACAGAAGATCAACTTAGTATATACTAAGTGAAGATTTCAACAGTTTGCACCCACACAGACACACAAAGTATAAGGACTGTTTGAGTACTAGTTTTACCATTAATTCGCATAGTACGACACATTAAGGACAGAGATCCTACATGAGGAGTAAGTGCACAGTGACTCCTGTTGTTGATTTAGCAATTGACACTCTTATTTATGACATCAGCAATCACCGTAGGCTCTTGTCATGAGCTGCCATGGCTATGGAAGCCTCTTGAGTTCACCAACTCCAATCTTATTTAGACAAGGCCATAGTCAAAATGGAAGTTCTCTCCTCCCTTCAGAGAAAGGTACCTCCTTCTTTGATGGCTCATACTTTGTGCTGGGATCTCACTCACAGAGATCTTTCATTTAGGTCACTTTTTTTTGAGATCTAAATCTACAACCTGACACAAGCAAATTAACAGAGAAATCCTGCAAGATATTAGCACAGGCAAAGACTTCTTGAAAAAGACACCAGACGCACAGGCAGCCAAAGCCAAATGTAACAACTAGGATTACATCAAATTGAGACGTTTCTGTACTGAAAAAAAAAAGTCAGGAAAGTGAAGAGGCAACCAAGAGAATGGGAGAAAATATTTGCAAATTATGCAACAGATAAAGGATTAATAACCAGAACCTACAGAGATCAAGAAACTCCACAACAACAAAACTAACAACCCACTTAAGAGATGGGCCAAGGAACTAAAAAGACATTTTTCAAAGGAAGAAATCCAAACTGCCAGCACACATATGAAAAAATGTTCAGGATCACTAGGCATCAGGGAAATGCAAATCAAAACCACAGTGAGGTTTCACCTCACCCCAGTAAGAATGGCTTTCAAACAGAAACCAACAAACAACATATGCTGGTGAGGATTTGGGGAAAATGCACACTAATCCACTGTTGGTAGGAATGGAACTGGTAAAGCCACTATGGAAGACAGTTTTGCAATACCTCAGAAATCTGAATATAGCCCTACCATATGACCCAGAAATCCTACTCCTTGGAATTTAACCAAGGGAAATTAAATTGGCAAATAAAAGAGCTATCTGTACCTCAATGTTTATTTCAGCTCAGTTCACAATAGCTAAGACATGGAATAAACCTAAACGCCCATCAGTGAAAGACTGGATAAAGAAATTACGGGATATGTACTCTAAGGAATGCTGAGTGAAATAAGCCAATCCTAAAAAAGGACAAATATCATATGTTCTTCCTCATCTATGACATCTTACTGAGCACCTAAAAGAAAACCTGTAGAAGTGAATCTGTCACTATCAGAAGCAATGACTTGATCAGCCCTTGTCCTGGCTGTCAAGGAACAGCTTACTATTTTATTCTTTTTAGTATTTTCTTTTTCTACTTAATATCATCGGTGGAACTCTTTAACACAGAATTATTCTTACGTGTTTAAATCCAATTGAAAATTGATCCCTTTAAAAAAGAGGAGTGGGAATAAGAGAAGGAGGAGATGTACAGTTTGGCATACATTCCCATGGACTTACACCTAAGGGTAAAGCTAAAAATTTGCCATAGGACTCCAAATTCCATTAAGTTGGCAGGTACTAATGTGATCTTACATTTTAAAGCAATCATTTTAAGTGTGTAACTGATCATTTAGATAGGGTTAAGTGTCAAAGGGATCACATAAATAAGACCAAGTGTCTACTAATAATAATTGATAGAATTAAAAAGGAGAGAATGATCCAACATGGGAAGCAGACCATACAGCAGACTCATAGAATGACAAATGCCCTAAATAGCATTCTAACCTCAGAATCAGCCCTTAAGGCATTCATATCTGGCTGAAAAGCCTAGGAGAGTATTTTAGGCATGGAAAGCCAAGGCACTGTGGCAAAAAATAACCTACATGAAGGATCTCTGTGAGTGAGACCTCAGTAGAAAGAAGGGGCTATTAAAGAAGGATGTACTTTTTTTCTCTGAAGTGTGGAGAAAACTTCCACTTTGCACATGGCCCTGTCTAAATACCAACGGAGTTTGTGGACTCAAAAAGCTTCCAATGTTTGTCACTATGTACTTACTCCCCATGTTGGAACTCTGTCCTTAAAGAGGTGTACTATGAGAAATAATGGTGAGCCGGCGCCGTGGCTCAATAGGCTAATCCTCCACCTTGCGGCGCCGGCACACCGGGTTCTAGTCCCGGTTGGGGCGCCGGATTCTGTCCCGGTTGCCCCTCTTCCAGGCCAGCTCTCTGCTATGGCCAGGGAGTGCAGTGGAGGATGGCCCAGGTGCTTGGGCCCTGCACCCCATGGGAGACCAGGAAAAGCACCTGGCTCCTGGCTCCTGCCATCGGATCAGCGCGGTGCGCCGGCTGCAGCGGCGGCCATTGGAGGGTGAACCAACGGCAAAGGAAGACCTTTCTCTCTGTCTCTCTCTCTCACTGTCCACTCTGCCTGTCAAAAAAAAAAAAAAAAAAAAGAAATAATGGTAAAACCTTTCTTCAAACAGTACTTTATACTGTGTGTGTCTGTGTGGGTGCAAACAGTGGAAATCTCTACTTAGTACAGAGTTGGTCTTATGTATATAAAGTGAATTAAAAATGAATCTTAATGAAAAATTGAATGGGAGAGGGAGTAGGAAGTGGAATGAGAGTGGGGATGGAAGGGCAGGAATAGGGGAAGAAACACTATATTCCTTTTTTTCTTTTAAAGGGACTCTACCAAAGAGTAGTTAGCTTTAAAAAAAAAAACAGGATTTATTTATTTGAAAGTCAAGTTACACAGAGAGAGGGGAGGCAGAGAGAGAGAGAGAGTGAGAGACGTCTTCCATCTGATGGTTCACTGCCCAATTGACAGCAATGGCCGGAGCTGTGCCTATCGGAAGCCAGGAGCCAGGAACTCTTCCAGTCTCCCTTGTGGGTACAGGGGCCCAAAGACATGGGCCATCTTTTACTGCTGAGAGCTGAATCAGAAATGGAGCAGAGGGTCTCAAACCAGCACCCATATGGGATGCCAGCGCTTCAGGACAGGGCGTTAACCCACTGCACCACAGCGCCGGCTCCAGCATTACATGCCTAAAAGCTGTAAAGAAATAAATTAAGAATCAAATGATAAAATTAATATCTTCATACCCGCACTGCAGCTCACTAGGCTAATCCTCCACCTGCGGCGCCAGCACACGGGGTTCTAGTCCCAGTCGGAGCGCCGGATTCTTTCCCAGTTGCCCCTCTTCCAGGCCAGCTATCTGCTGTGGCCCAGCAGTGCAGTGGAGGATGGCCCAAGTGCTTGGGCCCTGCACCCCATGGGAGACCAGGAGAAGCACCTGGCTCCTGCCATCGGATCAGCGCGGTGCGCCGGCCGCAGCGCGGCGGCCATTGGAGGGTGAACCAACTGCAAAAGGAAGACCTTTCTCTCTGTCTCTCTCACTGTCCACTCTGCCTGTCAAAAAAAATTAATATTTTCATAAAATTAGAAGCATTCAAGATTAGATTCACTAAAGAACAAGATCTGGACTGCTGAAAACTGAATAGAAACATGTACAACAAATCTGAACAGCTCCCTCTAATGTATAATAAATAAGAAGAACTAAAAATCATGAGAGAATAAAAAAGGTAGATGTAGTTGACAAAGAAATGATATGCAACATAATTTGTGTTCCCGAAAAAAAGAAATCACTTTGGGACCAATATTGTGACACAGCAGTTTAAACTCTCAGCTTGCAACACTGGCATCCCCTATCGGAGTGTCAGTTTGAGTTCTATCTTCTCTGCTTCCAATCCAGCTCACTGCTGATGTGCCTGGGAAAGCAGAAGATGATGACCCAAGTATTTGGACCCTTGCCCCCCATGAAAGAGATCTAGATGTAGTTTTGATCTCCTTGCTTTGGCCTGGTTCAGGCCTGGTTTCTTCATTTCCAATCCAGTTCCCTGTTAATGGCCTGAGAAAAGCAACAGAAGATGGCCCAAGTGTTTGGGCATCTACCACCAATATAGGAAACCCAGATGAAGCTCCTGGCTCCTGGCTTCTGGCTTCAGCCTGGCCCAGCAATAACCATTGCAGATATCAGAGGAGTGAGCCAACAGATGGAACATCAATACCACTCTCTCTGTCTTTCCTTCTTTCTCATTCTTTAATCTTTCAAAATAATTAAATTATTATTTTTCAAAAAAGAAAATATTAAATGAAAAATCCCAGAAATTATAATACCTAAGTTTTAAATGGCACATCATTCTGAGTAGCATCTTGAAATTTCACACTATTCCACTCTATCCTGCTAGGGGCATGCATCACCCCTTGCCTAGCCTATTCACCCTGTATTGGCATTGGTCACTTAGCAGCCATCTTGGTTATCAGGTCAACTGCAGCAGTATGGCAGTACTTATGTTTAGGGTTCAGTATCCATGATTTCAGGCATCCACTGAGGTCTTGCGATATGTCCCCCACATATAAGCGGAAGTACTATATCAATTAATGAGATAACAATGACAAAATGGATTTGCCCAATGTTTTAGTTATAATAATACATGTATTTGGGCAGAAAGTTACCAAAAATGTAACCCAAGAGTTACTCTGATTTAAGATCTGTTCATTTTTACTTTCTTAAATTGTTTGTATTCACTAATAAATGAAAAACCAATAGTATATTTAATCACCTCTCCCTTTATTTCTACTGTATGGATATATAGTTGGTCAGCTCTAGAGCAGAGGGTTCTGGCTTCAGCCTGGTCCAGTAATGACCATTGTAGTTATTCTTTGTGGCTTTGAAAGCTTCCTTTTGTATGATTTCATTAATATTTAGAGTAGCAATTAGTATTTATAACATCATCTTACTTATTAGCTAACAAGACTATGTTCTCATCAGTTTTATTGCAACTGACAATTCTTATAAGCCATTTTACCTGTGATAAGAAAATACTTGGCAATTTATGGTTTTACAACTTTATTTAAAAAAATGAAACTACAGAATCTGAGCCCCTTTTTATATATATATGCAAACCTATTTGTTAGTGGTTTCTGTTTGTAGTGTGAAGCCATAAATATTTTAGAACTATCAGTTTGCCTCTAGTCATTTCTTTTATCATCTCACTCTGTCTTTCCAGTTTTGCCAAATTTTACTTAACTGATTGATGTCTTGTATACTCAATATATGTTCATTTTTTAACAAATATATAGTAGAAGCTTTATACTTTTCTAGAGTAAGCAGAGCTATAAGTTAAACTGAAGAGAAAATTGTCATTTTTATTTTCGTTTAGCAGTTTCCTAGAGTGATGAGGATTTTCTTGGTAGAACTCAGTACAGCACTAGCCTTTGGCAGTGAACAAGGGAGATGAGGCTGTCAGCTCCAAGAAATTGATGAACTTGAAAAAAACAGATTGTTTATATTATTATCTGGAGGTTAGCACATGGGCTCCTGGGTTCTTAACATCTCACAGACACACAGAAATTCACAGTGAGAGCCTCCAGCAGACCCAGGTATCAGTGATTCTCAGCTCCACCCTTGCTTCTCCATTTGCCTTGGGGTCTGCCTAGGAGTTGGTAAAAATCCCTTGACTAAACCCAAGATAAAGCATCCAGAGTTTGACACTCTAATTCCCACTCTGCCCCTGGCTTACCAGTGATCTCTGATAAGACACTTATCTGCTCTGTGCCTAAAGGAACTTATAAAAGTGAGAATAATACTTTGATCTCATTCTCTAGGATGCTGTGATGGTTGATTAATTAGGGATTTTGAAGCTAAGAAAGGACATATGGCTGAAGTTATCAGCATATTCAAACTGTTTAAAATCCTAGTTATCATTACCTCCTCATATCCAAATGCCCCCTACAAAAATAAGACAGATATAATGTAAGGAGGAAAAAGATTTACCAATAGTAAAATCACATGTTAATGTTCTGAATCAGCAAGTTCCTTCTGGACCTTAATGTAAAATGGTATTTCATCTCATCTATAGGTAAACTTTCATTCTTTGCTCAGATATAATGGTTATTTTATGAAATTTAACAAACTAGCATTCACGTTATTTTGTAATTCTTCTGGCATCAACTTTTCAGCTACAGCTGCTTGAACTAGAATGAAGCAATAAATCAATTCAGAAATCTCCACAGCCTTGCCCCAGTCTCTTCTGTTATTCCAAAGCAGTCACCTTATGAGGGTTATTGATGCAGCTTTTCAATCAACAATTGTCCTTTTAAAGAAATCATATACTATTGAGACCATATATTTTTTCATGTATTTTGTTAGTTTCTCATAAAAAATACTGTAAACTGTTAACTATATTGTTAAAATAAAAAAACATAAACTGACAAAAATGGAAGTATACAAATACAAAATCAAAATGCTGTATTTATATGGACAGACAGTATAGCATGAAAGAACTCCAATGTCTTCCCTTGAAATTCACTGTAATGAGGATACTTATCACATTCAATTGTCATGCAATTAAAAACTGTGACCCTTCAAAATTATTTTTACAATACCTGCACATAATAATCAGTGAATATTATCAGTCATTTTATTCTATTGCAAGAATTCACATCATGCTAGTCATGGTACAGTTCTGGATATTCAGTAAGTAAAATCCAATGTTATTTGTATTTTCAAATATTTTAGACAACTAATGATATCATATTTCCAAAATTCTTATTTTCAGTTGAAGACAGGAAATTTAAAAAGCAAATTATCTAACAAAATAAACCAGTAATTTGATTATTTTGTTCAATATTCTTTTTATGCAGATACCATGATATAATGGAGACACAATGAACTCAAATACACTGTTATGGCCAATAGGGAGTTTAAATTCTGGTTTGCATGTCATGATGTCTGGCATATAATGAATACTCAATACATAGTACCTATTATTATTTTTAATATTTCTAATATTTAAATATATATTGTAATATTATAAATTCCCTTGTATTGCTAGTTAAGTACCATATATGTTTTATAGATAAGTGGGGAAAATAGCCTGTAGACTCTTCCAGGAAGACTTTGTGGCAAAATTGAATTTCAGCACTCTAAAAATAAATATATACAAGCAGGCATTTTGGTGCAGCAGGTCACGCTGCTGCTTGAGATGTTCACAACCAATATGAGAGTGCTTGGTTCAAGCCCTGGCTACTCTACTGAATATCCAACTTCCTGCTAACGTATCCTGGGAAGCAGTATAAATGATGGCTCAAGTACCTGGGTCCCTGCCATCCACGTGGAAGATCTGTATGGAATCATAGGATCCTGACATTAGCCTGGCCCATACCTAACTTCTGCAGGCATTTGGGGAGTAAAACAGCAGTAGAGAGATCTCTCTGTCTTTCTCTCTCTCTCCCCCTCTCTTTTTTGCTTTTCCATTCATGAAAATGAACATTTAAAAAAAAATGTTAGGAAGGATTATGTGTGTTGTGTTGTACTATATTTACTACATTGTACTATATATGCTATATAAGTATATAGCATACATATGTATAACAAATATACAATGGTGTAAAGTCTTGTATACAATAATTATCCCAAGACATGTTCTCCACCCTTCCTACTATTTTCAAAATTAAGAGGAAGTATAAGCTCTTACAACACGACTTCCAAAATCTTTAGCAATGAGAAAGTGACCAAAAACAGTGAGCTAATAAGTAAGTCTTCTGTGATTCTCACTAGAAGAGAAAAACAGAGACAGCAAAATGCCCATAGAAGAAAACTAAACCAGTGTAAAACCTGGCTACTTTCTGTCATTCACTCTTTGTTTTCTTGTCATGGAATTCTGTGCTTGACTCAAGAAAATGAAAAAAGCTACTTAAAAAATTCTCAAAGATCATTTCCCACCCAAGGCTCCATTTCTGCAACCCCAGATATCCTTCCCTTCCTTCAATGTTGAAACTTGCCTTGTCCCACCTCAGCACTGTTTTAGTGGAAGCAAATTACAGTGTTGTGCCAGACACTTCCTGAAATACCTTGTACCATCCATAGCAGAGCATTTAATTTGAAAATATTTTTTAATACTTACTATTTTAAAAGTATTGGAGAAGTATATGAGAGCTATAAACATGATTTTCAAAATGAATTATGATCTTTAAGCATCTTTTGCAGGGCTGGACAAGTGGCGACAAATTCTTTCAATTTCTGTTTGCTGTGATAGGTCTTTTTTTTTTTTTTTTTTTTTTTTTTTGACAGGCAGAGTGGACAGTGAGAGAGAGAGACAGAGAGAAAGGTCTTCCTTTGCCGTTCGTTCACCCTCCAATGGCCGCCGCGGTAGGCGCGCTGCGGCTGGCGCACCGCGCTGATCCGATGGCAGGAGCCAGGAGCCAGGTGCTTTTCCTGGTCTCCCATGGGGTGCAGGGCCCAAGCACCTGGGCCATCCTCCACTGCACTCCCTGGCCACAGCAGAGGGCTGGCCTGGAAGAGGGGCAACCGGGACAGAATCCGGCGCCCCGACCGGGACTAGAACCCGGTGTGCCGGCGCCGCTAGGCGGAGGATTAGCCTAGTGAGCCGCGGCGCCGGCTGTGATAGGTCTTTACTTCACCTTCATTCACAAATGAGAGCTTAGCAGGATATAATATTCTGGGATGGCAGTTTTTCTCTCTTAGTATCTGGGCTATGTCTCGCCATTCCCTCCTAGCCTGTAGGGTTTCTGATGAGAAGTCTGCTGTGAGTCTAACTGGAGATCCTGTGAGAGTAATCTGACGTTTCTCTCCTGCACATTTTAGGATCTTTTCTTTCTGTTTCACTGTGGTGAGTTTGATTACAACATGTCGTGGTGAGGATTTCTTTTGGTCATGTTTACTAGGGGTTCTATGAGCTTCCTGTACTAGGATGCCTCTGTCCTTCTCCAAACCCAGGAAGTTCTCTGCTATTATCTCACTAAAAAGGCCTTCTAATCCTTTCTCTCTCTCCATGCTTTCAGGAACTCCTAGAATTTGAATGTTTGGTTTTTTAATAGTATCCTGTAGATTCCCGACAATATGTTTTAGATTTCTA
Source organism: Oryctolagus cuniculus (assembly GCF_964237555.1). Classification (NCBI taxonomy): domain Eukaryota; kingdom Metazoa; phylum Chordata; class Mammalia; order Lagomorpha; family Leporidae; genus Oryctolagus; species Oryctolagus cuniculus. The sequence continues at coordinate 73,744,678 of NC_091433.1, read as the reverse complement.
ATTTCCTCTTCTTTTCTTTGGTCTGACTGTATCCTTTCCTGTTCTCTGTCTTCTAAGTCCGATATCCTCTCTTCTGCTTCACTGACTGTTTTTAAGGTTCTCTACTGTGTTTGTCATTTGATCTATTGAATTCTTCATTTCATTTTGATTTCTCTTCACTATCACACTTTCATGTGCTACTAGTTTCTGTATTTCATTTTGATTCCTCCTTAAGATTTAATTTTCATGACAGAGATTTTCTATCCTGTCCAGTAAAGATTTCTGTAGTTCAAGAATTTGTTTTTGAAAACTTTTAAATGTTCTTATCATAAATTTTTTGAAATCCGTATCTTCCATTTCTTCTATCTCATCATCTTCATAATCTTGGAGTGGGGAGTCCTGTTCATTTGGGGGTGTCACAATGTCCTCCTTGTTACAGAAACACAGAAACACGGTTATCAATATGAAAGAAGATAAAGGAAGAAAACCTACCAGTAAAAGATCATAAGAAGCTCAAAGCATATACTAGAAAATATCTTTGGGAAAATGGCAGGGCAAAGTCACTACTTATCAATAGTCACAGTGAACGTTAATGGACTCAACTCTACAGGTAAAAGCCACAGAGGGCTGAATGGATTAAGGAACAAAAACCCATCTATTTGCTGCCTACAAGAAACACATCTTTCCAACAAAGATGCATGCAGACTGAAAGTGAAAGGTTGGAAAAAGATATTCCATGCCAACAGAAATGAAAAAAAGCAAGTGTAGCCAAGTTAATATCAGACAAAACAAACTTTAACACAAAAACTGTTAAGAGTTGCCCAAATGGTAGAGTTAGAAACATACCAGGGGATTCCAATTCAATCCCATCATGGTGGCATGTACCAATGCCATCTCACTACTCAAAGTAATCAATTTCAGCTCACAATTGATCATACTGATAGGTCTAAGAGTCAAAGGGATCACATAAACAAGACTAGTGTCTGCTAATACTAACCGATAGAATAAAAAAAGGGAGAGAACGATCCAACATGGGAAGCGAGATACACAGCAGACTCATAGAATGGTGGATGTCCTAAACAGCACTCTGGCCTCAGAATCAGCCCTTAAGGCATGCAGATCTGGCTGAAAAGCCCATGAGAGTATTTCAGGCATGGAAAGCCAAGACACTCTGGCAAAAAAAAAAAAAAAAAATGAACTAAATGAAAGATCTGTGAGGGAGATATCCGTGGGAAGAACAGGTCTTCAAAGAAGGAGATACCTTTCTCTGAAGGGAGGAGAGAACTTCCACTTTGACTATGACCTTGTCTAAATAAGATAAGAGTCGGTGAGCTCAAAAGGCTTCCATAGCCTTGGAAGCTCATGACAAGAGCCTAGGGAGATTACTGATGCCATAAACAGGAGTGTCAATTTGTAAAGTCAACAATAGGAGTCACTGTGCACTTACTCCTCATGTAGGATCTCTGTCCTTAATGTGCTGTACATTATGATTTAATGCTAAAATGAGTACTCAAACAGTATTTTTCGCTTTGTGTTTGTATGTGGGTGCAAACTGTTGAAATCTTTACTTAATGTATACTATATTGATCTCCTGTATATAAAGATAATTGAAAATGAATCTTGATATGAATGGAAGGGGAGAGAGAGCGGGAAAGGGAAGGTTTGCAGGTTGGAGGGAAGTCATTGTGGGGGGAAAGCCATTGTAATCCATAAGCTGTACTTTGGAAATTTATATTCATTAAATAAAAATAAAAATAAAAAAAAGAAAAGCCACTTTGTTAACAAAAAAAGCAAGAAAATCACCTTGTAGAAATTAAAAATCTTTCAAGAAGTTAAAAAAAAACTGTTAAGAGAGACAAACAGGGACACTATATAGTGATTAAGGGTTCAATTCAACAGGAAGATGTAACCATTATAAATGTATATGCACCTAATTACAGGGCACCGGTTATTTAAAAGGTGTGTTAAGGGACTTAAAGGGAGACTTAGACTCCAATAGTACTGGGGGACTTCAATACTCCACTCTAAGAAATAGACAGTTCGGGCCGGCACCGCGGCTCACTAGGCTAATCCTCCGCCTAGCGGCGCTGGCACACCGGGTTCTAGTCCCGGTCGGGGCACTGGATTCTGTCCCGGTTGCCCCTCTTCCAGGCCAGCTCTCTGCTGTGGCCAGGGAGTGCAGTGGAGGATGGCCCAAGTGCTTGGGCCCTGCACCCCATGGGAGACCAGGAAAAGCACCTGGCTCCTGGCTCCTGCCATTGGATCAGCGTGGTGCGCCAGCTGCAGCGCGCTGGCCGCGGCGGCCATTGGAGGGTGAACGAACGGCAAAGGAAGACCTTTCTCTCTGTCTCTCTCTCTCACTGTCCACTCTGCCTGTCAAAAAAAAAAAAAAAGAAGAAAAGAAATAGACAGTTCAACTGAATAGAAGATCAACAAGGAAACAGTAGATTTAAACGACACTATGGCTCAAATGGATCTAACAGATATCTACAGAACTTTCAATCCTACATCTAAAGACTTTACATTCTTCTCAGCAGTGCATGGAAGCTTCTCTAGGATTGACCACATACTAGGCCATAAAGGAAGTCTCAGCAAATTCAAAAGAATTAGAATCATACTATGCAACTTCTTACACCACAGTGGAATGAAGTTGGAAATTAGAAACTCAGGAATCCCTAGAGAGTATACAAACACATGGAGACTGAAAAACATGCTCCTGAATGAACACTGGGTCATACAAGAAATCAAAAGAGAAATCAAAAACTTTCTGGAAGTAAATGAGGATAACAGCACAACATATCAAAACTTATGGGATATAGCAAAAGCAGTGTTAAGAGGAAAGTTTATAGCAATAGGTGCCTACATCAATAAATTAGAAAGGCACCAAATAGATGAGCTTTCAATGCATCTCAAGGATCAGAATAACTGCAGCAATCCAGACCCAATTCTAGTAGGAGAAGAGAAATAATTAAAATCAGAGAAGAAATCAACAAAATTCAATCCAAAAAAAAAAAAAAGATTACAAAAAAATCAGCCAAACGAGGAGCTGGTTTTTTGAAAAAATAAACAAAATTGACACCCCATTGGCCCAACTAACTAAAAAAAGAAAAGACCCAAATCAATAGTCAGAGACAAAAAAAGGAAATGTAACAAAAGACACCACAGAAATAAAAAGAATCATCAGAAATTACTACAAGGACTTGTATGCCAGCAAACAGGGAAACCTATCAGAAATGGATAGATTCCTGGACACATGCAACCTACCTAAATTGAACCAGGAAGACATCGAAAACCTAAACAGACCCATAACTGAGACAGAAATTGAAACAGTAATAAAGGCCCTCCCAACAAAGAAAAGCCTAGGACTAGATGGATTCACTGCTGAATTCTACCAGACATTTAAAGAAGAACTAACTCCAATTTTCCTCAAACTACTCAGAACAATCGAAATAGAGGGAATCCTCCAAAATTCTTTCTATGAAGCCAGCATCACCTTAATCCCTAAGCTGGAAAAAGATGCAGCATTGAAAGAGAATTACAGACCAATATCCCTGATGAACATAGACGCAAAAATCCTCAATAAATTTCTCGCCAATAGAATGCAACAACACATCAGAAAGATCATCCACCCAGACCAAGTGGGATTTATCCCTGGTATGCAGGGATGGTTCAATGTGTGCAAATCAATCAATGTGATACACCACATTAACAGACTGCAGAAGAAAAACCATACAATTATCTCATTAGATGCAGAGAAAGCATTTGATAAAATTCAACACCCTTTCATGATGAAAACTCTAAGCAAACTGGGTATGGAAGGACATTCCTCAATACAATCAAAGCAATTTATGAAAAACCCACGGCCAGCGTCCTATTGAATGGGGAAAAGTTGGAAGCATTTCCACTGAGATCTGGTACCAGACAGGGATGCCCACTCTCCCAACTGCTATTCAATATAGTTCTGGAGGTTCTAGCCAGAGCTATTAGGCAAGAAAAAGAAATTAAAGGGATACAAATTGGGAAGGAAGAAGTCAAACTATCCCTCTTTGCAGACGATATGACTCTTTATTTTAGGGGATCCAAAGAACTCTACTAAGAGACTATTGGAACTCATAGAAGAGTTTGGCAAAGTAGCAGGATAGAAAATCAATGCACAAAAATCAACAGCCTTTGTAAACATAGGCAATGCCATGGCTGAGAAAGAACTTCTAAGATCAATCCCATTCACAATAGCTACAAAAACAATCAAATACCTTGGAATAAAGGTAACCAAGGAAGTTAAAGAACTCTATGATGAGAATTACAAAATCTTAAAGAAAAAAATAGAAGAGGATACCAAAAAATGGAAAAGTCTTCCAAGCTCATGAATTGGAAGAATCATTATCATCAAAATGTCCATTCTCCCAAAAGCAATTTATAGATTCAATGTGATACCAATCAAAATACTGGTAAAGCCACTATAGAAGTCGGTCTGGAGATTCCTCAGAAACCTGAATATAATCCTATCATACAACCCAGCCATCCCACTCCTTGGAATTTACCCAAAGGAAATTAAATTGGCAAACAAAAAAGCGGTCTGCACCCTAATGTTTATTGCAGCTCAAGTCACAATAGCTAAGACCTGGAATCAATACAAATGCCCATCAACAGTAGACTGGATAAAGAAATTATGGGACATGTACTCTATAGAATACTATACAGCAGTAAAAAAAATGAAATCCAGTCATTTGCAACAAAATGGAGGAATCTGGAATACATCATGCTGAGTGAAACAAACCAGACCCAGAGGAACAAATATCATATGTTTTCCCTGATCAGTGACAACTAACCGAGCACCAAAAATGAAACCTATTGAAGTGAAATGGACGCTATGAGAAAGAATGACTTGATCAGCCTTTGTCCTGACTGTTGATGAACAACTTAATACTTTATCCCTCTTAGTATTTTTTTTGTTCTACTTAATACTATTGGTTGAACTCTGTAATTAACACACAATTATTCTTAGGTGTTTAAATGTAACTGAAAAGTGATCTCTGTTAAATATAAGAGTGGGAATAAGAGAGAGAGATGTACAATTTGGGACATGCTCAAGCTGACTTGTCCCAAATGGTAGAGTTAGAAATGTGACAGGGGATTCCAATTCAATCCCATCAAGGTGGCATGTACCAATGCCATCTCACTACTCAAAGTAATCAATTTCAGCTCACAATTGATCATACTGATAGGTCTAAGAGTCAAAGGGATCACATAAACAAGAATAGTGTCTGCTAATACTAACTGATAGGATAAAAAAGGGAGAGAACGATCCAATATGGGAAGTGAGATACACAGCAGACTCATAGAAGGCCAGATGTCCTAAACAGCACTTTGGCCTCAGAATCAACCTTCAGGCATTCAGATCTGGCTGAAGAGCCCATGAGAGTATTCTAGGAATATGGAATGCCAAGACACTCTGGCATAAAAACAAACAAAAAAAAAAACTAAATGAAAGATCTCTGCGAGTGAGATCCTAGTAGAAAGGATAGGCCATCCAAGAAGGAGGTACCTTTCTCTGAAGGGAGGAGAGAACCTCCACTTTGACTATGACCTTGTCTAAATATGATCAGAGTCAGCAAACTCAAAAGGTTTCCATAGCCTTGGAAACTCATGACTAAAGCCTGGAGAGATTACTGTCGCCATAAACAAGAGTGTCAATTTGTTAAGTCAACAACAGGAGTCACTGTGCACTTACTCCTCATGTAGGATCTCTGTCCTTAATGTGTTGTTCAGTGTGAATTAATGCTATAACTAGTACTCAAACAGTATTTTATACTTTATGTTCTGTGTGGGTGCAATCTGTTGAAATCTTTACTTAATATATACTATATTGATCTCCTGTATATAAAGATAATTGAAAATGAATCTTGATATGAATGTAATGGGAGAGGGAGCAGGAGTTGGGAGGGTTGTGGGCGGGAAGGAAGTTATGGGAGGGAAAATGCCATTGTAATCCATAAGCTGTACTTTGGAAATTTATATTTGCTAAATAAAAGTTAAAAAAAGGAATCTGGAAAAAAATGAATTATGATCACTTAAGGCAGGATAATACAGATCATGAGAAACCATGCACCTCTTAAAGTAATGTCCAAGTACATTTGGTATGAGAAAGGAATGCAAGAAATACAAAAATACTACACAAAATTCTGGAAATAAAAATTAAGTTTACTCTTATAAAAAAATTGAAACCCATGTGTAGTTTTTTTTTCATAATACATATTTCTGGTGATCTTTTTCCAGATCTCTTATATATGAGATAATTTTCACCCTCAACCACCCCTCCACTGGGGAGAAGACTCATAGATTTAACAGGGTTCAAAGCAATAGATGATGGGTGCAAAATCTTTGAATTTCTAGAGGGTATGGAAGCCTTGTTTGGCATTGGATCTCTAGCATACACCAGTGTTCAAAATTTGGAACATGGTGCTTATTCCATGTATGATGTTGAGTGACTAAAGAGAGATAGAGGGATGGAACACAGAGGGGTGGCAGAGAGAGAGAGAAGGGAGGCATAGAGGGAGGGAAGGAGGGAGGGAGAGAGGGATTGAGGGAGAAATGTTCCAGTTATTCATTATTGAAGCCTTTCTTGAATTCCTGTGCTTAGAGTTCATGGGCAGACCCTTTGGGGGTGCAGAGATGGATTTTTTTAAAAGTGAACACTATTTTCAAAATTTCATATTTAGTTATCATAATCTCTAAATGAAGTAAAAATATGCAGGGGAAAAAAATTTTGTTACATACAAAAAGGTAATAAGAAACAAGGATATACTTCAAGAGTGTCCCACCTCCAGCTCTAAGTGAGATTCTCATAACAACAGAAAACATTGTAATGGATCTCCAAGAATAAGACAATCTTGTTTCCAGTGAGATAAGGAAAGAGTATCACACAATTGAAGCATGTTACATTCAAGTTCTACAAAGAGCTGAAAATGACAAATGTCAATGCAGATATATTCAATGGGACAGGAACTACATAATAAACTACAAGGGAGAAATGAATACAATGTGCCAAGTGAAAAGAGAAAAAAGTCAATTAAGGGACAGATTTTTTTTTTTTTGTCTGCAGAAAAATCCAAATTTACCACTTCCTACAATGCATTTTCTATTGAGAAGCTAGAATGAACGTTTTTCATTTTTCATTTAAAAGGCAGACAGAAAAGCTGAGAGAGAGAGACAGACAGACAGAGAAATCTTCCATCTGCTGGTTCACTCCCCAGATGTGTATGACAGCCAGAGTTTGGCTGGCTGGGTTGTAGCGAGGAGCCCAGAATTCTATACAGGTTTTCCATATAGTAGCAGGGACCTAAGTACTTAAGCCATAATCCCTGCATCCCAGGCTAGACAAAAGCCATAGGCTGGTTCAAAAGCGGAGTAGCCAGAACTTGAATCAGGCATTCAGTTAATGTCCCAAGTGGCATCTTAACCACTGTGTCAAATGCCTGCCCATAGAGTGAACTTTTAAAAATGTAACTCAAAACTTGTTCTGTCTCTGCTGTTCAAAGGACTTCTTTCTCACTCAAAATGAAATTCAAATTCCTTACCGAGACTTGCACTCCAAGACGATATTGTCCTTGCCACCTTTCCTCACTTCATGTCCTGTCAATCACCCTCTTTCTCACACTGCTGCAAACACACTGATCTTGGTGTATGTGAGATTTCCAAAGACTACTCCATCTTCAGGACATTAATGATAGCTGTTCTTTTTGGCTGACATTTCTTCTTTCAGGTCTCAACTTCCTTGGAGAGGTCTAACCTAACTACCAAGTCATTCTCTATCACACGGAAAAGTCCCCAAAGCTGGAACTTTCTTCACATCACAGCTGCATAAATTCAGAATGTCTATTTTGAGTTTACTCATGCATTATAGAATTCTCCCACCGTAGGATAAAAGCTCTATGGGGTTCAATTTTCTGTTTTGCTGACCACAGAATTTGTAGTGCCTAGAATGTGCCTGGGGCACAATAAGTGCTCAAAAGTCTTTGCTGAATAATTGTTTGAAAACATCTTAAAATGAAAGAACAAGTCTAACACAAGCCAAAATAAAACCAACTCCAGAAATTAAGAAAGTTACATTTATTTGATTGCAAAATAATAACTTTTTTAATATTTTATTTAATGAACATAAATTATCAAAGTACAGCTTATGGATTACAATAGCTTCCCCCCTTCGGCCGGCACTGTGGCTCACTAGGCTAATCCTCCACCTTGCGGCGCCGGCACACCGGGTTCTAGTCCCGGTTGGGGCGCCGGATTCTGTCCCGGTTGCCCTCTTCCAGGCCAGCTCTCTGCTGTGGCCAGGGAGTGCAGTGGAGGATGGCCCAAGTGCTTGGGCCCTGCACCTCATGGGAGACCAGGAGAAGCACCTGGCTCCTGCCTTCGGATCAGCGCTGTGTGCCGGCCGCGGCGGCCACTGGAGGGTGAACCAACGGCAATGGAAGACCTTTCTCTCTGTCTCTCTCTCACTGTCCACTCTGCCTGCCAAAAAAAAAAAAAAAAAAAAAAACCAACAAAAATAGCTTTCCCCCCCCATAACTTCTCTCCCATCCACAACACTCCCTTCTCCCACTCCCTCTCCCCTTCTATTCACATCAAGATTAATTTTCAACCATCTTTATATACAGAAGATTAATTTAGCATATATTAAGTAAAGATTTCAACAGTTTACACAAAATAATAACTTTCAAAGTAGAAGGATACTTCAAAAAGTACACAGAAATGGAATTAAATGTTTCTTTTATTGTCAAAAAAACTTTGAAATCCATGCATACCTTTTTCATAACATGCATTTTCATGAATTTTTGAGCAGTATTCATATGCATGAAATTAAAAATGTTTACACCAACATGAATATCAATTCCATTTTTTTCATGAAATTTTTGATATTTTACCTATTAACTCAGGGTAATTTGAAATTAAATTGGACAATCCGAAAAGAAGAGTTCTTAGAAATGAGGAAAAAATGGTTTCAAAAATATTAATTTAGGCCGGCGCCGCGGCTCACTAGGCTAATCCTCCGCCTTGCGGCGCCGGCACACCGGGTTCTAGTCCCGGTTGGGGCGCCGGATTCTGTCCCGGTTGCCCTCTTCCAGGCCAGCTCTCTGCTGTGGCCAGGGAGTGCAGTGGAGGATGGCCCAAGTGCTTGGGCCCTGCACCCCATGGGAGACCAGGAGAAGCACCTGGCTCCTGGCTCCTGGCTCCTGCCATCGGATCAGCGTGGTGCTCCGGCCGCGGCGGCCATTGGAGGGTGAACCAACGGCAAAGGAAGACCTTTCTCTCTGTCTCTCTCTCTCACTGTCCACTCTGCCTGTCAAAAAAAAAAATTAATTTAGTAGGATTGAAAGGTAAAATTAAGCAGTTATCTAAATGTGCTATTAAAAATTAGAAAAGAAAAAAAAAGAAAAGAAATGAAAACACAATTTCTCCAAAAGGCAAGCATCCAACTAATGGGAATTCCTAAAAAAGACATCAAGAAAATGAAGAGTAAGGAAGTATATTAGTCAGTTCAGGATGCCATAACAGAATGATTGGGTGGCTTAAACAATTGAAATTTATTTTTTGGCAGTTCTAGAGATTGGAAGTTGAAGATCTAAATGCCAGCAAAGTTAGCCTCTGGAGAGACTTCTCAGACTGCCTTGCAGATGGCCACTTTCCTGTTCTGTCCTCACATGACCTTTCTTCTGTGTGTGGGTGAAGAGAGAGCGGGAGAGAGCTCGTGTCTCTTCTACTTATATAGGAACATCATCTTTATGAACTCATTTAACCTTATTTACCTCCTTTAAAGTGCCTATCTCCAGATAGTCACATGGGGGGGAGTGAGTTATAGCTTAAACATATGAACATGAGGAGAATACAATTCAGTCCACAACAAGAAGTAAATAATATTTTAATGTGCGTAAGAATTTTTTTAAGTCTGAAAGAGATATAAATCTTAAGATTGAAAGAACGTGGCTAACTCCAGGTTTTTTTTTTTTTTTTTTTTTTTTTTTTAGTTCTGTACTTCATACTAAACAGGAAAAAGAATACACTCTCAGGGCTGGTGCTGTAGCACAGTGGGTTAAAGTCCCAACCTGCAGCACTGGCATCCCATATGGGCACTGGTTTGAGTCCCAGGTGCTCCTGTTCTGATCCAGCTCTCTGCTATAGCCTGGGAAAGCAGTAGAAGATGGCCCAATTCCTTGGGCCCCTGCACCCACATAGGAGACCCGGAATAAGCTCCTGGCTCCTGGCTTTGGATCAGCTCAGCCCTGGCCGTTGCAGTCATTTGGGGAGTGAACCAGCGGAGTGGAACACCTCTCTCTCTCTCTCTCTCTCTCTCTCTCTGGCTCTACCTCTCTCTGTAGCTCTTTCAAATAAATAAAATAATTATTTTTAAAAAAGAATATACCATCATTCAGAAGACATTGAATAGGAAGAAAAAAACAAGTGACCTATAAAGAAACATTACACATGTGTTAAACTTTGAATGGTGGCAAGTGTATGGTAATTATGGCATTAGTTAAGATGCCCACATCCCATATCAGAATGCTGGGTTCAAGTCCTGCCTCTGGCTCCAGATTTCAATTTCCTGCTGATGCAGACCCCAGGAAGGCAGTAGTGATGGCTCAAGAAGGTTTGTTCCTAACAGCCACATGGGAGGCCTGTAGTGAGTTCCAACTTCTGGCTTCTGACCCTGGGCCAAGCAATGGTTGTTGTGGGCCTTTGGAGAGCAAACAAAGAGATGGAAGCTTTCTCTTCCTGTCTCTGTCTCTCAAATGAATAAAAAGAGTAAAAAGGACCTTTGCCCAATATTAATAAAACAAGTAAGCAAGCAAACAAAACATTTTATTTAATTGACAGGTAGAGCTATAGAGAATGAGAGAGAGAGAAAAAGGTGTTCCTTCCGTTGGTTCACTCCCTAAATGGCCACCACAGCTGGAGCTGCACTGATCCGAAGCCAGGAGCCAGGTGCTTCTTCCTGGTCTCCCATGCGGGTGCAGGGGACCAAGCACTTGGGCCATCCTCCACTGCCCTCCCAGGCCACAGCAGAGAGCTGGACTGGAAGAGGAGCAACCAGGACTAGAACCCATTGCCTATGTGGGATGCCAGCGCTGCAGGCGGAGAATTAACCAAGTGAGCCATGGCACTGGTCCCCAAACAAAACATTTAATAGACATTCCTGGATGCCATTAAAAAATGGAGAAGAGGGCTGGCATTATGGCCCAGGGGATTAAGACACCTCTTGAGATGCCAGCATTCTATACATTCCATATCAGAGCAAATGGCTCAAGACCCAGCTGCTCTGCTTTCAATCCAGCTCCCTGCTAACGTGGCTGGGGAAGTAGGGGATGATGATATGTATACTTGGGTCACTGAAACCAGTGTGGGAAGCCCAGATGGAATTCCAGGCTCCTGGCTTCAGCCTGAAGGAATCCCAGCCATTGCAGCCATTTGGAGAGTCAATTAGCAGATGGAAGACGGAACTCTCTCTCTCTCTCTCTCTCTCTCTCTCTGACTCCACACACACCCCTGTCACTTTGCCTTTCAAAAACTGAATCTTTTTTTAAAAAAAAAGACAATGGAGTACAAAAAAAATTTCAACTAAAATTATCTAGCCAACATAGATTATTAACTTTGTAGACAAAATAATGTTTCATTTTCAGGCATACAAGGATACCTAAATTTTACTTCATATATACTCTCCTAGGACATTGATTGAGGGTACTATTGCCCAAAATAAATTATAAAACAAACAGCATCAAAATAGTAGGATTAGGGCAAGCAATGAAATATCTGTATCCCATATTGGTATGGTACTTGGGTTCTAGTCCCCACTTCACTTCCAATTCCAGCTTCCTGCTAATGTGTACTATGGAAGGTGGGTGATGGCTGCCACCAATGTGGGAGATATGGGTAGAATCCCAAACTCCTGGTTTCAACCTATCCAGCCCCAGGAATGGAAGGTATCTGGGGAATGGGCCAGCAATTAAAAAATCTCTTTCTCTCTCTCTGTTTATCTGCCTTCTAAATAAATAAAATAAAGTTTTAAAAATAAGAGTACTAGGAAAAGTGAAGTCAATAAATGCAGTAATGGCACATTGGTTGAGAGAAATCAATCCATACAACAGTACAAGAGAAGATTCTAGAATATGCTCCCAAGGTTAGAGAGTGCCATAAATGAGATGGGTTAACAGAGATGAAAGATTAGAAAAGAGATAGAATGAAATGTTTTAAACATGAGAAATATATACTCTAGAGTGAAATAAACAATATAAAACCTATGCAATAATATGTCACTAAGGCATACTACTTGATTTTACAGAAAACAGCATTCATGAGATCATAATATTGCGAAGAACAAAATAATAAAACATTTCATAAATATCAAAGGTGTACAGAAACTAGGAGAAAACACTTGTAACATGTATGACCAAAAAATTATACTCAAGGAAAAAATATAAACTTATATGTAAATAGCAAGTAACTCAATAGAAAAAAAATGGTCAAAGGATATAATGAAGTACTTTTTGGAAGAAGAAATGTAGGTGAACATTTGAAAATTTGCTCATTTTGACTTTTAGCCCAAGAATCAAAAATCAAACTAACTATGAGTTACCATTTTTCCTTCATTGTTTTGGCAACTAAAATTTTGATAACATCTAGAACTTGCTAGTGGAGAGAAAAACAGGTATTCAAAAGCAATGATGATGAAAACGTGAGCTATTTTGAGCTTTCTGGAGAAATAATTTTTTTAAAAAAAGACAATGGAGTGCAAAAAAATTTTCAACCTAAAATTATCTAGCTTAGCAATAATTCAACATGCACCCTCTGCCATAATATTTTCTTTTTTGGCCTCAATACAACAGATGGAAAAGCATTATTGTATAAGAATATATGCACAATGGTATCTACTGAAGCATTGTTTACAACAGTTAACGACAACAATTGTCCAAATGTTCTTAATAGTGATATAATTGAATAAATTATAATATATACATAAAACAGACTATTAAGTAGCAATTTTAGAAAATGAATTTGGTCAGCAGTTTGAAAGGGGACTTATTATAGATTATTACCTTTTAAAAGGCAAATTTAGGGGCTGGCATTATGGTGCAATGAGTTAAGCCACCACTTGCAATGCGGGCATTCCTTATGTGTACCAGTTCAAGTCCCTGCTGCTCCACTTCCTATCCAGCACCCAGGTAATGTGCCTGGAAAAGCAGCAGATGACCCAAGTCTTTGGACCCCTGTATCCATGTGGGAGACCCAGATGGAGTTTAAGGCTCCTGGCTTTGGCCTGGCTTGACCCTGGCCATTGGAGCCATCTGGAGAGTGAACCAGCAGATGGAAGCTCTCTCTGTCTGTCTCTTTCTTCCTCTAACTCTCTAACTCTTTCAAATAAATAAATCTTTCTAAAGCCAGGAGCCAGGAACTCCATGCAGATATCCCATGCAGGGACCAAATTCACCTGCTGCCTCCTAAGATGGATATGTTGGAAGCTTGATCTGAAGCAGAGTAGTCAGGCCTTGAACCAGGCACTCTGTTATGAGATGCTGTCATTCAAGCACAGGGGCTTGACCTGCTGTGCTATAACACCTGCCCCAGTTCCTGTTGAAAAACATAGAAAAGCATATATACACATGTGTAAAAATGTGTATGTTTGAGTATATATATTTACATATATATTTTGTAACAGAAAGAAAATGTGGAAATATATATACAAAACACTCAACCATAGTGACACAGGTGGGAATGAGGAGACAAGGAACTTCTTTATACAGCTCCACAGTGTTTTCCAATTACAAGAAATACCTAATTGTTTTGTTATTTCTAAATTCCGGTCAGACAAAATAAACGGTAAAAGATCAGCAGAAAATTTTTAAATGCAAGGAACATTAATTAAACACTACTCAAACAGCAGAGAAAACATCTCCATAATGAGACACTTGTACTTTAGAAGGATTCAACACAGGAAATCAGTTAAACAAGACACCCAATATGAAAGGACAAAATAATAACAGGGAAAAAGAGATTGCAAATCTTAATAAAACAAACTGGGGACAAAAACAAATTATAGGAATAATAAGTACATTAAAATACTACAAAACAGAACACATAGAGCCATGTACTGAATGAGAAACCAAATGAATGCAGGGAGTAAAGGTGAAAAAAATCACCACGTCCTGCGCTGTGGCATAGCGGGTAAAGCCGTCGCCTGCAGTGCCAGCATCCCATATGGGCACTGGATCATATCCTGGCTGCTCAACTTCTGATCCAGCTCACTGCTATGCCCTGGGAAAGCAGTAGAAGATGGCCCAAGTGTTTGGGTCCCTGAACCTGTGTGGGAGACCCAGAAGAAGCTCCTGGCTCCTGTCTTCAGATTGGTGCAGCTCTGGCCGTTGTGGCCAATTGAGGAGTGAACCAGTGGATAGAAGACTTCTATCTCTCTGCCTCTCTCTCTCTCTGCCTCTCCTTTTCTCTCTGTGTAACTCTGACTTTCAAATAAATAATAAATAAATCTTTAAAAAGAAATCACTGATCCTATAGAAAAGAGATAATAGATATATCAAATAGTTAATGATGCTGCAGCAAAATGATGTTAATTGTTTTTAATTCTAAGGTATTCATATATCTCATCCTATAGTGGAATAGAGGAGAAAGGTTCATCTTTGTATAAAAAAACTATCATGATATACATGGGAAATAATGGACCTGCCAACTAAATTAAATGAGTCTACAATGTTTGAGAAAATAAAAATAATTATTAAACAGAATTATCAAAACTGAAATATGTACTAGAAATTTTTCTGAATTTCAAAAATGGAGAAAGGGCTCAACAAAAATATCATCATTAAAAAAAAACAGAACAAACGAAGTAGAGAAGGAAGGATGGAAGAATGGAAAATAAAAGAAGGAGGAAAAGAGTGAGGTAGAAAGAGAGGGGAAGAGGGAGAAGAGACAGGTGTGCCTATGGCTGGTACACTGTTGAAGAGAAAGTTTGATTGTAAGGAAATTCAAGTGAGTGGTTTCCACAGTGGTTATCCTTTCTTCTAGACCTCTTGCAAAGCCTACCCTGAGGACAGCGATTTGCAAAGCCCATTACACCTCTGTGAAATGACTAGTTAGATGAAATGTTAAGTGTTGTGATTTTTAACAGTGAATAAAATTTTAAATCAGTGAAAGAGACAGTTAATGAGGACAGTATCAGATAAAAGGAGTTAGTGGAGAAAGTGTTTTAGAGGTTTAAGAAGTCTGAAATCATACCATACAGATAGCTAATACTAATCTTTCTCAAAAGAAAAAGTGTTAACATTTTTCTTTAATATATTCTGTCCCTTCCTATCCTTTTGATGTTTGAGATCAGAACCAGAAAACTGTCCAAAAAGTTGCAAAGGCATTTGCAACTAGGATCAGGTAGAGTGTTCAATGATTCCAAGTAAAATATAGACTTTTTTCCTCTGAAGTTCAGGATATGATAAGACCCTGAAAATTAAATATCTTCTCAAAACAAATAAAAACCAGAAACACCCTTGCCTGACCCTAATTCTCTATTAAATTCTTGTATCACTTGTCTTACCAAGTTTTCTCAGTACTTATTTATATTCAGCCTCACATACTCCATGATGGTATAAATGAATATAAATGCTGTGTCACTGTTAGCGTGAAGTATTTTTGCCAAGTTTAGTGTGGCTGACGCTAGAGCTAGGGACCAAAATACAAGTCAAAATCACGAACTCAGAACTTGTCTTTATACATTAAGAACTTCTTAGGGAGCAAGGAATTCTATTTGCAATTACAATTAAATAGTAGAAAAGTCTGTCTCAATCTAGGGGGTAAATAAACATTGATAAGAGATTTTAGTAGAAAAGAAGTACAGACTTCCATATTCTGCCTTAATTCTTTTTTGTAATACAGTAAATTAATTAATAATTTTTAAAATTAAATACCATCATTAAGGAGTAAGAGTAAACTAAATCAAACTGCATGCTAGCCAAACTTCTCTGGTCTGAACAATATGATTTCTACAGACATATTTCAGTGAAATAAAAAAAATGACTTAATAACAAATGTCATCATCACACATTAAAAAGTAATGCCTCTGCTACAAATGAGATATATTTTAAATTGAGCTTAAACAAGGAATATCAAGCAAGAAATAATGGAAACCCATTGATAGGAGCAAAGATTCTCTAGATCAGATTACAACTATTTAACTGCAATGGAAGTAATGCCAGGCCATGTCTTGATCCTATAAAATTTTGTCATCTGTGAAAATGGATTTTGTTTCTTTTTTTTTTTTTAATTTTTTGACAGGCAGAGTGGATAGTGAGAGAGAGAGACAGAGAGAAAGGTCTTCCTTTGCCGTTGGTTCACCCTCCAATGGCCACCGTGGCCGGCACGCTGCAGCCGGCGCACCACGCTGATCCGATGGCAGGAGCCAGGTGCTTATCCTGGTCTCCCATGGGTGCAGGGCCCAAGCACTTGGGCCATCCTCCACTGCACTCTTGGGCCACAGCAGAGAGCTGGCCTGGAAGAGGGGCAACCGGGACAGAATCCGGTGCCCCAACCAGGACTAGAACCCGGTGTGCCGGCGCCGCAAGGTGGAGGATTAGCCTAGTGAGCCGCGGCACCGGCTAGATAATGGATTTTGTATTTGACTCTAAAAGGTCAGTAGAATAGCAACAAACCTGTTGTTCTACTTTACCTGTAAATCATTTTGTATTTGTGGAAGAAACTGCTGCATTGCTAGGAAAACTGCCTAGAAACCAGATTGAAAATATCTATTAATTGAGTAGATTTCTGATGGACAGTGATCTATACAGTGACCACACATTTCAAAACCTTGTAGGGAGGGTGGAATAAAAATATATGTTAAATATTAAATATTAATGGAATATATATATGTTAAATATTAAAAATGTTAAATGTTTATATATTTGTGTCAAAGTTGGTTGAGAATAAAATGCTTTTCAAAGCTAACATTTTTATACATTAAGAACTTCTGAGCCGGCGCCGTGGCTCAATAGGCTAATCCTCCACCTTGCGGCGCCGGCACACCGGGTTCTAGTCCTGGTTGGGGCACCGGATTCTGTCCTGGTTGCCCCTCTTCCAGGCCAGCTCTCTGCTATGGCCAGGGAGTGCAGTGGAGGATGGCCCAGGTGCTTGGGCCCTGCACCCCATGGGAGACCAGGAAAAGCACCTGGCTCCTGGCTCCTGCCATCGGATCAGCGCGGTGCGCCGGCTGCAGCGGCGGCCATTGGAGGGTGATCCAACGGCAAAGGAAGACCTTTCTCTCTCTGTCTCTCTCTCTCACTGTCCACTCTGCCTGTCAAAAAAAAAAAAGAACTTCCGTCATCAGCCATGAAATCCTTTATAATATTAAACTTTTTAGAAACTCATCATTAGTCATCAAAACATATTTTAAAAGATACGGCATGAAACCTTGCATTATTTTTCTTGTTATCCATCTTCTAGGAGTTCTATATCATTCAAATATTCCATGATATGATGATAAAGCATTTGTTTCAATGATAGGATACACCATGGAGGTCCCAAGAGATTACAGTGGAGATGAAAAATTCTAGTGATATTGTAATTGTCATAACATTCTAGCACATAGTACC
Source organism: Oryctolagus cuniculus (assembly GCF_964237555.1). Taxonomy (NCBI): domain Eukaryota; kingdom Metazoa; phylum Chordata; class Mammalia; order Lagomorpha; family Leporidae; genus Oryctolagus; species Oryctolagus cuniculus. The sequence continues at coordinate 73,727,063 of NC_091433.1, read as the reverse complement.
TAACATATTCAAAGAAAAGAAATAATTTTTAACTCTTCACTAGCAAACTGGGAAGAAAAAAATGTTACTAGCTCAATAGGTTATTAGCTCAATTCCCCCTACCCCCGGGTGCTCCTACAAGAGGAAGAGTTGATCTTGATCAGATCTCTTTATACATACACCAGTGGATTTTACTAAAATGAAGAAAAATGTGGAGTTATTATCCAAATAAAGAAAAATAACCTCTTTTAGTCAAATATACCTACTTAATTAAGTGGATAGTTCTCTAAACCATGAGCTGTTTTGCCCTCCAACTGACACTTGACAGTCTCTGGCACCATTTTTGATTGTCATACTTGGAAGAGGAACTAGTGGCCAACACCAAAAATGTCTCTCACCATCCTGCAATAAACAGCACAGCCTTGCTTCACGACAACAAAGTCCAGACCAAAATGCCAATACAGCCAAGACTCAGAAACCCTCATCTGGATGGATAACTATAAATGAAGGTATAATTGAAGATTTTTGCATTGCAGTTGGATGAAGCATGGAAGAGCGATCCACGATCTCTTTATTCCCACACATCTAATCGAATATAAAAATAAAGAAAGCCTGTAGGCAGCAGAATAATGACTCCCCAAAGACATTCTCATCCTAATCATTAGAATTTTAATTATGCTGTTTCCATGGCAAAAAGGATGCAGCAGATGTGATTAAATGAAATAGGGAGATTATCCTGAATTATTTTAGAGCAGATATAATTACATGAAATCTTAAAATTGGAGATCCTTTGCTGGGTACAGGAAGAGGAATAAAGTAAAAGAAAGATTCAGGAGAGACAGGGCATAAGGAAGCCTTGACACACGATTGATGGCTTTGAAAACATAAGGGTCGGGTCCATAAGCCAAGAGATGCGGGCAGCCTCTAGAAGCTGAGAACAATTCTTGACTGAAAGCCAGAAGGAAACAAAGACTTGAGCCCCACAACCACCCAGAATTAAATTCTGCAACAGCCTTAGAAAGCCTGGAAGCAGATTTTCCTCTGAGAGCCTCCAGCTTTCAGCATTGACGCATCACAGTGGAGACACCAACTGAGCTCACTGGACGCCTGAGCTATAGAGCTTGGGAATAATAAACTTTGTTGTTCTAGGCCTTTAAATTTACTGTCATTTTTATGGTACAAACAGAAATTAACACAAACCCCAAATGTAAACGCTTGCCCCTGGAGCCACTGTGTCCTGCACACATTATTAGTGAATCTCAGGAACCAAAATGAATCCCAGTATGAGAAAAGGAACCATCAGGAAGTAGACTCTGATGGATCTGAGCCATTGCAAAAGGAATGCCAAGTCTGCACCTACTGTGTGCTTGTGTCCTGTGGGTCATTGCTAAGTACAGTGTTGAGTAAGGCCTACGCTATCTGTATTAACCAACTAACACTGTGTGATAGGGCACAAACTGACTATGGTGGAAAGATGAGTTGGTAGTACTTACTATGGCAATACTTACTATGGAGTTACTCCTGGTGCAGTGGAGTGGCCACTCTCAAATACTGCAGGAATGAACAGAAATTGTTACAAGACTTTGGAAAACATTTTTATGACACATATAAAAAGATTGTCAAAGTTTACATCATTTTAAATAGAAATTTCTCTTTTATGCATACATCCACTAAGGTAAATTTGCAAAGCACTGCATGTAGGAGATTCCTCAAATCATTTGTTATGTCTTTAAATAATCAGAAGGGATCACATAAATAAAAATAGTGTCTGCAAATACTAGCTGATAGAATAAAAAAGGGAGAGAATGATCCAACATGGGAAGTGAGATACACAGCAGACCCATAGAATGGCAGATGTCCTAAACAGCACTCTGGCCTCAGAATCAGCCCTGAAGGAATGCGGATCCGGCTGAAATGCCCATGAGAGTATTTCAGGCATGGAAAGCCAAGACACTCTGGGGAAAAAAAAACCTAAATGAAAGATCTCTGCGAGTGAGATCCCAGTGGAAAGAATGGATCATCAAAGAAGGAGGTACCTTTCTCTGAAGGGAGGAGAGAACTTCCACTTTGACCATGGTCTTGTCTAAATATGATCAGAGTCAGTGAACTCAGGGGGCTTCCATAGCCTTGGCAGCTCATGACAAGAGCCTAGGGTGATTACTGAGGCCATAAACGAGAGTGTCAAATTGTTAAGTCAACAACAGGAGTCACTGTGCACTTACTCCTCATGTAGGATCTTTGTCCTTAGTGTGCTGTACATTGAGATTTAATGCTATAACTAGTACTCAAACAGTATTTTTCACTTTATGTTTCTGTGTGGGAGCAAACTGTTGAAATCTTTACTTAATGTATGCTAAACTGATCTTCTGTATATAAAGAGAATTGAAAATGAATCTTGATGTGAATGGAAGGGGAGAGGGAGTGGGAAAGGGGAGGGTTGCGGGTGGGAGGGACGTTATGGGGGGGAAGCCATTGTAATCCATAAGCTGTACTTTGGAAATTTATATTCATTAAATAAAAGTTTGAAAGCAAAAAAAAAATCAGAAAACAATGCAACTTCAAACAAGAATAGGATAAATTTTTACAACCACAAGAAGTACTATTGTATAAACATTAAAAACTATATCAATGGCAAAGGAAGACCTTTCTCTCTGTCTCTCTCACTGTCCACTCTGCCTGTCAAAAAAATTTTAAAAAAAACTATATTTCCAAGAGTTGCTTAAAATAAATCAAAATTGATAATACAACATTGAGTTAATTTAGGATAATTCAAGATTACATATGGATATATACACATCTATCTGTACATATATAAGCTTAAAATATATTTTTGAAAAACATAAACATTTGTACAAGAAACATGAGGTAGTTAATGGGAAGCCCACCTTCCAGTTTTAACTGCAATTGAGAAGTTATCCCATGCTATAACAAAGGCAAAAAAAAAAGCCATGATGTTAGCTTAAATGTTTAAAAAGCCTTTGGGGCTGGTGCTGTGGCATAGTAGGCTAGCCACCATCTGCAGTGCCAGCATCCCATATGGGTGCCAGTTTGAGTCCCAGCTGTTCCTCTTCCAATCCATCTCTCTACTATGGCCTGGGAAAACAATAGACATCCGCATGGGAGACCTGGAGGAAACTCTTGGCTCCTGGCTTTGGATTGGCACAGCTCCAGCCATTGCAGCCATCTGGGGAGTGAACCACTAGATAGAAGACCTCTTTCTCTCTTTCTGCCTCTGCCTCTCTGTAACTCTGTTTTTCCAATAAATAAATAAATAAATAAATAAAATATATCTTTAAAAAAATAAAGTAAAAAGCCCTATTGTCACCTTCCACTTTGAGAGGAACACACTTCTCTAAGAAGACAAATTTCCCATCACCAGCAGCAACATTTTCGTTTCTGTGTGCCTGTTTCAAATTTCCCTCTGCCTCTCTCCTATAGAGATTGTGTTTAGGACCCACCAGTATCATTCAGGGTAATCTCATCTCAAAGTCCTTAATTTAATCACATCTGCAAATACATTCTGCCCAGATAAAGTAACATGTACTGAGGTGTAATAACTTTGGGTGCCCTGTCTTCAGGACTTAAGATTCCCCTCCTGTCAATGACTTTAACGGGACTCAGAGAGGTGTCTCTCCATAAGAACCACACCCATTCCAGAGCTACTTTATGTAAAGAGCAACAGGATAGCCGAACAACTCTTATCGAGCTATTCTTATCCAGTAACCCCAAATTGAGGTAGTTCAAATACATGGTCAAAGTACAGGGGACCGTGTTGTCAAATGATAAGCAGAGAGCTGAGCATGACAGATGGCATAGAAACAGTCCTCTATGCTTTGCCAACCTGCAAACCTCTTCTGAGATGATTTGTCAGAGAAAGCTGAAGGCTCCAGATCAAGTCCTAGAGCAGACCCCAACCTATGCCATGTTTCCCAGTGGACCTCCTTGTAGCAACTTCTCTCATCATTTGTGAAGTCTCAGGCTGAGACTTCCCTCAGCAGGTTTGGCTGCCTTGTCACTTCTTACATCCCTTTAGCACATCAGCATTTGTTATTTCCATGGCTTGTGTTGCCTCTTGGGACACATGGCCAAGAAGGAGAGCCAGAGTCCCATTCTCTCAGGAGAGCCCAAAATGTGTTCTGTTAGTCTCCCCTCCCCAAAACCCAAGCAAAGTCTTTTCTATCCTCTTCTTCTCCCTTGATTAATCTACCCCTCCAGGATTCTGTCAATCCTGATGTTTTTCTCATAGGTATTGCCATACTTTTGATATTTTCTTCAGATCTATTCAGTCTAAATTCATTAATGGAATTAACCTTTGGAAAATAAATGCTCAAAGACTTTTGTCCAAGTTTTCTTCACCGTTGCATCTTTACTGTGAGCCAATACTGAGCATACTAATCGCTTAAGTGGAAGAAGAAAAAGAAAGTTGTAAATAGCTAAAAAAAATCCTTCATTCTGAATTTTTAACTTGTCATTATGAGATTTATTGCTTGCACTTCACTTAAAAAGGAAGTGTCACAGGGCCAGCATTGAGGTGCAGTGAGTTAAGCTAAAGCCTATGACACCAGCACTCTATATCAGAGTGCTGATTTGAGTCCCAGCTGCTCCACTTCCATTCCACTTTCCTTCTTTTTTTTTTTTTTCCCACTTTCCTTCTAATCTGCCTGAAACAGCAGCAGAAGATAGCCAAGAATTTGGATGCCTGCCATCCACATGAGAGACCTGGATGGAGTTCCAGGCTCCTGGTTTTGAGCTGGCCCAGCTCCAGCCATTATCTAAAGCCATCAAATACTCAGACACTATTAAAAATATAAAGAGTAAGGATCACAATAACATGTGTTCAATAATGAAGAATCTAAGTAGATCTTTTGGTCAAAGTAAGATCACATGGTAAACAAAGGAGACAATCCAGACCACCCTCTGTTTTTGGTTTTTAGGATCTTCTTTTAACCATAACATTAAAGACATCACCAGTTCTTCAGAATTTATAACAAGAAAGTAATACCTTATCTACACAGACAGCATTCAGGAATTGCTATCCATGCATAACCATACAGTAAGTTTTTGTTATTTATTCAAGAGGAAGAGACAGCATGACAGAGAGCTCCCTTTACCATTGCCTTCCAGGATTTGCACCAAGAGCAAACTAGAAATAGGAGCTAGAGCTGAGAACTGAACCCAGCTACTCTGATGTGAAACACAGGCATCTTAACTGCTAGGCAAAATGAGTGCTCCTACAGTGAATTTTATACTGCTTTCTTTTAAAAAGCAAAGGATTCAATCATCCTTCAGTTCTCCAGAAAGTCTCAAGTTTAAAGGAAAAAATCATCAAGATATTTTTATATACGACAGTTCCAGGTCAAAACACAGGTATACCAAAACTATTGAATGAAACTACCTTCAAGTTATATGTATAAAGCATATATGAAACAAAAGTATTTTGTGTTTAGACTTGAGTCCTATCCTTAATACCTCAAATGCAAATATTACAAAATCTGAAAAAAATTCCAAAATGTGAAACATTCTGGTCCCTAGTATTTTGGATAAGGGATACTGTAATAATCATGCATTTGACACTACATAAATATTTTGCATATATTGATCATTACATTAAAATCTTTCTAATGATTTTGTAAGACAAGATCATCAGGAGTCCCTATCAAATCCCCAGAGTGAAGATGAGGGAAGCTACTACTCTGAAATGAATTCTGTGCAGACAAGGTTTCTGTTTCCTCACATATTAACTAGTCTTTTCAGGATATGAAGTTGGTTCAAATCAGAACAACTTAAAATTTAAATGTACAGTATGTAGCTAGCATCATGTTCATCTCCTTTATTACTGTTAGTCCTATATCAAAGGTCAAATTTGACAGAAATGAGCCAAGACCAACACAAGATAGGAGTAGGGATTAGATGAAGGCTCAGTCCTGGAATTTCTCTTCTGTTGCTCAGTGCACTTATTCGACTTACAATTTAAAAGTAGCAAATCTCAAGATAATCTTTTGAATGGTTTCCAGTCACTGAAATATATTTTACAGCTTCCACAGAAGTGCAACACTGATTATAAGTAAGATTTGTGAAACATCGAGTAGCATTAGATCCTCAAATTTAAAATGAAGACACATATTCCACAAGGCTGTTTGAAATCGCCTTGAGCCAAATCAGCTGATTTGACTCACGGCAGCATGTCCGCCACAGAATTAATATCGACAGAAAGCTAATTCGGAGGAACTTTCACGGTCTTATCCACAACTCATACATTCAGCTCCCTAAAAGTTTTAACTCAAACCCTGACCACAACAACTCTGAAAGAAGGCAAGTAAGAGAATAAAATGATGGAACATTAACAATATTTTTTAAGATTTATTTATTTGTTTGTAAGTCAGAGTTACAGAGAGGCAGAGGCAGAGAGAGTTATTTTCCATATGCTGGTTCACTCCCAAAATGACTGCAATGGCCTGAACTGTGCCAGTGTGAAGCCAGGAGCCAGGAGTTTCTTCCAGGTCTCCCATGTGAGTGCGGAGGTACAAGAACTTGGGCCATCTTCTACTGCTTTCCTAGCAGAGAGCTGGATCGGAAGTGCAGCAGCCAGGACTCAAATCAGTGCCCATAGGGGATGCCGGCACTGCAGGCAGCAGTTTTACCGGCAGTAAAATTCTTAATAGCTTTAGTTTAACCCTTGATGCTTTGCACATACTATGCAATAAGTATTTACTTATTCAACAAACATTAAACAAGATTGGGAAGATGATTACACAGTTGGATTCTGTAGATAGTCTGGTTTGGTCTACCACTCTTAACTAAGTCACTTTGGCCACAATAGTTAAAATGCAACCTGGATAATGGATACAAATAATATTGAAATAAACAAGTTTATACACATAAAGCCTTGGGGAAAGGGCCTATCACAGAGTAATTTCAATAAATGTAGTTGTTATTGTACATGACAATCATGAGAGGACTTAAAAGGAGTCATGGGAAAATGAGATAAAAAAGTTGATTTTGGTGCCAGAAATTTTGAAATCCAAGCATAGTTTTTTTCATACTATATGATTTCCATGAACTTTTGCAAGGAAGACCCCTTCTACATTCCGCATGATTACTGGGCCCTGGAAATACAATGGTGAACAACAAAACGTTGTATTCAACAAAACCTGGATATGAATTAGGCTTAGATTCCTAGGGGAACAACGCACAAACAAGAACACAATAAATTTTAAAAGACAACTTTAGTAGCAGCTAAGTGTTGCTGCTAAGATGCCTGCATCCCACATTGGTATGCCTTGATTCTATTCTTGCATCCAACTCCGGTCTCCAGCTTCCAACTTACGCAGACTCAAGTAATTATGTTCCTGCCACCCATGAGAAAGACCTGGATAGTGTTCCTAGTTTCTGACTTGGGCCCAGCTCAGCCACGGCCACTGAAGCATTTAGGGGAGTACACCAGTGTATGTGAGCTTACTCTCTCCCTCTGTGTATATATTTCTTAGTCTCTCTCTCTGTGTGTGTCTGTCTGTCTCTCCGCCTCTCAAATAAACAATAAATTTTAAGTTAAATTTATACTGCAATAAAGAAAATAGACATGGTGATTAGATTGGCAATAACAAGTTATAGACAATTGAGAAGAAAGAGTAAGGAAGACCTGGTCTGTAGAATCATCACTTAAGAAGGACCCAAAGGATAAAAATGAGCCACCCACACCATAAAATGGGAATAAACTCTTCTAGGAAGAAGAGGCAACAAGTGCAACATGCAGAAGAAGATGAAACAAAGAAGGAAGCCTATCCCTTAAGCGCTTACAGGCAACAGAAAGAAGTTTAATTTTTTTTATTCCAAGAGTAAAGGGAAGAAGTTGAGTTGTTTTAAGCAAAACAGTAACATACTCTGAACTAGTTATTTTTTTAAGATTTATTTATTTATTTAAAAGTCAGAGTTACACAGAGAGAAGGAGCGACAAAGAGAAAGAGAGGTCTTCCATCCATTGGTTCACTCCCCGAATAGCCGCAAGGGCTAGAGCTGCGCCGGTCCAAGGCCTGGAGCCAGGAGCTTCCTCTGGGTCTCCCATGTGGGTGCAGAGGCCCATGGCCTTGGGCCATCTTCCACTGCTTTCCCAGGCCATAGCAGAGAGCTGGATAGGAAGTGGAGCAGCCGGGACTCGAACCAGCACCCGCATGGGATGCCGGCACTGCAGGGGGTGCCTTCACTCGCCACACCACGGTGCCAGCTCCTGAACTAGTTATTTTTTTAATGGTATGGTTTCTGTATGCCAAGTCAGGAAATGTGGAAAAAATCAAGAAGGGAAAAACGGAAGACCTGGAGAATATCATTGTAGTGCCCCAGGCAAAAATGTTAACAGTTGGGTTAAGAACACAGTACAGACTGGAGACAAGTAAATGGATCCGCAGCATGACTTGGGGTCAGAAACAAAAATAAATGTTGAAAACAATAAACCTGTGAAATAGGTATCATGAGTGTCTTCATTTTATGGATAAGGAAAGATAAGTCTTAGAGAACTTGAAAATTTGACCAAAAAGAAGCTTGGGGTTTTGAAAATGGGAATTTCTGACTTCCATTTAGATGTTAGGATAAAAGTGGGGTTCTATGAAAAATTCGCATTCAATGTTATGCTTCCTAAGTTAGCCATTCAAGAATCAAACTGAACACCTTGAAATATTTTTAAAGTACAGGGAGATTTCAGAAAGTTCATAGAAAATATTGAATTAGAAGACAAGTTTATTTTGGTTCAAAATAAATTGAAATTCATAAATTGTTTTTTCATCACACACATTTTCCATGAACCCCTTGTAGGCATCTAATATGCATTTGTCATACAGATCATCTCCAGTTCTGTTTCATTTTTGTCTTTTCAGTTGTCAAAGTTTCTTTTTTTCTTTCCGCCTTTCTTTTAGTCTCTTAAGAAGCGCTCTGAAAGGAAGTACTGCAAGTTAACTGCTACTGTTTGGATTTTTATAGAAGCAGGACTGTTTCTGATGTCTATTTTCCAAAAAGTAGACTGCCTTCTGCAATGTGTGAACTTCCAACTGAAATAGGAAAATTGAACTCTCCTTTATCTCCAACCCTGGTTACCCACTGGAGGGAATCAGAATTATAGGATTGTTAATTTGTTATATACTGATCTTCATTAGAAGCCAGATTTCTGTTGCAAGAAAACTTGGAAATAATTTTTTCTTCAGTGTTGCCAACATCCCTGATCTCACTAACAAAGCAATCAGCCTGTGACCCACTCAGGAGACTTGGAGACGTGGACTGTATTCCTCCCTTTAGCCTCAGCTCAAACTCTGCCAACCATTGAAGGCACTTAGAGTGAACCAGCAAATGGGAGTGCTCTCTCTCACTCTCCCTCCTTCCTTCCCCCCACCCATTCTGCCTTCCCTCTCTCTGTCTCCCTCTCTCAGTTACACAATAAATTAAAAGAGCATTTTAATGAGTAAAAAATGAGTTCATTTCCTTGAGTAAGAAGCATTGCTTTAACAGTTCTCTCGGATTAGAAATCTTGAGTGTGGTTGCACTTCCCATTTCTAAAAACATCTCTGAAAGTAATGTTTTTAAGGGCAATCCTTTAAGCTGACAACATTTTATGTATTTTGTATATCCAAACTGACTGGCCTCCCTACCCCGGTAAACATTTTCGAATGAAATTGACAAGGGGGAAATGAAAGAGAGTGTGAAAATTTTCATAGATGTTCATAGTCTTTTCATTAAATTCCCAGAGTCCATTTTTCCAGCCTCATTCACTTTTCATTTCCTGAGTCAAGAGGAAATTGCAATCTGTGGAAATAAGTAAAGCAGTAAGGTAGAAGAGCATGGAATGAGAATTGAAACTAAAATTACAGGCAGTAATGAACCACATCTAGCAGTTAGAAAGGATCACTTAGCCCCATTTACCATGCAGTGAACTTCAGCAAACTTTTAGCATTAGAAACGTGGCATACTTGTTTCTAGGTATTGTTAAACTCCGCCATTAACTCCCAAAGGGTTTACTTTGAATGGCTCCAACACAAGACCACATTTAAGTTACACATTTCATTGTTCTCCACAAATGTGACAGGATTTGGCACCTTTTGTAATTACTGTGGGATCTTGAAATGTGTCACTGACAAGCTTTGGACTGTTCCACCTTCATTTATAAATTCCTTTCAAAATCCTCACAGTGGAGGTCCTATTTATACTAATGGCTCATATAAAATTAACCACAGCTGATCATAAAGGTTGTATATATAAGGATGGTCCATTTTGACTTATGCATTATTTCCCTTAAATTGGCTTACAGAAAGTTAAATGAAAAGGATAAGACAAGATTAGAAAGAAAACAAAATCCCCTAGTCTCTTTCTCTGCTACTTCATTTTCCACCATTGTGATTAGCATGGAGCTGGTCACCTCTTGCTATGCTAGGAAATGTTTAACAACCCGATCTCACAAATTAAAATTTCTTTGATTTGTAGCATTTGGACAATTTTCTGGAATGAATATTCCCAAAGTGGCTGATTTCAAGATCCAACATAATGTCACTGAACATGGCATTGGGATAAGATGAACAGAATCAGCTCTGGTCAACCATTGTTCATGCCACAGTACACCACCAGCAATTTCTTCTTTGGAGGCAACAAGGAGAATGATGATGAGGATGAGAAGATCAAATTATTATGCACCATAATGCCTCCTATTATGATTTTGTCATGATTCTTACATAAATTACTTTTCCATGTCATGTGTAATGAAATCATTAACCCCAAGATGATGCTGTTTGTTTGTGAATAACTACAAAAGCCTGTTTTTCTGTGAAAGCCATTCATTTGGTACAAAATTAAAGAAGTTCATAGGAATAGAAACTAACTGCAGATATAAATGTGAGCATATTTTGTTGGCACTTTATAGATAAAATGTTGGTATCCTTATGATGTTCATGTAGGCTAGGTTCTATCATCCTGAAAGAGTGAAGTATGGTTCTTGATAAGAGGTGAGACTTTGTGTAGTTAACAGATGAATGTACTAGACCACAGAATAGAATTCATACATGTGGAGCCAGCATTGTAGCAGGTTATACTGCCACCTACAATGCCAGCATCCCATATAGGTGACAGTTTGTGTCCTGGCTACCCTCTTCAAATCCAGGTCCCTGATAACATGCTAATGTTCCTATGAAAGCAGTAGATGATGGCCTAGCTGTTTAAGCCCCTGCCAATTATGTGGCAGACTCGGAAGAAGCGCTGGCTCCTGGCTCCTGGTTTTGGCCTGGCCCAGCTTCAACCACTGTGGCCATTTGGGGAGTAAACCAATGGATGAAAGCTCTCTCTCTCTCTCTCTCTGTAACTCTGCCTTTCAAATAAATAAATCTTTTTTAAAAAAGAATTCATGCACATAATAATCAGTAAAAAATTAAATGTCAGTTATTTGATTTCTTATACAAATGAACTATAATTCAAAGTATTCACCACTCCTGAACACTTTATCTAATATCCTTCACATAATACCTTGACAGTTCTGGCCTACTTAAAAAAAGCAAAACTAATCCTGAGCAAAGCCAAGATACTGCAACTTTCAGACAATTCATGTTCAATTACTACTAAATGTCATGATGTAGCTTCTTCAGGAGCAGATACTTCCCTTGACATGATTCAGAGATCAATCACCTACACAAAGCAGGAGAAGTAAGATTGTTCATGAAAGCACATTCACCAAATTCCTAACCTTATCTGAAAATGTATGTTCCTTATTTGGCATAAAACGTAAAGGAAAAGTAAATCCATTATTTGTAAGTACCAACATTATACAACGTTTTAATAGTACTAATTCTAACATTTAAGAATTCTAATCAATATAGGTAAATGCATTGCCTATGGTTTTATTTCAGCCTCAGACCTTTCTGTTAATGTCATAGCAACCAGCCACATGTGACTATTTAGGCACAGGACTGTTGACCACTGTTTTACACTACAGATACAGAGCATTGTGATCATCACAAAAATGTCTGCTGGACAACACTGAGTATGATACCCTGGCCCCATTACATTAGCAAATTAGAAAATGGAAGGAAAAGAAAAAATAGAAACCATCATTTGTCTTAACCTATTGCTATATTCTCATAGAAATGATTTCAACGTTTGTAGCAAGTTTTAAATATACAAATGTTAGGAACATCTTAATCTGGAACCCAATATCCTAGAGTGAATATTCAGTTTCTTGCTTTTGTATATAATTATAATGAGAGAGACAGAGGAAAAATTTATCAAGTCATGCTTAATGCAGTAATTCCCAAGCACTGCATGTGCCAGCAGCAAAAATAAGATTCTGGCTGCCCAGAATTGATTCCTTCCTTATTTTGCAATTCCCCTTGACCCTGTTATAATAGAAATCTTTATAACAAGTTGTATTTTAGTCTTAGTAAGAAACTCCCCAAGTGCTCCCCCATCCCTTATTAACCCAGATGTTTCTCTGCTGAATCCTGACTCTATTCAGCTGGATGTTAAGGCCTGTTCAGAAAGCCTCCTCTCTTGGGTGTATTCATGAAGCAGAGTTTCCTCCTTTGAGAGGTAAGGGCTACTTATCACCCTTGAGAATGATTCACTCAGTGCTCTCAGAAAGATAAAAAGAAATAAAATCCAAATATAGAGCCAGCATTTTCCAAATTAAGCTTTTTAAAACCTCAGACTGACTAATTTTCAACACACTCAGCAGCATCTCTGTCTTTGGGCAGGATCCACATCCTTTCAGTACAGTGGTTTTCACAGCAGTGAAAGTATCAGCAAAAAAAAAAAAAAAAAAAAAAAAAAAAATGCTATGGAGGCTAAAATACAATGCTTTGTAGTTATTTATCTGACTGTCAGAGGTTCCAAATAATCTGTTGATGATATAAAATAGATTAGATGCCAAAAACAAGGAAAAAAATTCTTTCAAGCACCTGCCTGATTGTTCTAGATAAGCTAAGTAGTAAACAATACATAGCAGTCTATCTTGATACACAGGACTAGAAAATGACATTTCTCAAAGCAAACTTCAATACAAGGAAATTAATATTGTCTGAAATAAAAGATTGCTTTTGGAATTATTTTTTTCAGTCTACCCTTTTCCTGTGTTGTGTCATTACCACCCAGTCCTTGCCCACTCATTCTTTTTTTGTCAGACACAAATTCACCTCTTTCCTAGAGGCTACTCGATTTCACAGGCAGAATCAGAAATTGCCTGGTCACCCTGTGATTTCCAAAAATATCTTTCTCCCAATCTGAAATGTTTTATCCAAGATAATGACATGAATGTGTCACTCAGTTTTGAAAATGGATCAGAGAGAATTGCACAATAGTTCATATTTTCGTTTGTTTTAAAATGGGGGAAAAATACACAGACTATCAGAGTCATGTGCTCTTGTCATTTTTTTTCTTTTTCCTTATCCTGTTAGAACTATTACATCTTAAAATTTTTTGTTTGTTTCCCCTGTTTCTGTTTTGAGATGGAGAATCCTCTGACAGTTAAGTGAATATAGCACTTTCCAGGTGGATTCTAAAGTACAGTGTTAATTCCATACCTCTTAAATGATTTCCACTGAAAAAATTATGAGTAGCTATCATGGGGTAAATATTAACAAATAGATTTCATATCCTCTCCAAATATTATTTGCCTGGGCATCTTTGTTGACATTCATTTGCCCTTGACCTTTAAGCAGTTTGCCTATTGGTAATGTAGTGGCACCGGTTTTTTTTTTTGTTTTGTTTTGTTTTGTTTTTTCCACCTACTGGGAAGTGGACATTCTGTGGCCATCATTTTCCTGTTATTCTAACCTGTACTAGCTCAGGAAAAAAACTAAAAGAAACTTTCATTTCTTCTCTACTATTTGTTCTGTCATTGTAGCATTTAGCTGAGGTAAAGTGGCACCTTTTTCTCATTAATCATTGTAAGTTAAGGAATAATTTTATTGCTGTGAATGTTTTGGGCATCATGCCCATCTCAGAGTAGAAGATGTTAAGTCGGCCCATTTTCTTATAAGATGTATGTTTCTGCATCTTCAACCAATATTCCTTAGTCTGCTAAAATACATTAAAAAGTAGGAATGATAAATAGACTCACCTCGCTGTTTTGAGATAGTGGATTAAACCATAAGGCCTGTAGAAGTTACAGCTTCACACCTGCATATAGCCTAATAAATAACTTCAAAGCAGAAAAATTCTTGGCAAAATAAAATCTTGGTATAAACCAAAAGGCTAGAAATACAAAACACTAAGTTGAAATAGTCCTCACCTTACCTAGTGACCTAACCTGATAAAGAGTAAAGCAATTATGCTAGGTGTAGGGATGTTGGGTTGAAAATTCCTCTAAATAAATATAATACAGTAAATGCTTTGCAAATATTTAACACTTCAACTAAATACAGCACAAAGAAAAATGGCTTCATCACAGAAATTCTAGTCCAAACTATGCCTGTTAGTAAAAAAAAAAGGAAAATAATATTCATATTACATCTAGGAGTAAACCATAAACTCTGTACGAGATATGTATAAGTGGGGTGAAGTTGTTATTCACTAATTATGTCTGGCATTCAGGTAGAAAATACGTATCTGTTGAATCAATTTTATTAAAGAGTTTTCTGCATATGATTTCAAGTCATCTCATTCAACTCAGTAATCTTCAATAGCAGCCACCAGTCACATACTTCAGCCGGTAGGTACGGACTCAGAAGGTGTCGCAGACAAAATTAGCCAAGAAACTAAAGAAAGGGCCTGTTTTTTTCTTATTTTATGTCATATTTTTGGTGAACATGTAAAATTTGTAGTACCATTTTATGGGATGCAGTGCAATATTTCAACACATACACACAGTGTAAGGCATTCATATCGGACAACTGGTCTTTCCATTTCCTTGTCTTTGTGTTTGGAATCTATCTGCTCCTCTCTTGCAGTTCTTTATATAGCACATTACACATTATTGTGAACTATGGTCACCCACAATGCTGTGGAAGACCAGAAGCTGTTCGTCTTTCTTGCTGTGTTTTGGTACTTATTATTCAATTTCCCTCTATCCTTCTAGCCCTATTCTTCACAGCCTCTAGCAATTGCTATCCAAAGTTAAGATTGACCATTTTATTGACCAGCGCCTCCACATGTGAGAGAAAACATACACTATTTGTCCTTCTGTGCCTGACTTATTTCACTTCAAATAGTAATCTCCAGTTCCATCTGTTTGACCAAAAATGTCAGGATTTCATTGGCTTTTATGGCTGAATAATTTCATTGTGCATTTATACCACATTTTCTTTATCCAATCATCTATTGAACACTTACATTCCATATCTTTGCTCTTGTGAATAGTGCTGCAATGAACATGGGAGTGCAAATATCTCTTTAATTTGCTGATTTCACATCCTTCTAATATATACCAGAAGTGGAATGATTGGACCATATGATAGCTCTATTTTTAGCTTTTCAGTTTATTTATTTATTTGAAATGTAAAATGACAGAGGGAGAGAGAGAAAGAAAGAAATATGATTTTCCATCTGCTGGTTCACTTCTTAAATGCCTGCAACAGCCAGGGCCAGACAAGGGTGAAGCCAGGAACTAGCCATTCCATCCAGGTCTCCCACATGAATGCTAGGGACCCAAGTATTTGAGCCAACAACTGCTACCTCTCAGAGTGTTTTAGCAGGAAGCTAGATCAGAAACAGAGATGCTACTGGATCCCAGGTGTTCCAATATAGGATGCAGGCATCCAAGAGACAGCATAACCACTATGGTACAACACCCACTTGCTTTTAGTTTTTTCAGGAAACTTCATACTGCTGTCCATAATGGTTGTACTAATTTTCATTCCCACCAGCATTTGTTGTTTTTTGTGTTTTTGTTAATATCCATTCCAACTGCAGTGAGATGATATCTCATTTTGGTTTTAATTTGCATTTCTCAGACAGTCAGTGATACTGAATATTTTTTCATGTATTCTTTGGCCATTCATATTTCTTCTGATTCTTTACCAACTTCTTAACTAGATGCTTTGGGTTTTGTTGTTGAATTTTCCAAGTACCTTATATGTTTTTATATGGATATTAATCCTTTGTCACATGCTTAGTTTGTAAGTATTTTTCCCATTCTATTGTCTCTTCTTTTTTTATTTTTTTTTTATTTTTGACAGGCAGAGTGGACAGTGAGAGAGAGAGAGAGAGAAAGGTCTTCCTTTTGCCGTTGGTTCACCCTCCAATGGCCGCCATGGCTGGCGCGCTGCAGCTGGTGCATCGCGCTGATCGGAAGCCAGGAGCCAGGTGCTTCTCCTGGTCTCCCATGGGGTGCAGGGTCCAAGCACTTGGGCCATCCTCCACTGCACTCCTGGGCCATAGCAGAGGGCTGGCCTGGAAGAGGGGCAACCGGGACAGAATCCAGTACCCCAACCGGGACTAGAACCCGGTGTGCCGGCACCGCTAGGCGGAGATTAACCTATTGAGCCGTGGCACCGGCCCTATTGTCTCTTTATTTTGTTGATTCTGTGTATGTGTGCAAAGAAGATTCTTGATTTGATATAATCACATTTGTCTATTTTTGCATTAGTTGCCTGTTTTAGGAGTCTTATCCAAAATACCATCACCGTTGCCAGTAACTTGAAATGTTTTACTTTGAAGTTTTTCCCTTCATAGTTTTGCCTAGTAGTTTCATAGCTTCAGGTCTTACTTTTAGATCTTTGATCCATTTTGAGTTGATTACTTTATAGTGTGAGATGTGGGAGAAAGGCAGTTCAAAATGCAATCTTCTGCCTATAGGTATCCAGTTTTACTAGCACAATTTAGGAAAAAGACTGCCCTTTATCCAGTGTATGTTTTTGGAAACTTTGTCAAAAATCAATTCCATTGCTCCAAATGTACCATTTTGCATTGGTTACAATAAATTGTGTATATCCTGAAATATAATATTTTGATGTGTCCTGCTTGTTGTTGCTGTTGAAGATTGCTTTGACTATTCAGGATCTTTTGTGCTTTTATATGAATTTTAGGATAGATTCCTTGAGTTCTCTAACGAATGTCATTGATATTTTGATGGGGACTATACTGACTATAAATAACTTTAGTAGAAATAGGGAAATTTTAATGATATTAATTTTCAGTCCAGGAACAGTGGAGATTGTTCCAATTTTTATGTCTTTTTTTAGTTTATTTTCTAAGTGTTTTTTAATTTTCATTGTACAAGTCATTAACATTCTTAAATTTATTACAAGGCACTTTTGTAACTATTGTGAAGAGATTCTTCTTAGAATTTCTTTCTCAGTGAGTTCCTTATCAAAATACTATTTATTTTTGTGTGCTTATTTTGTATCCTGCCACTTTACTGAACTTGTTTATCAGTTCTAATATCCTGTTGTTGAAATGTTTACATTTCTCTCTATATGAAATCATGCTATCTGCGAACATGGATAATTTTAATTCCTCATTTCCTATTTGTATTTTTTTATTTCTTTCTCTTTCCTTATGTCTCCAGCTAAACTTTCACTACTACAGTGAAGAATGCTAAGAATGGACATCCTTGCCTGGTTCCAGATCTTGATGTTAGCTGTGTATTTGTCATGTATAGCCCTTATTATGTTGAAGTATATTCTTTTTATTCCTAATTTGTTCAAGATCTTTTTATCATAAATTTATGTTGAATTTTATCAAATGCATTTTCTGCATCTATTAAGATGATCATATGATATGTGAGACTCCTTTAAGCATCTTTTGTAGAGCTGGTCTAGTGGTGACAAGCGCCTTCAGCTTTTGCTTGCCTCAGAAAGTCTACTTCTCCTTCATTTATTAAAGTTAAATTCACCAAGTAGCATATTCCACATTAGCATTTATCTCTTTCATAACTTAGAATATATCATTCTATTCCTCCTGACCTGTAAGGTTTCTGTGGAAAAATCTACCATTGACCAAATGAGCATTCCCTTAAAAGTGACGTGGCACTTACCTCTTGAAAATGTTAGAATTCTCATTTTGTGTTGTACTTTCAAGTTTAACTATAATGTGTCACATGAGGATCTTTCCTGATCATGTCTGTTTGGTGTACTATGAATTGCCTGTACTTGGATGTCCACACCTTTCTCAGGTTGGTGAATGTGAATTTTTTGTTATTGTGTCATTGAATTGTTTCTTTAAATCTATGGTCCTCTCTTCACCCTCAGTATTTGACACAGTTCAAGCATTTTTTTCCTTTAATTATGTCCCAAAGTTCTCAGATGTTGTCTTCTTTGTTTTGATTTTCTTCTTGTTTTTTTTTTCTTTTGTATTACTGAGATATTTCAACTTCATATATTTTTCTTCTTCTTGATAGAGTCTATTGTTGAGGTTTATTGAATTCTCCATTTTCAAAATTTCTATTTGGTTCTTTTTGTATATCTCTCTCATTACTAAATTTCTCATCCATTCCAAGCCTGTTTCCAGGATTTTATTTAACTGTCCATATTCTTTAGAATTCTTCAGGAGGTATTACATCAATCTCCTTTTCTTTGGAGCCGGTTACTAAAGAATTATTATTTACCTTTGGAAAGCATAACACTGTATTTTTTAAAGATTTATTTATTTATTGGAAAGGCAGAATTACAGAAAGGCAGAGGCAGAGAGAGAGAGAGAGGTCTTCCATCTGCTGGTTCACTCCCGAGATGGCCACAAAGGCCAGAGCTGTGCCGATCCGAAGCCAGGAGCCAGGAGCTTCCTCCGGGTCTCCCACACGGGTGCAGAGGCCCAAGCATTTTGGCTATCTTCTACTGCTTTCCCAGGCCATAGCAGAGAGCTGGATCAGAAGTGGAGCAACCAGGCCTCAAACTGGCACCCATGTGGGATGTCAGCGCTGTAGGCAGAGTAACCTACTGCACAACAGTGCCGGCCCCAACATCGTCTTCTTCTTAACACTTCCTGTGAAACTTTGTGGATATCTGCAGATTTGGAAAATTGTTTCTGTCACATGGTTTTCATGGTAAAAGGCTTTTTCCTGAGGATGCACCTTCAGTTTCAGTTTTGGGAGGCTATTTTGGCTTTATTTCTGGTTTGGATGCCATAGTGGTCTTCTGAAATCTTTCTCCATAGAAACTCATGACAGCAGCAGTGCACTGTGTTGTGTGCTTCTCTCAGCCCCATCAGGGATGCATGCATCTCAGTAAAAGCCTGTGGGGCTTGCTACAAGGTCACTGACCTTTTAGTCCATTATAAGTGAGGTTTTGGGACTGTTGATGAGGAAATCTGGAGGGGTTGCTTGGGTATGCATGTAAGCAGGGGCATGGTTGGGTTAATGATAATGTCAGCCCAAAATTGAGCATAAACACAAAAGCCCCTATTGCACCTACCTATGTTTTCTTCCCACAAACAACTGCTGTTTCCTTGTTTGGTTGCTCACAGTTTGGGGATGAATAGAGTGAGCAGTCCTGTGTTCATCTGTGCCACAATTCTAGATCACACCTGGAATACACATCATGCCAAGACCAGAACAGCATGGGTTAAAGTCAAGGCCCACTTTGTTACCATATGCTTTCTGCACAGGTGGGCTTATATCACAAGGTCACTGCAAGCAACCACAGGTGATGCTGACTGGGATAAAGTAAATCCAGTTGAACAGGGTCACAAGTCATCAATTTGAACTGGATCAGTTCCTGGGCCTCCGTACAGAGGCACCAGCCAGAGAACAGGGACTGTCCATACCCAGTGATGGTTTTACCAGAGACACGACACTATTCTGTGCTCACTTCAGTGCGTTACTCCTCAGTAGCTTGGGTCTTGCTCCTTGCTGTTTGTCCATGACTAGGGGAGGGTGGTTAAGGCATTCCCTCAGCCACCCAGGTTGACACAAAGCTAGTTTGCTCCTGATCCTCACCTGTAAGGAACATGCACTCCTTTAAAGATACACCCAAGCCCTTAAGAGGCTGCGAATAATGCAGTCTGAAACCCTCCTCTGCACTACCTGGATGCAGATCTTCACTTGATGCCATGGCAGGTCTAAAGCCTCTGTCTCTGATTTAAGGATGGGGTCCTCTGGTCTCTATCTAGTTTCTTAGTTTCATAAAGGTAAGACTAGCACTGAGGCTCAAGAAATAATCCTGAAATCACTTTCCTGCCCCACTTCTCTGTGGTTGAAGCCTTACTCCTTACTCTCTGCCCAAGGTTGGGAGACAGGTGAAGGACACAGCCCCTGGCCATCCTGCTGATACTAAACTGGGTTACACCCAAGTTTCAATATTAGCAGGCAGTGCGCATTCTCAGGGTGTATACCAGGCAAGCATGGCATGATGCTGACAGTGATAAAAACCCAAATGAGTCCATCTCACTAGAGTATAGCATTCTGGTTAATGTTGTTGCAGATCAAGAGGCTGCTTCTGTAACCCCTGGTCTGTGCCCAGAGGCCTTTGCGTTTTATTTGGTGTTGGGTTTCACTACAGTAAATCCACCACTAAGTTTCAAAATAAATGCTTAGGCTCACTTTCCCACCCTATGACCTAGTAGTTGGATTCTTGTTGTGCTGCCTATTGGAGTATGGGGGATAGATAGTGGATATGCTTCCTTGGCCATCTGTTAAATGTAGTTAAGTTAAATGTGCAGATATTGCTTTGGATGCAAGTGCCAGGAGGACCTGTACTACTCTAGATTTCACCAAAGCAGATTTGGTTTTCAAGTCTAAGGCCAGGACTTAATTCCCTCTTCCCCTAGCAGGAGGCCCTCTATCCATGCTTTTATAATCTTAGCAGGGAAAGATGCAACAGGGAAACTTGTTCCTGACTTTTTCGGTGCACATTTCCTTATTATTTTATTAAAACCAGTCCCTGTGACAGTTTACTTAGTTGCCTTGGCTCTTGTAAAGATGACATGGGGTATGAAAAGTTGTTCAAAATTATATCTCTTGGGAAGACAGAGCATCTTACTCAGACATAATTTTCTCAGGGCCTTTGGTGAAAGAGGCAGTGACCAATGGGTGCCAACGTCCAGCACTCTATAGATACCAAATCAGTTTTTATTGAATGGTGAAGGCTTCCATAAAATTCACTCAGACTTAACTCAGTCTTTCTCCATTTACTATAATAGCAGCATGTGTTATTTTCTTCATAGTTCTGACCATAGTAAGAAATTATATTAGTCAATTATGCATTTATTTTTTACTGTTTCTTTCCATTAATATCTATGCTTTATGAATAAAGGGTCCATGTCTGCCTTTGTCCTTAATAAAGAGCCTGATATCATGATAGACACTCTATAGGATTTGGATGAATGAATCAATCAATTGACCAACCATCTACCTGGATTATCTTTCTTTAAATTGTTCTCTCTCTGTAGCTCTCCTGGGATAATACAATTGTTTGTCTGTTTTAGTTTTTCTTTTCCCTTATTTCCACCTCCATAACTTGGACTATTTCCTTCTTGAGTGGGTGAGGAGCCCTCAAGAGATATAATGGGATCATGGTAAAATCAAAGAGAGAGAGTAATGGAATAAATGGACTGAGCTAGCTCTTCTCTAATCTCTTAAGAATATTCTTTGTACCTGTTTCCATGTTTATGTTCCCTTTCTTACTACCAGAGACATAAGATCACAAGAACCAAGTGTAAAGAAATAAGGAGCCACTAGACCTGCTTCTAGTCTAGGACTTATACTAGACAAGAAAATGATCCCTTGCAGGTCACATTTAATCTTTTACCACAAAAAGATACAACATACGGCATCTGATATAAAGTCCTGAGCAAGTAATAAGATACATTTTCCTTGATTTCACAGTCTTTCTTTATCATAGCTATCCCTTGGCAACTCACATGACAATAAGCAACTAGTAAATTATTCATATACTTGTGCTATATAGTCCTCAAGTAATGACATAAATATTATAGCTGAGGAAACTGAGTCTCAGAGTTGAAATGAGACAGAACTTCAAAACAGATCTTCCAGCTAATGCATTGACCTTCCCTCCTAGATTATGCTTTAATTGCTTTTCACTTCACTCAAAATGTAAAAATTAAATGAGGGGCTGGCACTGTGGCATAGCATGTAAAGCCACCACCAGCAGTGCCGGCAACTCATATGGGCGCCGGTTCGAGTCCTGGCTGCTCCACTTCGAATCCAGCTCTCTTCTATGGCCTGGGAAAGCAGTAGAAGATGGCCCAAATCCTTGGGTCCCTGCACCACGTGGGAGACCTGGAGGAGGCTCTTGGCTCCTGGCTTCGGATTGGCATAGCTCCGGCCATTGCGGCCAATTGGAGGGTGAAACAGCAGATGGAAGACCTCTTTCTTTCTGCCTATCCTTCTCTCTCTGTGTAACTCTGACTTTCAAATTAATAAATAAATAGAAAAAGAAATAGAAAAAAAAGAAATACAGGCAAAAGTTTTAAAAAATTAAATGAATGTGTTAAGTGTACTGTGAAAATATACATTTTGTTTTCTCTCTTTAGTTCAGAGGTAAATTGGTTTAAATAAGACAACCAGTAAATACAAAAAAAGTATACAAACTTTAAAATAATAGGAAATCCAATTAACACCTTGACTCATTTATTTATCATCTTTACTCATGCTTCTTTTTCTCCATCCAGGCAATTTTCTGGAAACATTGAGAAAATTTTGTTTTCATTTTATGCAACACAGCAGTAATCCTAAATCTTGAAGCAATAAAATTAGTCATTATAAATTCAAGGGAAGGCTTGAGTTTTGCTTTGTTTTTTTGTTTTTTGTTTTTCTTTTTTTACAAAAATCTAGCTATGTCTTCTCACGTTGTGTCACTTAAAGAGTTATTTGCATAGCTCCTGCTGCTTTTCAAAATGGTTAGAACTCTAACAGAAATAACTTTTGTTTTCTTCTTGGATGCTATCTACTTCCTCACCATCCCTGTGGCTCAGCACTTTTCCCAGTATTTGTGGCTAGATTTACTAGTCTAGATTTACTGGTTAGCTCTCTAGAAGTGCTGTGCCTATATGAATGAAAGCAAGGATTAATAGACTACAATTTTACGCTCACGTTTGGTCTACTCATCCTCAATGGCTTAATCTGTAGTGATTAGATTCACATTGAAAATGAAAATTTACAAAAAGCTTTAGGTTAATAATGGACAATTGTCCCATTATTGTTCCTTAGCTGTAACAAGTCTAAGCTACATCCTAAGGACTTAACCAAACACCCGGAGCGCTTTCATCTTCATTCCTATTACACGTTAAGTGGGCATCTGCGTCCTTTGAAATTTTAATTACCTAGAAAGCTGCCACTAGTACCCGAGAGCCTGCTGAGTGAAATTATTACCCCAGAGCCTTTGTTTTCCACGTGGCAGATACTTTTAGAGCAATGGTGCCACGTAAGTTTCTTTTCCCTTACAGTCAAAGTGGTAAAATCTCCAAAGAGATGACTCAGGGTTTGGTAATGGAACTATATCAGTAAATACAGTAATCTCATACGTTTCCCGAGGTGAAAAATTGGCCCCTTACGTGAAACCAAACAGCTGTTTTTCAATCTCTTCCTTCCAGGAGAAAGAGAGAATGATGACTTTGTACAAGGTGGGTAGACAGGGCCTGGTTCTGGGTTCTGATATATAGGCTTAAAATTTAAGGGGAGGAATTTAGTTTTGGCAGGAAAAAGTTCTCCACAGTAAAAGTTATTTGACACTGGAATGTAATATAAAATAAATTCACAATGTTGTGAATCTAGAGGAATTTAGGGTTTTAAATGCTGTTGTGAATTCCCTTGAGAGCTAACTAGGAGCAAACAGCATCATAAAAAGAGAAAAAGAGTACTCCTGTGATTCTCTAATTATATATAAATATAATCAAGGGTTGTACAACAATAGAAAATTTCAAAAGTTGGTATAATTTACTGGAACAAAATGATGAATGTTATTCTAGAGGTTTGTACACAGAAAGATATGTGCTTCGATCCAACCAAAAATGGCTTTAAGAAAAACTCAGTATTCAAGAAACACAATCCCAAAAATAGGTGTCCATGGAATCACCAATGTCAATTAATACTTTGCTCTCAAAATACATGGTACTAACTATTCCCAAAATAAGACACCTATACTTTTTGAGTCCACCATCTGTTTATAATGCTACAATCTGAATATTACAAAAAGTCCATCTCTCTCCATCTTAAAATTTTAATTGCAAATCAGGTGGGTTTTTTTCTTGTTTGGTCTATATTTCAAATATTTATTTAACTTTTTTTAATAAAGCAGTGTTAATAATACGATACTTTTGAGGAAGAACAGTGGTCAGAGTTTTATAAGACTGTAATATTATTTTTCCTTTTAGATTTTCAAATTGCTTTCCTCTTTTATAAGTACAATACATATATTAACCTTCTCAAAACTTGCCATGGTCACATTTTAAGAGGAGGAAAACAATCCAAATCACGGGCTGTAGCACAAGTGAATTAATCCAGGTTTCTCCAGATAGTTGGAATATTTCTATCACAGTGCTATGGACCAACCACAAAATCTACACTAGAGACATCCTAATTTAAATGCAAGCAACAGCTGAAGCTCTTTTTTTATTATTATTATTTCAAGTAAGTTGTTTCATTAAAAAAAAAAAAAAAAAAAAAAAAAAAAACCTCAGGAAGGAGGTGGCTTCCTGTGTTTGTACAAAGAAAACTGTCAGCAATAGATAAACAAGTCAGCAGATCCCAAATTAACGTGCTTCATTATCTCATCCCTTCACCCACATCAGGGGATCCGCTGTCCCACCTCTCCTCCTTCCTCCCTGCTCTCTCCTCCCACCACCACCGCCCACCAGGGAGAACAGACTGGAGAGCAAGTTCACGTCTCTCTCTCCGAACACCTCCCCAGACACTGCTCTCATTTTGACTATTATGCACTTCAAATGTTATTCAGCAACAGCTGTTGGGCATCATGTTGGGGCAAAATTTAAATATTATGCCTACAAGCTGCGTTTTTCTAAATAGTATCTTTAAAAGTCAGTGGCTGTGCTGGTGACAGGCTCTACAAGGCATGGAATATGCACTGAAAAATCATTTTCTCCTCTAGAGGTTTAATAGTCCCCAAAATGACTTTACATCAGTAAGGAAAGTTTGCCTTTCTTCAGTGCTTCCCCCACGTGTAGCTGAGTTAATGAGTGTTCCTTGCTTGCAGCTATCTTTCCAAAAGACAGGCATCAAATAGGGGGAAACAGTCATCAGTGAAACTTTAAGTAAGAGAAGAAACCAATCCATTGAAACCTTGGTGATGGGTTCAGGATGACTGAAGTTGAAACATCCAGGGCTGGGGGCCATTATGATGATTATTAATAGAAGTGAGGTTAGCTCTGTTGGCTCCTTCATGATTTTTGGGTCTACAGCTCACAAACTCCCATCATTAAAAAATTCTAAGAATTACTATGCAATTGAGCATGCAATGAATTTTTTTAATACATAGTTTTGCAGAGTACGGTCTGAGACATTCTTTTGTAGATAATTCTGGAAAATACATTCAAAAAAGCAAAAAAAAAAATTAGAAAATATTAGCACAAGATATTCGTTCCTATAAACTAATCTCTGAATCTAAGTAACCCCAAAGTAGATGGCAAAACAGTAAAATTAGTATGAAAAATTTTCAGAGGAAGACAGGTTGGGATATCAACACTGTAACAGGGATAGTGACTCATTCTCCCAAGTGCTATAAAACTAACTCACATCTAGTTCATACAGCCTCAAAAAGCAGCAGTTACGGTTAAAAAAAAATACCACAGATAAGTAAGTATGGGACAGGTGGTAAGACTAGGAGCTCATTACCTAGAACTGGTATGAATTTGATATATTAAATTCATCATGTCATATCTTTCATTTCCTAGTTTCATTGTCCCTTCTACTTTCTTACAATGTTTCCAACTCTATACTACCTTAATTTCTATATTATTTATATTAATTCTATAATCCATCAACCATCATTTTGTTCACACTTTGTCAATTCCCCCAGCTCTTTTGACCCAGGTGCTTCCATCTCACTTTAGTTTCTAGTAATTATTAAATTAATGAGATTTTCTAGAATCTGAGTGACTACTTAAAATCATCCACATCATATTTTTTAAAAATCTGCTGTAGCCCTGGAGTACATTTAAAGCAATCCAGAAATTTTCAGCTCTTCTGCACATTGAAATTATACTATTTGCATTTTTACTTTCTCTTAGTCTTCCCATTGGTGGGCAGCTGAGAAACGTACATTTGCTTCTCCTCATGTTTTCTAAAGACCTCGTACATTTGATATTGGTGGCTAACAAATTCATAATGCTAATAATCTTAACCCAAATATATCTCTTGGCCCTCAAAGATCCATGAGCTGGCTTTCCAAAGTGGCTAAGTGTAAGGGTTACATCCCCAGCGTCTAACAACTCCCAGCTAAGGCTGCTCCAAACGTCACCACACAATTAAGCACTCTGGAGCTCAGTGACTCAATTTCTTTTGCAGAATCAGCTAAACCAATAGTTAAGTGACAACCAAAAAGGTCATAATTCCTCTGTGGGAAGTAGGGATGCCAAGGACCATAAATTAGCGACATAAAACAGGAAAGGACAGCTGAGTTTTTGCTAATGTAAAGCAGAAGCAGAGGAGGGTTGACTGACACTAAGAGGATTATCCCTGGATTTCTAATATATCAGGCAAATGAGTATTGCCGATAAACACACTATCAACTTTATTCTTACAATCCTGATACTGACTTTAGTCCCATACTTGGAATAGCTTCTGCATAGGCAGAAAGCCATATTGAAGTGATTTTTTTTTAAATTAAACAAAAATTTATATAATGATAAACTTGTATTTGGGTGTTTAATGTGGGCCAGGCAACTATGTGCTCTTCTGCCCTCTTCCTAGACTGCAACCCAGGGGTCTGTTATTCATTCATCTGGCTTCAGGGTATTTACTAATAATTATTTCTGAAAAACAGAATTAATTATAAGAAGCAGGTACTAAAATTAAGTTCAGGGCAAATAACAGCATGCAACTGATGGCATCTAGTTAACAGAAAAAGAAAAAAAAAATCACAGCAACTTCTAGCCTTCCCTATAGGAAAAGTAGACAGGTAACTACACAGCAATCTTTAAGGAAGTTTAAAACTTCCTCCATACAGAGATTAAGAATCTTTCTCATCAGTCTTCTTTGGAGTCTGGCATTAATAACCATAATCTCCTTATTTAAAGACACATGTATGTTAATTAGGTCAATTATTAACATTTTCTTGGAAACGGATCATGTTCATCAATAAAGTGAAGGAATTAATTCACCCATTACAGACCACCACTTTCGCTTTTCAATTAGCAGAGACACACATCTAAGTATTAAGATTTCTGGGCATTTTTTCCCACTGCATTTGTTCAAATCCTCTATCTGTCTTCACCTCATCATTAAAACATCCTTGTGCAGGTAGTCTTGTTAGACCCAATGGTTACTTTCAGTTCTTACTGTCTACAGCATTCCACACTGTTGACATCTTCCTACATCCCCTTCCTTCGGATGCCAGGCTATCACTCTTCTTGTTTCCTGTATCTCTGGCTCTCTTTCCCACGGTTTCTTCTGAGATGCTCTTCTTTTACTCTTCCTTCGAGTGTTGGAGCTTCACAGGGCCCTGTCCTGAACCACTCCTTTGCTCACTCTGCATATCCTAGGCCATCTCACCCACTCATGTCATTTCAGTTACCATATGTATGCTACCAACTGTGAAATCTCTGTCTTCAGTTCAGAATTCCAAATACCCGTTCAATGCATATACTCATACCAAACCTTCTCAGGTACTCTGCAGATATCTTATATTCCACAATTGCCAAAATGCAGCTATTTCTCTCCAACCCAAATACTGTTCTTCTGCTATTCTGTACCTCAGTATCCAGGGCACCAGAATCCTCATCATTCTTCCTCATTCGCCTCATCCAATTAACCACCCCTTTTACATATGTTGCTGCTCTACCTCATTGTCACTAACTTCATGCTGGATGTCATCTGATCTATAGACTACAGCAGCCAATTGCAGCTAAGGCTTTCCTGCTTCTTAGAACATTCCAGGCTATTCTTGGGGAAGCTGGATAGTATATTCTTAAAATAAAAATTTAAGATTTAAATGTATACTATTAATACTTAGGGAAGGACACCAAGCACAAATTGGATCTATGATGGAAACTGGGACACATGATCCTACTATCAGTAGACAGAGATGGCTTTCTAAAACAAATCCCTCACAATGTCTCGTCTCTGCCTAAAACATATTCACGGATCAGGCATTTGGTACAACAGTTAAGACACTGCTTGGGATGCCTGCATTGCATATAAGAGTACCTAGATTCAAGTCCTGGCCCTTCTTCCAATTCCAGCTTCCTGCTAATGAGCACTCTGGGAGGCAGCAGGTGATGGCCCAAGTGCTAGGTCCCTACCACCCATGTAGAAGTCCTGAAATGGATTCAAGGCTCCTGGATTGAGCCTAGCCCAACCCCAACTCACACAGGCATATGAGGAGTGAGCCAGTGGATGGAAGATCTCACTATCTGTTTCTCTTCCTCTTCTGAGTCTCAAAATTTCAAATAAAATTTTTAAAAACAAATAAATATATAAATAATTATCTTTTAAAAACAACCACATATCCATAGTTCCCTGTTGCCTTCAGGAAAGTCAAACTTCTTAACCTGGCTGTGCCTGCCTCTCATGCTTCAAGTCTTCTCTTGCCCTTACAATAACACTTCCAGCACACTTTTATTGCTCCCAAATTTCTATGCTCTCTTTTGATGCTACAATTTGCTTATAATCTTGTGTTTCCCCATAATGCTCTTTTTTTCTACTTCATTATTGAATTTATATATAGCCTTCAAGTTTCAAGTTAGATGCTGCATCATATAAGAGTTTCTTCTAACCCTGAGAACTGGCAGTAGATTCCTCCTGTGTGTGCCAATTACCCCAATACTCATTCCTATCCTATTGTGGCACTACGATTGCTTATTTTCTTGCTTTTATTGATCACGAGACAATGTTACTGCCAGAAGATTTTTATATATGGAGTACTTAACATCAGTGAAGAATGTGAGGACATAATAGATAGAAGGCTGTCATAGTCCATTTCCTATGGACTATAACATTATAACACAATGCCTAAGCTTGGGTAACTTACAAAGAAAAGAGATATATTTGGCTCACTGTTCTGGAGACTGGAAGTCCAAGATCAGGTGGTAAGCTCTATTTGGCTTCTGGTGAGAGCCTCATGTTGCTTCATGCATGGAAGAAAAATAGGAAAACAACAGGGCTCATGCAAAGAGGTGAAGCAAGGGACAACTGAGGAAGTCAAATTTTATAACAAACTGCTCTTGTAGTAACTATTTCAGTCCTTTGAGAATGAGCACTCATTCACCCAGTGAGAGGGCATTAATCTATTCCCATGGGCTCTACCTATATGACTCAAACATCTCCCATTGAGCCTTATGTCCCAAGACTGCCACCTTGAGGAATAAAGCCTTAACATGAGCTATGGTGGGGACAAACCATAGTCAACTACAGCAGGGACTTACCTTGAAGCCACAATTAAATAAGAGGTATCATATTGTATTTATATTTACTGATAAGTATTTGAAGAAGTTAATAATCATATTATGAGGGGTAAAGGGATAAAATTTCTGACAAAACACATATTAAGTACCACCAATGAACTAAAACAGTAGACTACAAATAGTTTTGATTGAGATGTCTATTAGTAAATAATGAGTATGCACCTTGAATATATGTAGATTACATAATTTATAAATTATACACGTGTCCCATTCTACTTATGTGTAATATACCATCTAAACATTTGGAGAAGCAAAAACAGTAAGTTACTGAAAAGACAAATAAAGGTTCTAAGTTTTTCTGTACTTGATTGAACATCAATTGATTTCTTTTTGGAAAATCATTTTTATAAAATAGGTTTCAACAAAAAGAGTTGTATAGGATTGGCTGCCATGACAATCACAGGGATCAGTCTTGCACAGATCTTGGCATATAGTAAGCACCCCAGAGTTATTGAAAGAATAAGAGAAAGTTTGGGCTACATAATGGAGTAGCTGGGGTGGTCGTTGTGGCACAGAAGGTTAAGTGATGACATGGGATTCCCATATCCCATATTGGAGTGCTTGGGGTCAAGTCTAGACTCCACTTCTGATCCTGCTAATGTGCCTTGGAGGCAGCAAATTATGACCCAAGTACATGGTTTCCTGTACACACGTGGGAGACCCAGAGAGAGCTCCCAGTTCCTGGCTTCAGGATGGCTCAGCCCAGTTGTTGCAGGTATTTGGGGAGTGAACCAGTAGTTGGAATAGTTGGATGTCTCTCTCTCTCCCTCCTCCCTGCTCCTCACACCATGTGTGTGTATGCCTTTCAAATAAATAAATATATAAAATTTTTAAAAGAGATAGACAGAATGGGACAGTTTAGGGATACAATCATATCTATGAACACTCCAAGGTCCTTTAAGGAGCCCTTTGATATTGAACAGACAAATGCAGTGCACAAAGTCAAAGGGAAACACACTAGTTTTATGTATTTAATAAAACAAATTAAAATCATTTTCAATAGTTCCCAAAATAGTAGCAATTACTAGTAAGGTTTGGGGTAGAGAATAGGAAGAAATTCATTTCTATAAGTGAAATTAATAAAAAATATTTTAATATTTTTTCATTTCATATATTTTACTTAAGATTTCTCTCATAAGTGGTTTTTAGTCCTAAGTCACAGCATCATTTTAGCACCCTGATGTCAGAAAATATTACCCATTTTTCTGGCCATAAAACATCAAAGAAAATCTCAGAAGAACAGAATGGTGGGGAGCATTTATAGTATGTCAGAAATTAGCTAGGAAAAAATTATTCTCTTTGTGTCCATACCACCTCCCAATAAGAACATAAAATTGCTCAAGATGTACAAACAACATGGCATTTGTGTTGCTTGAGAAAAGGGACCACAACTAATAGTTTGGTCAAGTTCAGAGAATAGCCTTGTGAGTTAAAGCACTGTTCAATAAGCTACAGGCAAAAACAAGTCCCAACGCTTGAATGCTGATGCATTGATTTAGGAGCATTTGGCTGTCATGTTTGTTTGTTTCCTTTCAGGGTGGTAAAAATAAAAGTCATGTATTCTTACTCTTTTCTGATTCTTTAAGACAAAGAGCCAGTCCAGTCTGGATAGCTGAAATATCTAATGAGTTTGATTTTCTCCATGCAGAAGGATGCCACAAATTCTCATGAAATATCAGATCTTAAGATGTAGTCTGCTAATTGTTAACAGTTCTATAGATACAGTAAGTTTTAAGTCTACAATTCAGTGGCTACTAGCCAATGTATAGAGTTGTACAACTATAACCACAATCCAGTTGTAAAACACTTCCATCACCCTGAAAGAAACTCCATGCTCATTTGCAGGCATTCCTTATTATCACTCAAACTCCCAGGTCACTATTAATCTACTTTCTGTCACTATAAATTTACCTTTTCTAAGGTGAACCTTTACACACTGTTGCTTGGATTGTAAATTAGTATGTTCACTATGGAAAACAGTGTGGAGCTATCTTAAAAGACTAAAAATATCTCTACCATATGATCCAGCTATCCCACTTCTGGATATATATTCAGAGGAAATGAAATCATCATATCAAAGTAATACCTGCACTCCCATGTTTATTGCACCACTATTAACAATAGCAAAATTTATCAATCAAGGTATCCATGATGGGATGAAAAGTAAAAGAAAATATGACATACATACACAATTGATATTCTTCAGTCATGAAAAAGACTGAAATATTATCATCTGTGGTAACACAGTTAGAACAAGAGGACATCGGGTTAAGTGAAATAAATCAGGCACAGAAAGGCAAATACTGTACATTCTCAATCATATGTTGAAGTTTTTTTTAAAAAAAGATGATTTCATAAAAGTATTGTATAATAGTGAACACTAGAGGCTAGGCTAGGAAAGAGGGATGATAGAGAGAGGTTATACATTGGGTGCCAAGATACAGTTAACAAGAGAAATAAGTTTGTGTTCTACAGCACAGTGGGATGAATAGAATTTACAATAATTTATTATATATTCTGTGAGGAACTAGAAGAAAGGATAATAAAGGTCTCAAAAAGAGACAAAGCTTAAAATAAATGTTTAAGGAAATATAAATGTTAACTACCCTAATTTGATCATTACACACTATATACCAGTGGCTAACTATCACATTATAACCCATAAATAGCAGGGGTTTCAAAAAATACATGGAAATTACATTATAGTTTAATTCCTTCTCTCCACAAACTTTTTGAAGCTCCCTTATTTGTAGTTTCTATTTGTAAATTAAAACTAAATAAATAAAAATAAAATTTACTTTTTCTGGACTTTTCCTTTAAGTGGAGTTATATAATATGTGATCTTTTGTGTCTGGCTTCTTCTGCTTAAACACTGGAGGTCCATCCATGCTGTAGTGTGCATCAGGACTCCATTCCTTTTTTATGGCCCCATCACACTCTATTATATGGAGAAAACACTTGGTTTATCCATTCACTGCTTGATAGATATTTGAGTTCTTTCTAATTTCTGGCTAATGTGGACAATGCTGCAAATAAATACTTACATAAAAATGTTATTTGTATATATCCAATTTTATATCTCTTGGGTAGATAAATGGGATTAGAATTCCTGGGTCACATGGTATTTTTAGATTTAACATTTTAAGAAACTACCAAACTTTTACAAATTGGTTGCACTATCATTGTAGCTAATTTTAAATTTCCTGAGTACCAAATAAGCTCTTACAGAGCTTGTAGGCTGGAAATCCTAATCAAAGTAGACTCTAAACCTCTCTTAATTATAATAAGTCAATGTACTTCAATAACCCCACGATTTTATATTATCCTCTATATCATTAAAATAATAAAGTCAATCTATATAGATGCCAAAAGAAAATAAATAAGTGCTAGTTATTTGGAATCATTAGGAAATTCAAATAAAATCAGGCCATTAAACATTATCTTCCTTTATGTTGTGAATATTCTTGAAAAACCTCAGAAGCATTCCCATCACTCCTATACTTGTGAAAAATTCCATCAAACCAGTGAAGAGAAGAAGACTAAGTATGGTTATACAATTCAGAGACACCTTCAGTAAGTCATCTCTGTAAAGAGACAGGAGGGAGTCTTCTGATTTACTCCTTAGAGCAGTGTGACATATCTGTGAAAAGCAATATTTTATGTGAGACTGTTGCTTGAGTAGTCCATGAAGGATAAAGAAAAAAGGAAATTAAACACTGTTCACAGATCAACAGATGTCTTTCCTCCTTGAGTGAATTCTGCATTGTCAACCTCCAAAGAGCCAAGATATAACCATGACATTAAACAGAGTTCTTAATACCAGGACTGAAGCATTCAGCTTTTCACTAGGAGAAAAGTCTAAATTTCACTTTAAAAAATAAATAAAATCCAGATTTAATGGAAGAACGAGACCTCCCCCTAGTGGAGCATTTGAAAATTCGCTTTTAATAGTCATATTTAGAGGTTCTATAGTAAAATATCGTAATCAATGTGAGACACAAAATAGAAATGTCAATAATTAGTTTTTGTTTAGGAATGAAGCTCATTAAAACTTTAAAAAGGTTTCCAATTTTTCAAGGATATGGGGAAAGGTATACTCACCAATAATACATTTAAAAGAAATAAAAGAAATAGAAGAGAGTGAAAGGAGATATACTTTTAGAAGTATGGAAAACATGTAGCTGGATGATTCTAGAATTTAAATTTATATGTATCACAAATCTTCAACACTATAAAATTACCGCAGTGACATTTCTTCTTTCACAGTATCAGTCAGCCTTGTGGATATTTCTGATTTTTCAATGGGTCAGAAGACAAAAAATGACTGCTCCTCTAAATTGTGACATTTTAAAAAACAATTATAGGATACTTATACCAATATATAATAGTTTTCAAATTGTACAGTCTTTATTATGAATTATTAAAATTCTAGGGAATGACATTCCAGTTTATAATTGTGCTGCAACATACTCTTTACTTACTGAGAATTGTGGGGAGCAACCCGGACTGGACTGAGTTACTGGAATTAAGACTTATTCTATGCATCTGCTCTCCCACAATATGGCGCTGGGAGAGGAGGCAACAGCTTCTACCCAGCTGCCTCTCACCAACTTGACAAGCTGCAGGACCTGCTCCTGATTGCAGGAGAGCAGCGTACTTGGCATGTGGGCAGCCGAGTTAGGATTGGCAGAGGAGGACTATAAAGGAGGAGAGAGACGGCATGCACCAGGAACATCTAAGGGGAACACCTGTGCAGCCCCCGAGAGAGCCAGCCGGTGGTGTGCCGCTCCCCTGCGGAAGTGGGGAATGTGGCAGGGGGAACCGCCCTTCCACGGAGGTGGAAGGGACGGTAGCCAACCCGGGAAGGACCGGTAGCCAACCCGGGAAGGACCAGCAGCCAACCCGGGAAGAACCAGCAGCAAACCCGGGAAGGGCCGAGCAGACAAAAGAACAGCGCAGGGTCCTGTGTCGTTCCTCCACGAAGACGGGGAGCGACAAGAATCTATCCTCTAAGCAAAAATTATGCTAATGTTTAAGGACTCACCATGTTCTAGGCACCAATTAGGGCTTGACATAAATTATTTTCTATCATTTCCAAAGCAATACTATACTTCCCCATTCTTACATATGCAGACAATGGAGCTTCAGTACAGAAGCAGCAGAACTGGACTGGAGTCAGGAGGTCAGACTCCAAAGGCCATGTTCTTGATCTTTACATGAAAAACAGAAAGTTGGCACAACACAAAGTACACCATAAATAAATAAATGAACAGTAGAGAAAACACATTTTAGGAAGAATGTGCATCCTATTCTCATTTATATTATTTGCTAATTTTTGAGAAATGTTTAACTTTCCAGTTCAATGTTAGAACAAGTACTGGAATTGAGTATCAGAAGCCTTGTGTTCTGTCTCTGCCTTAACTTCCGTTTAGACTTTAACCTTTCTAATAAAGTTTAACCTTTCTAATGAAACAACTTTCATCTTTTCCTAATGTTCCTGGTATTTAAGGTATGTGGCGTTGTTGAAGTCAACATGATGGGCTCATCCCCAGAGTGAATATGGTCCCCATGCCTAACGCAAGACAACCATAACAGAATACAAAATATGAACTCAAACCTCCATTTAAGAGAAATATGCTTGAGAGAGCATGAAGATCATTTGGTATCCCTGAGGCCTCTATTTCTCCTACTGTATAGTAATACTGACAAGGACTCAATGCTTCCCCAAGGCAATTTTTGATTCTGCGATATTATCCCATGATTGCAAGATAGTAAGCATCTTTGACCCCACCTTCAAAATGCCAGTAGAGCTTACACATTTGCAAATATGCCCCAATGGCAAGTCATAATACTGCAGCAAAATTCATTTCAGCCCTGGAATCCCCTCTTTCTCTGCCCAAATATTTTAAGTGGAAATCATGAAAGACAAACAACCCGTATACACTGAGTCACCCAGTCAACAAACATCTACTTTGGGGTTCACTGTGCCCAGTGAGGAAGATGGAATCCCAAACCTAGAAGAGCACAGAAAATGTGTGGTAATGGCTCCTGTTATGATCTTCTAGATTTAGAACCTGGCATTCAAAATATAAAAGTATGGTTATGGTCCCCCCCCACACCTTGAAAATGATAGTTTAATTAGTTAGAAAAATACCAGGCTTACAGTCACGGTGTGTATGTGTTAGGGAGATAGAATGTTTGAGTGTAAAGGTTGGGATATTTCAAAGATACTGAGCTGCAAAAAGCAAATGTTATTTTTTTAGTGTTCTACTATTACACTCTTCATAGTTTTCTCTAAATGGAATTGCACCATACAAAGTTACTTCAAGCATTCATGGAAAGGTAGAATTAAAGGATGTTGATTTGGGTATGAAAAATAACTGGAAACTTGTGAAGAGTCTTTTCATCACACATTTTTCATCAAGTTTTTAAAGACCCCTTGTCGGCATGGATTTCATTTTTTGCACCAAAAATAAACATCTTTTAATTCCATTTTCTGTAAACTTTTTGATAAACCCTTGTATGTGCTCTTTTGGTTTAGCTGCATTCATTTAATGTAATCATTTTGAGATTCATCTTCTTCTTGTATGTATTAATAATTCATTCATTTTTATTGTATAGATGTACCTCAGTTTTTCTAGCCATTCAACAGTTAATGAAAATTTTGGTTATTTGAACTTTTTAACAATAATTAGAACATGTAATTTGCCATTCTTCTTTGCTTCTAAGAAACCAACACTGGTGCTCTCATTCCTGTTCACCTCAAAAAATCAAATCTGGGGGACTAGTGTTGTGGCACAGCAAGTTAAGCCGCTACCTGTGCCACTGGCATCCCACGCCAGTTCAAGTCCCGGTTGCTCTGCTTCCCAAAACTAGCTTCCTACTGATGTTTCTGTGTGCGCAGCAAATGATGGCCCACTTTCTTGGGCCTCTGCTACCCATGTGGGAGACCCAGATGAAATACCAGGCTCCTGGCTTCAGCCTGTCCCAGCCCTGGCTGTTGCTGCTGTTTGGAGAGTGAACCAGCAGATGGAAGTGCTTTCTCACTCTTGCAGACTCTTTAAACAAAAAAGTACATCTTAAAAAAGGGGGAAATCAGATCTTGTCAGGCATGCCCCACTACATAGACTTTTAAACTACATGGCTTTTTACCTTCACAATCTTAACCCAGTAATTTGCCTCTCCGACCCCTCTATTTTCCTCCTCTGAAAGTCATATTCATGAACATAAATTCTATCTTTAATTGCTCCTCTGAACCTTATTTCTCCTTCTTGCTTAAGAAGGCGGTTGTGTCCTGTGGACAATGACTTCCTGCAGCTCTCTCAAGTTGAAATGAGTTTTCCCCCATTTCACACACACCACCAAACCTAGAGATGGCATAACTATAGGTATCTATCTGGCTTTTCCTTGTTATGTCCAGTCACCTTATCCCTACTTTCAAAACTTATTGTGACAATTTAGAGCACATGAAAACAGACCATTACACCTTTTGTTCACTGAGAATTTTTGCACTGAGGGCTTTCTTTCAACCACTAACCTTGTCATCAGTTTGAGTGATTCACTCTGCTTATAAACTCAACACGTGGGCCACCCAATTTCTTGACCTGTTTGGTTCCAATAATTTTGTCCTACATTCTGCCTCTTCCACTAATAACTATATCATCTCCAATACCATGGTTTCTATCATCTCATTTTCTGATCATTACTTCCTATCATTACCTCCAACATTAGAGATTAACCCTCAAGACCTTCACTCCAGTAATCTTCACACATTGCATCTGCCAGTCCACTGAACTGGCACCTTCTTATATTCCATCAGATGTCTTATGCCCTTAATTCCCACATAGTTCTGCTCAGATTCATGACTTATCATTACAATTGGTAACTGATAAACCCTCAGCTCCTTTGTCTTCTTTTTCTCCCATTGCACTCTCCTAACAAAATATTCATTCTCAATAAATCCAGTTCTAAACCCAACCCCAAATTCTGTAAGCTGATTGATTGAATTTCCACACTGTATTTTGTCCAGAAAGAATTTGCAGATGTTGTATTACTGTATTCTCTGAGTCCCTGCATATTCAAGACCATTTATTTGTAACCTTTATACCTTAATTGAAACAAACCAGGTATTAATGCTTTTGTTCAATATTTTTTGCCTCTCCTAACATTCTAAATGTTCACTTCATCTAGCTCTCCAATATTTTTTTTCTCTTTTTCATGTTCTTTAACTTCAATTTGCAGTCTCATGTTTTTTAAGATTCTCATTTGAAAATGCAAAGCATTAGTTGTGAATATTTTTATTTCCTAAGATGTATATTCATTCAGAATACTTTGTGTGGGAAGGTAGTTTGCTTCACTTTGTTAATAATCATGGTCTTTCTCACAGTTCTTGCCTATTTCTCCTTGTTTAGACATGGGCAGATCTTGTACTTGACTATGGATGGAATCTCCTTGAATTCTTTTCCATCTTACCTGAGCCAAAGAGTAACTTAGATTTAGAAAACAAACATGGAGATTGGGTACCAAATTGTTCCATTTAGGACAAGAACATCCGTTCACTTGGAATTGTACTTTGAATTTTGAATTTTGATCTTTTCCTAGGACAGGTATACGTGGTCTAGTATTCTCTTATGCAGCAGCAGCAAGCTAAAAGCAGCTTACAGTGAGTCACAGATCTCAAGGGGAAATTACCATACTCTAAAATGATACTGTATCATCATCATTGTATTGGATATTGTGTTTTGTGTTCTCACATCCCATTATGTCTACAAAATTCCCATCAGTGTTTCCTGCACATATACAACCCTTGTGTTTTTCACTCTTGGTATTCATTAAATTAAATGAGACATTCAACTCTTTATTATCAAATGGGCTTTATGTCAATCAATTTTTCCCAACTGTAAGTATTCTGAACACATTTATGATAGTCTTGGCTACCATAGGTTATGTTTACTAAATGTATTTAAAATGTTTTCCATTTAACATGGGTTTATTGGAATATAAAGGTTACAAGACACCAAAAAGATTACAATCAAATACATAGTAAATATGGATTTCTGATATGTTTCTAAAGAATTTCTGTTGCAAAGAGGTTTCATTGTTTTTATGACAATTTCATGCAGATGACTTCTAAATTTAAAATCTCTTAAGAATCAGAAATATTCAGGGGGCCAACTCTGTGGCTTAGGGGGTAAAGCTGCCACCTGTAGTGCAAGCATCCCGTATGGGAGCCAGTTTGAGTCCTGCCTACTCCACTTCCAATCCAGCTCTCTGCCGTGGACTTGGAAAGCAAATCAAGACGGACCAAGTTCTGGGCCGTCTTCACCCGTGCGGGAGACCCAGAAGTAGCTTCTGGCTCCTGGCTTCGGATTGGCATAGCGCCAGCCATTGCAGTCATCTGGGGAGTGAACTAGCAGATGGAAGACCTCTCTCTCTCTCTCTCTCTCTCTCTCTCTCCCTGCTTCCGCCTCTCTGTAACTCTGCCTTTGAAATAAATAAATAAATCTTTAGGAAAAAAAAAAGAAGTATGTTGGAAAATTCTTGCAATTTATTTTAGATGGATACTCTCACAACTAAATAAAAGCAAATTCATATTTGTCCTATAAATCTGTTTTTTCTTGTTTCCTCATCTGTTTATGTCATTACACATTACCAACCTATCACACATACAAGAAGACTGAAAAACTCATGTAAGAATACACACTATGAAAAACTATACAAGGATATCAAATTTTTGAACCCAAATAAACATCATTTAATTTTATTTTCAATGAAATTTTTGAAGATCCCTAGTATATGCAGTAAGCCCTAGAAGTCATGTTCATTTCTCTTGTTATTAAAAAGTTTTGATTACTCAGTCACATAGTTCTATAAGATGTTTTGCACTGTGAGAATCAAATTGTATTGCTTTCTATACATCCTACACACCAGTAGGAAGTTCAGGCCCTTGTTACTTTCCTCCCAAATTATGGTGACAACAACCAATCTCTCAACGTTCATCCTAAAATAAACTTCCCAGCATGTCAATATCAAGTGAAAAAAAATCACAATGGCTCTTCAATACAGATTGAATATCCCTAACCCAAAAATCTAATCCTAAATACTTCCAATCTGAAACATTTTGAGTGCTAACCTGATACTGTAAATGGAAAATTTTAATTATGAAATTTTATTTCATGTACAGAATTATTAAAATATTATATAAATTACCTTCAGGCTAAATGTATAAAGTCCATATAAACATAAATTATTTCCATGTTTAAACTTGGGTATCATCTCCGAAATATCTCATTGTGTATGCAACTATTCCAAAATATCAGTCACTTCCAGTCCTAAGCATTTTGAATAAGGGATACTCCAACTGTATTTTACTTTCTTTCATTGTCTCTGAAAACCCCATGATCTAGTTCCAAACAACTGCCTGTCATGACTCTCCCAAAAAAGTAGACACAATCTAACAGTACTTTATTCACTATCCCCCCAAAGCTCCCCATGTGATACCTTTAATGCTGCCGCTACTGCTGTTAGGAAACCTGTCCAACCATTCCTCTCCTGCTTCATTTCTGTTTGTCAAACACTGTTCTGTCTTCTAGGCCTGCATTAAACACACTTTCATAAGGCATTTTTAGGAATTCCATTTCCTCCCTATATCACTGACTCTTTTAGTATCATTTAATTTTCTCATTTGATATTTATCACATTTTATTCTTGTTCATTGTTCTTGTTTATACTCTCTATCCATTATAGAAAGCCCTTGAGAGCCCTTATGAATGGAATTGATTTCCTTATAAACTATCGAAGCCCCGAAAGCTACCTTTCCCCTTCCAACACATTAGGACAGAATGAAAAGGAACCATTTATAAGAAACAGGACCCTCATCAGATCCCGAATCTGCAGGCACCTTGATCTTGGACTTCACAGTCTCCAGAACTGTGAGAAGTAAGCTTCTAATGTTTATAAGATACTTAGTTTGTGAGGTGCTGTTAAAGCAACTCAGATCAAAATGACACATCATCAATTATACTTTCCCCAGTTTCACAGCTCAGTGGTGTCAAGGAGTACAGGCTTTTTGATTAGAACTGTATCACCACCATTTAACAGATTTTTAATAAATACTGAATAAATTAACTACTGGAATGATTTATTTTAAGTCTTAATGTTAGTTTTAATTGGAGGGAAGTTTAAAGTCACTATTTGGTCAGAATATGTAGCAAAGTTCAAGGAAATTGTATGTATACATATTAACACAAGGGTTTTTTAGTCATGTATAATAACATTTTTGGTTGAAAACACCAAATAGTGATAAACTTACATTAAAAAAATCCAGTAGTAAAGACACTTATCTTTTGATGTCTTATATTTATATGTATATTTTACAATTTTATTCAAATAACAACAGAAATCACAGTTCTCTATATACCCAAACAATAAAACCTCTAAAGTCAATGAAATTATGATCTTATATAAAATATCTACATGAGTTAATATCTCTAGATCTGGTGGAAGTTCCAATTTAAGATGATGTCATTGACTTGTTACAGTTTATCAATTTTACAAGCTTGATTTCAAAGGGGGGAAAATGCAACTGTCTGTTGCATTCTACTAATAATATTTGTCTAATTCCTTCTAGTTTAAAAGCATTATTCCATGCATGACCTTACCAAAACAGGCAGAAGTCATTCAGAGCTGATTCAGTGAATAATATAGGTGGCTTGAGTAGCATTCAGGAAGTACTCTAAGCTTTACCATCCTCATCTGTAAGTGGGAGAATTGCATTAAATGATCTCTGAGGGTCTAAGTTTTCATTATTTTAGTGATGTTTGCAGGTTGACTCTGGAAACTAATCAAAAAGAAAAGTTCTAAAATGTTTGGAAGTGATGACAGCCTTCAAGCAAAAATTACAGTCACTTTTTCCCAAAATAATATACTTTAGGGTGTTTATTTTCTTTCCTAGTTCAGCAACTGTACAGGCTCATTATTTTGTAGACTAACTGCAGCCTGGAGTTTGTTATCACAAATAAAATTATATTGTAACACAGAAACAACTTTTCATTCCTAGAGTCTCTCTGGCTACCCTCATCATCAATACAGAGTTGACTGCTTGCAGCAGAGACCTGATGGCCCAGCAATACCTAAAATACTTTCTGACTCATTATGGAAAATGATTGCCATTCATTGCTTTATAAAAATAACTTCCATGTATTGTTAGGATGTTGGTTTTTCACAAAAACAAACCTTTGTATCAAAGGCAAAGTTATTTCAACTTTTCTGAACAACCCTTGGCAACTTGCAAATTGTTATAATGAAAACAACTTCAAAAAGTTCATGGAAATGTATATTCTCTTTTAATTTCTTTACAAAATTTTTGAAGTACCTTCATACAAGTTAAATCATTAAAAATAATTTAAATTTCATTCTGTTTCTATGAGGTCTAATAGGCAAATTTTCCAATTATTTCAATGTTTGGGAAACACACTTGAGAATAAAACACACTTGAGGTACCTTTCCTTCCTGATTTATGATGAATCCTGTTGGTAATATTTTCATTGATCATTAGAGGGCGGGCTTGACTCAACAAAATTGCAAGATTGGCTGCCGGGGCCAGGGGTGGGGTGTGGGTGGGGGAGGGCAGCAAGGCCAAGTGCTCCAAGGAGGAGGCTTAAAGGAGGGATACTAGTGAGTTCATTTTTTTTCTATTATTGTGTTGTGGTGGAAAGGCTTAGAATAACACAGGAAGATTAGTGTATTACTATTTA
Organism: Oryctolagus cuniculus; assembly: GCF_964237555.1. Classification (NCBI taxonomy): domain Eukaryota; kingdom Metazoa; phylum Chordata; class Mammalia; order Lagomorpha; family Leporidae; genus Oryctolagus; species Oryctolagus cuniculus. The sequence goes on along the minus strand of NC_091433.1, from coordinate 73,684,842 downwards.
ACTAATAGTAATTTTCTCTTCCTGAGAAGAAAATTGTACATTTTGTTTTATCTTTTCTCATTTCAGCATTGATTTGCCGAGACCTTGAATATTTTCAACAAGAGACAGCAACAATTTGGCTACAGAAAACAAGATTTTTTTTCCACCAAGATGATACAGCACATCTTGTGATAGTGGCTACTCTGTCTCCACCCTCCATCTCTTTGCATTGTTGTGTCTCTGTGTACTGATGCCTTTACTATTGAGACAGCCATTGTCCATTGTAAGAAAATATAAAAGAAGATCATTAGAAGTTCAGATTTCTGAATGGTTCTCTGGGCTTTTTCATCAACACAGAGGCTGTCTGAAAAGTGAAACATTTCCAAGGAGAATGTACTATAGACTAAAGAATCCTAGGCCCCAAAAAAGAACCTGAAAAAAAACCACCTACCAACAGGCTAGACAAAGGCTGTAGGTTGGGGCCTCTTCTTTGAAAGACCTGATTAATGTGAGGTCTTGTTACCTGCTTTATCACTGCTTTGTTAGGAGTGAAAGGTTTCGGCAGTCTTAATTTGTCTTGGGGATGGGAAAAGGGAAGGCAAACTTGCCTGACAGGGGTCTCAGGGTGAGATAGATCCATTCACCCTCAGTGAAAAATAACAGACACAAAAGACACAGGTTGTTCTACAAATTCATACTGAATTTCTTTTTCGTAAAAAAGCAGTTGAAAGACACTCTTCACTTAACCACTTATCTTGAGAATAAGGAATAGGTTCTGGTGGTCACTAAAAATCAAAGTTACCCATTTTGTAAGGAAAAATAAATTCATAGAACTGACCAAGGAAAAATTGAATTTAGGAAGGAGTGAAGAAAATAATGTTATGTGCTAAGAAAGAATGAAAAAAAGTAGTCATTCTACCTAATTGAAAAGTCATTATTTACTAAGTTATTCTAAAGCACAGCTAGATTTAAGCTCGCTATAAAAAGTCTTCTCATGATATGTATAATTTAAAAATTTATTGCAAAGCACTTTTTCATACCAACTATAAAATTGGAACATACACGCCATGTTCTGAAGATTTGGAGTGTTGTAGACAAAAAGCAGAATTTGGGCCTTTTTTATCTCAGTACCCTCAAATTCAAATCTTCAGAGATTATTAGGTAATACATGACATTGTTAATATCAAATGTCTGATATGTATTGTCAGGAGTAAAGAGAGAGTAAAATGCAAAATGTTTCATGAGCATTGTCTAGTGAGAACTAGTATTTAACGGAACCTGATCCTTGTATTACTGTATTAGCTGCTCACAGAGAGCAAATAAAAAATATAATTCGGATTTTGATTAAGTGAAAAAAATCCCACACTAAGTAAGCAAATGAGATGCATTAAAATGGATAGCACCTGACCTACATAGTTTATCCACAAATGGTAGCTAGTAGTCTTTATCATACTGTAAGTGTGATTTGATTGGGTTAGATTTATTTGGCCAATCTTTTTTTTTTCTTTTTTTTTTTTTTTTTTTTTTTTGACAGGCAGAGTTAGACAGTGAGAGAGAGAGAGAGAGAGAGAGAGAAAGGTCTTCCTTTTCCGTTGGTTCACCCCTCAAATGGCCACTATGGCCGGCGTGCTGTGGCCAGCGCACTATGCCGATCTGAAGTCAGGAGCCAGGTGCTTCCTCCTGGTCTCCCATGCAGGTGCAGGGCCCAAGCACTTGGGACAACCTCCACTGCCTTCCCGGGCCACAACAGAGAGCTGAACTGGAAGAGGAGCAACCAGGACAGAATCCAGCGCTCCAACTGGGACTAGAACCCGGGGTGCTGGCACGGCAGACAGAGGATTAGCCAAGTGAGCTGCAGCGCCGGCCTTGGCCAATCATTTTATTGGCATTATACTCCCAGGCCTAAAACAAATTCTCCTAATTTTTTGCTCCTTGTTATAGCCAGACTAGCATAAGATAAGAGAAAATGAAAATTTACTCTACAGTTACATACACTTATGTGTTTATATTTGTATACATTCAACTTGTTGCTATAAAAGATGAATTGGTTAAATACATTAGTTGTTGAATAAAAAATAGTTTCTTACTTTTTAAATTTAGCTTATTTACTGCTTCAAAGAGTTATATGGTTAGAATGTTTATATACAAGGTGGTGAGTTCATTATAAGATACAGGTCTTCCTGATGTTTTGACTCAAGAACCCCAATAGAATTCCTCACATAAAAGCCCAATTTAAAAATTTCTTTTTGCTAATTGAGCGAATCTAGATAAGATACAACCAAACATACATTACTTTGCTATTTTTTAAGATTTATTTATTTATTTAAAAAGCAGAGTTAGAGAGAGGCAGAGGCAGAGGCAGAGAGAGAGAGAGGTCTTCCATCTGCTGGTTCACTACCCAGGTGGCTGCAATGGTAGGGCTGCGCCAATTCGAAGCCAGGAGTCAGGAGCTTCATCCAGGTCTCCCACATGGGTGCAGGACTCCAAGGACTTGGGCCATTTTCTACTGATTTCTCAGGCCATAGCAGATAGATCAGAAGAGGAGCAGCCAGGACTTGAACTGGCACTCATACAGGATGCTGGCACTGCAGGTGGTGGCTTTACCTACTACACCACAGCAATGGCCTCTACTTTGCTATTTTTATGAATCATTTTAAAAAGAAAATGTAGGTTCTCATCTTCCCCAAATGCATGAGTTTCCCTAATGAGTCCAGCAGGGAAAGCATTAACTCAAGCCAGAAAAACCTTGTCAATTTAAACAATACCACAAGATATTATCCTGTGAGGAATAGAATTCTGTAAGATCAAAAAGGAAAGTGAAAATAAATAAGTGAATAAATACCTGTTCTAATGGGATTGTTTACTGGTTGGGCCTGTTTGCCCTGTTGGGTGAAGTGGATGCATCTCCATGTGGGAGTGAGAGAGGCATGGGTTCGAATTCTGATTCTGCATGAACTTGAGCAAGAAATTTTTGATTTCTTTGAAACTCAATTTCCTTCTCTATCAAACAAAGAGGATTCAATATGGCTATGGCCATATACAGAAAGCCAGCATTCACCTTCTCCACTGAGAAAAGCTAAAGCAGCTACTTGCAGAGGGGAGTGCCCAAGGAAGAACAGCTGAATGCATTAAGAAAACAGTGGAAACACAGTAGGACATAGTTAGCAGACACCGCAGCATAGAGAGAGGAGAAATAAACAATGCCAAATGGTGGTGTCTGAAGCCCCAGACCCAGGAAGGATTCCCTGTAGCTGAGGAAAGAGAAGCAGGAGAGTGTCAGTTGAATCCAGCTGTGTGAATACCTTATACAGGTAACCATCCCTAGAGAAGAACACAGCTGCACAGACTAGCAGCTCATTAAGGAGAGCTTCCTGAAAAACTCATGGCACCTTGGCTTCAGAAAAGGAACTCATGTCCTCTCCCCCATCTCTCAGAGCAAGGGCTGTCACAGAGTGGAGCCATTTTGAGAGGGGAGTCACTGTCACAATCACTGTGCTAGCAGACAAAAGCTTTCGCCTGTCTTCTTCCTAGAGGCCCCAAGGACATTCCTACATTCAAGCAAGGCAGACTGAGTCCCACAGGTCTAACTGGGCCCAACAGAGCAACTGGGACCCCAGCACTCTGCTCCACACTGCACTCTGTACCTCAGTAGGCAGTAGGAACAGGACAGCTAGGAGAGCCAGTACCTAGGACTATGGAAGTAGGAGGACCTGCTCCTTCAGCCCCAGGGATCTTCCTCTTCCCCCACTGCCTTCCCACCCCCTACTAGTTGAAACATTGCAAGTTGAGGCTAGAACCTGGGTTCATGGAACTCAGTCATGTTCCCATGAACCTGCTTTTCTGCTTACAAAGGCTCAGAACTCCACGCACACAAGGATTAGACTTTGAGGTATTGTGGGAATGCGTGGGTCCTCTAGACGGTATGCACATTTGGGTGGGTCATTTTACTGAGACTGTATGTTCATTCTGAATCAGCATGTTCCCTCTGGCACAGTAAAGGACGGGGGTAGACAAAACTCCACACCAGTCAGATCCAGCCTCCATTCCCTTCCTTTCTCCCTGCCCTCTGCCCCATATCCAGAGGTGTTACACCACACCCACCTCAGGTGTCACTCTGAACTCCTCCTATGAACAAGGTTATGTGGCCCAGAGTGCCCACTGAGCCCCACCAGCTGCGTACCCTTGGGACTCTGACTTATACCTTATGTGCCCCAACTAACCTAGCAAGCCTTGTTCACACACTGGGTCTTCAGAATGGTGTCTCCATGCCACACCAATACAATACATCACTACTCCTTGCTAGGATTTCTGCCCCAAAGTTTCTATGCCTTACTCAGGCCCAGCATGGGGCTCAGAGCTCAGATCCTCTCATGGAAACTGCCAGATTTTGGGTGCTGCTGCTCATTGGTTGCTCAGACCTGAGGTTTCTGTGCCTAATCCAGTCCAGCAACCAGCCCATGGAAAGCAACCCAAACAAGGCAGTCTATCCTGCTGACACATAGCCAAGTCACTCTCACAGATCTAGCCACCCTCTCAGATAGAATCTGTGGGATCTTCCTTCTCTACCCAGCATTAGTGTGTGACTCTTAGGGCTTCAGATTTGGGCAGCAGGTAGCAGTCTATAAGACCATCCTGCTCCTGGAACCAACACTGATCTCACATCTGTGACAGACTAATATACTGGCTAGGAGTCCTATGTTCCAGGAACACCCATGACACAAGCAAGGCCTGCTCCAACACCTGAGAAGCTCTTTACTCCAGTCCTTCCCTCAGGATATGGCTGGGTATGGCTGGTGACTCAGTGACCACCCTGAGCCACAGGAACATCCAAGATCTCTACTACAACTACTATCAACCATAGCAAATAAAGACATAGGGATACTATACCACAAAATCTGACTAGAAGTAAAGCTAACGCAGCCCAGTAAACCAATACCCAGAGACACATCTCTAGGAAAAAGCCTTCAATCAGCAAAAACCACCCTATAAAACTGAAAGAGACAATTGGTCACTCAGACATGCAAAAGTCAACATAGAAATGCAGGAAATATGAATAAATAAGATAATAAACTCAACAAAAGAAACAAAACAATGCATTAATATCATACTGTGAAGAAAAGGAGATTAATGAAATGCCTCTGAAAAAATTAAAAATCATGATTTAAAGGTTATTAGACAGATACAATAGAGTACAGATGAACAGTTAAGTGAAATTAGGAAATCAATACATGACATGGATGAGAAATTCAGGAAAAAGATAGAGATATCAGAAAAGAATCAAACAAAAATATGAGAAATGAAGAGCTCAGTAAATCAAATCAGCATACTAATAAGAGAGGGAGGGACATTCAAAACAAAGACTAGGAATTTTTATGGAAAAATGCCAGGACTATGTCATTACTTATCAATGATAACTTTGAATGTAAATGGACTAAATTCTCCAACTACAATAAACAGATTGCCTAAATGGATAAAAGGAAAAATGGACCCAATTATATGCTGCCTGCAAGAAATATACTTCACCAGTAAAAGCACACACAAAATGAAAGTGAAAGATGAAAAAAGATATTCCACACAAAAGGAAATCAAAAGCAAACAGGAATAACTATACTTATATCAGACAAAATAGACTTTAAAACAAAATCTGTTAAAAAAGAGACAAAGAAGGAGACTATGCAATGATCAAGAGATCAATTCAACAAAAATATATGACTGTTGTAAATGTATGTACAACTAATTCAAGAGTACCCACAGTTTTATAAAACAAATGTTAATGAATCTAAAGAAAGATAGGAGCTCCAATACAGTGGGGGACTTTAACACCCTTCATTCCTAAACAGAAAGATCAACCAGACAAAAAAAAAAAACAAAGAAGCAACAGAGCCAGTCTGCACGATAGACCAAATGGACCAAGCAGACATCTACAGAACATTCCATCCCTCAGTTGCAGAATACACATTCTTTTTCTCCCTGTTTAGAGCATTCCCTAGGGTAGTCTATCTATGAGGCTATAAAGCAAGTCTGAGCAAATTCAAAATATTAAAGTCATATCATGTAGCCTTTCTTACTACAACAGAATAAAATTGGAAATTAACAACAAAAGAAACTCTAGAAAGTATACAAAATACATGGAGACTGAAGAATATGCTCCTGAATGAACAGTCAGTCATAGAAGAAATAAAAAAAGGAATTCAAAAAATTTGCTGAAACTAATGAAAATGAAAATAAAAACTTATTAAAACTTATGGGATACACCAAAAGTAATGTGAAGAGTAAAGTTTATAGCAGTAAGTGCCTACATCAAAAAATTGAAAAGGTATCAAATATGTGATCTAACAACGAATCTCAAAGACCTGGGAAACAAGAACAAACAAAACTCACAATTAGTAGAAGCAAAGAAATAATGAAAATTAGAGAAGAGATAAACAAAAAATAGAGATTATAAACACAAAAGATCAGTGAAATCAACAACTGATTTTTTTGAAAAGAATAGGCAACATTAATAAACCACTGGCCCAACTAACCAAGGAAAAAAAAAAGAGGTAAGTTTCATATCAATAAAATCAGAGATGAAAAAGGAGATGTAATAGCTGATATCACAGAAATACAAGTAATCATCAGGAATTATTTTGAACAACTAAATATACACCAACAAACTGTAAAATCTGGAATAAATGGATAGATTTCTGGACACATATGATTTACCAAAATTGAGGTACAAAGATATAGAAAACCTGAATGGACCAATAGCCAAGATTGAGATTGAAGCAGTAATAAGAGAGTCTTCCAACAAAGAAAAGCCAAGGACAAGATGGCTTCTCTACTGAATTCCAGTGAATTTTTAAGGAATAGCTAATCTATTCTTCTCAAAATAATTCTCTCTTCTTCCATGTAAACAGCTCAGCTTTCATTCCTAAAATAGATGTTAAGCCACAGCACTAGTACATAACTGTTGGGAACAAGTTTTAAATGCACAACAGAAAATTAGATGGGAAATATTCAAGAATATCCTTCGGAATTTTATTCATTAGAGAAAAGATAAGAAATATCATCCACCTCAGTGCAGCCCTGAGATCATCAGAGGGCATTTCCTGTCAGCAAGGTCAAGTACAGGAGAAGAAACCAGATTTTGCTCTGCAAAACTAAGAACCATTTTGCATCCCTTTCATTTTTACTGAAGCTTTGAAGTAAATAGGAATAAAACAAACCAGGTAAATTATCTGAGGACTGAAACATTTCTGACATAAGTCTTGAGAACAGACAAGACATCTATTTTCCTCCTTCAGAACACTGTGTTTCATCGCAGAATCCCAAATGACAGAAATGATGATGGGTGGTTTGGACAGCAAGCTTTGCTCTCCTGCTGCTGAGTACAGACCAAAGCAGCCTTCACTGCAGCTCACCTCGGACCTCACACCTGATCTGCATAGACGAAGGAACTTTGAAAACTTCATGGAAAATAGAGTGAAAAGATAAGTTTATTTGGGTGTAAAAATTTTTAGAACCATGTGTAAGAGAGGTCTTTGAAAAGTTTATGAAAAATTTGTATGTGGGAAAAACTGCATAGATTTCAAAATAACTTTGAACCAAAGTAAACTTATATTTTCCTTCCATTTTTACAAAAAGTTTTTGAATAAAAGCGAGAGCTGGAAAACTCAAGAAATAGATTCTCCCCTAGAACCTCCACAGTGAATATAACCTGCTGTCACCTTGATTTCTGACTTCCAGCTTCTACAACTGTAAGAGAATAAATTTATGCTGTTTAAAGCCACAGAGTTTATGGTAATTTGTTATGACAGACCTAGGGAATGTATATATCCACTTTTAACCATTTAAAAAATTTTTAAGGAAAAGTATACCTTGGCTTGCCATTGTCATATAGTGCTATGAAGATCCAAAGCAATAAAGTTTGTGAAAATGTTCTTAACATTTATAGTACCTAAACAGATCTAATATTCTTTTATCATTATGCGGAACCCACAAACTCTCGAAAGCCAACTGAATTAGTGATTCCAACTTTTAAAAATTTTTATGTGTTTATTTTCATTTTAATTTGAAAGGCAGAGAGACTAAGAGACAGACAAAGAACTTCCACCCTCTGGTTCACTTATCAAATGCCACCTCCCCCCTAACAGTCAGGGCTGGGGCAAGCCAAAACCAGGAGCCCAGAACTTCATCCAAGTCTCCCAGTGGTTGGCAGAGACCCAAGTCCTTGTGTCATCACCTGCTACCTCTGAGGGTGCACATTAGCAGAAAGCTCAATCAGAAGCAGAACAACAGGGACTTAAACCAGGCGTTTGGATATGGGATGGTGTCATAAGTGTCTTAAGTGCTGTCCCTAACACCTGTCTCTGTTCCAACTTTTGATTTCTTGGTAACTTTTATGCTTTACCTTATTCTTTTATTTTTATAAAAACTTGACCCAGGATCATCATCTCCTGCATTCAATCAGTATCCTGACTTCCCTAGGAAAATGGTAGCCATATTTGCCAATTACTCCATGCCTACAGAAGACACAATTCACAGACTTGATCCGAAGAAAAAAAATTGTTCTCTTTCCAAAATAAATCAAAATTTAAATAAAGAGATACATATTTACATTAAAACAAACCCACTGAGATAATGGGGGAGATTGGGATCAATTAACAAAATTAACCTATATTGCAATAAAATATTATATATTATTATTTGCTATGGAGAAATTCAGCATTGTATTTCAATATTAATAAAAAAGCAAACATTTGAGCAAATTCTGCTGCTTTAGGGTCTGAAGATAAATATGAGGGTCCTTCAAAAATTCTTGGAAAAAAAGGAATTAAAGAATAAGTTATTTGAGGGTAAAAATTCTTTTTAATTCCATGCCTATTTTTCTCATGATACATATTTTCTGTGAACTTTTTGAAGATCTCTCCTGTAATAGTTGTCCTCAAACTGTTTCCTAAAAACCATAAGAACTCCAACCACAAGACCTAGCACTTTTAAAATTGACCAAATGCAATCAGAGATGCTCAGTTCCTTCCTCATAGAAGGCAACAAGAGCCTTTCTTTGTTAAACCCTCTTCCTTCACTTGCTCCATAAAAGAAATCAAAAGATGGCACAGCTGTCAAGAAGAATACTGAAAGAGCCCACTTTGATACTGTCACTTTCTTTTTGAAATTGTGTCCTTTTCCTATTCCTTTCACCTACTCCCAGCAGTGATCAAATTTCTCTTTCCTTTCAAAGTAAGAATCTTCATTTGATAGAATCTAGACTTGACTGAACATTCAGATCAGGAGTAGCAAGCAGTGAGAGTTTCCAGGTTGGTTTTTTTTTTTTTTTTTTTTACCGTGCTATTCACATTTAAATTTATTTCAAGAAACTGATTCTTTATCTCTCAAAACATCCAAGTGTTATTAGAAATGCAATAATTCAAAGGGAACTTTAATAAAACCATGGGGAATTTCCATTTTAATTCCTTTATTTTCTAAATTATTTAAATTCGTTAAGTGGGTGTGTTGAGAGAAAAGGTAGTATTTCTTTTCCCAATTTTATTAATGGCTTGTTCAATACATATCCAATGTATTCCACATCTTTTGCTAAACTGCTGCATTTACATATACAGCATTGTTCCACTTCTAGGGCTTACAAAGGTAACTAGAATTGTGCACTCCTCTCATAAACATTTATAAATCACAAGCAAAAGATGTGGAAGTGTCCATGACTTGATCCTATTACTTAAGTTTACCAAAATTCCTACATTTGACCTTATTAACCAATAACATATTTAGAAATATTTTATTTAATGAGTACAATTTCATGAGTACAACTTTAGGAATATAGTGAATCTTCCCACATATCCGCCCTTCCACCCCTATTCCCCATGCAGGGCCTCTGTCCTCAATAAGTTGTACTATGAGGATAGCATTCTATTTCTTACATGATTCATTCTACAAATTTGTAAACACCAAATATGTGTCAGATATGTTTATGTGTTAGAATAAATTAGTGAATTAAAGTAGCAAACATCTCCACCCTCCAAGAGCTTACACTAAAATGAGCAACAGTACTTAACTCTTACTAGGTTTCAAGCACTATTTTTAGTACTTTAAATATGTTAACATATTTAATCCTCACAAGAACCTGATGAATTTGATGTTCTCATGGAAGAGAAAAGACAACTAGGTAGAATCACAAGATCATAATCAATCTTGTTTTTAACATTTAAAGGAAAATTAAAATACAAACATTTGCAAAAGAATATGAGATATCCAGTGCTCAGCAGTGCTCAATAGAACCCAGTGAGTAAATTTGTCTCCAGTGAACCCTGAGAGGACTTTCCTTATGCAGTTTCGTGCATAATCAAAATTATTAATATGACCATGACTAAATATTTTCAATATTTAAAATTATAAATGAATATAAAAGTTAATATTCTAGTACTATAGAAATAGTATGATTGTTAGCAGCTTTATCATTGAACTACTGTTTTCAGTAATAAAAATTATTATTATCAAATTAATGTCTCTCCACACTTGATCTTAGCCAAAAGGCCAGGAAGCGATGAATTAATGTCTCTCTATAGCCACATCCCTGATTTTAGAAGCGCCCTGTCCAATAGCAAGGAACTAACACAATAGCACAATAATTTTAGCTTTTCCCTTTAGGTTTCTTTGTGAGCATGATGAGGATACTGACTATAGGATGGGTACCCAGATATATGTACATTAATTTTCATTGAGAATTATGCCCAATCAGTAACTCTTACTAGACAAAGATGCCAAGACAATTAAATGGGGAAAGAATAGCTTTTTCAACAAATGATACCGTGACAATTGGATATCCATATACAGAAACATGAATTTGAGCCCTTACCTCATACCATACACAAAAAGTAACTTGAAGGTCAGGCATTTTGCCTGGTAGTTTAGATGCCACTTGGAAATCTATATCCCATACTGGAGAACCTGATTCAAGTTCTTGTTCCTCCACTTTTGATCCAATTTCCTGCAATGTGCATCTTGGGAAGCAACAAGTGATTACTCAAGTACTTGGGTCCCTGCCACTCACTTGGAAAACCCATAGTTAGTTCTGGTCACCTGGCTTTGACCTGGTTCAACCATGGTGGTTGCTAGCGTTTGGGAGGTGAACCAGTGGATGCAAGATCCCTCTCTCTCCCTCCTTCCCTCTACTTCTGTATCTATCTCTCTGCCTTTCAAATAAAATAAAAATAAGTAAACATTCCTAAAAAAAAACATAAACAAACCAATTAAAAAGTGGGCAAAGAGTTTGAATAGACATTTCAGCAAAGAAAATACAGAAATGGCCAATAGGCACAAGAAAAGATATTCAACAATATTAATCATTAGGGAGGCAAAAATTAAAATTACAATGAGATCTCACTTCATACCATAAAGGGTAGCAAGAAGTCAAAAGGTTGAGCATTGGCAAGGATTTGGAGCAATTAGGAGGGACCCTTATGTTGGCAGGAATACAAAATGGCGCCATTGTCTGTACAATATTTCTATCAACATAAGTCAGCCTGATAAATTGCTATTCTCTATTTTTCAGGTAGGAATTGAGACCCCCTTTCATTTACAACTTCAGCACATAATGGGCAAATATCCCAGCTTTCCCCATTCCATGGCTCATGAAAAGTGCTGCCAACTGATTACTGAACTCTTTTCCCTACACTCCCAGTTTTTCTCAATGCAGAGTACTATGCAAAAATTTCCATTTGTCATCTCCTCCCTCCAGCAACTTCCTTCTTTCATAATAATATTTCCACACCTGATCTTACATGTGTCAGCCTTATCTTATTACCACAACTGTTCTTAGCTGTGAGCCTTGAAAATATTTGAGAAGGAAAATTTGTATGCCTACAGTCTGAAACTGGAACTGAGATGCTACCTTGCCATCAGTCTTGTTCTATACAATAATCATATCCTGTATAAAATTGTTAGTCCATTTTATTTCTCAGTTAAATATTAGTTTATATCAAAGTCAAACATAAGAATCTCAGGAAAGTTGTTGTTCAAAATGTAAGAAAGTGGGGCTGGGGTTGTGGTGTAGCAGATAAAGATGCTACCTGCAGTGCCAGCATCCCATATGGCTGCTCCATTTCCAATCCAGCTCTCTGCTATAACCTGGGAAAGCAGTAGAAGATGGCCCAAGTCCTTGGGCCTATGCATCCATGTGGGAGACCCAGAAGAAGTTCCTGGCTCCTGGCTTCAGATCAGCACAACTCTGGCCTTGGGGCCATCTGGGGAGTGAACCAGTGGATGGAAGACCTCTCTCTCTCTCTCTCTCTCTTTCTCTGTCTCTCCCTCTCTGCATCTGCCTCTGCCTCTCTGTAACTCTGCCTTTCAAATAAATAATCTTTTTAAAAAAATGTAAGAAAATAATCAATGTAATATATTTTGTTGTAATTCTCAGTAATTTTTACTATTTTATGAGACATGTAAAATCTCAAAAGATACTGTACAATTTTTAAGTTTAGGATTATCCAAGAAATGTAAAAAAAAAAAAAGACACTTTTAAAAATCCTGATACTAAATCTCACTGCACCCAACTTCCTTTTAAATAAAATTTTTATACAGTAAATAATACTCATTTTTCTTTGTTAAGTTGCCATAGTCATGTCAGCCTCAATTCAAGCATTATTACCTTTGGCAAGCTATTTTGTGCCTCTGTTATCTTTTTTTTTACTTGACAGGTAGAGTTATAGACACTGAGAGAGAGAGACAGAGAGCAAAGTCTTCCTTCCCATTGGTTCACTCCCCAAATGGCCACAACAGCTGAAGCCACGCAGATCCGAAGCCAGGAGCCAGGTGCCTCCTCCTGGTCTCCCATGCGGGTGCAGGGGCCCAAGCACTTGGGCCATCCTCCACTGCTTTCCCAGGCCATGGCAGAAAGCTGGACTGGAAGAGGTGCAGCAGGGACCAGAACCAGTGCCCATATGGGATGCCAGCGCCGCAGGTGGAGGATTAACCTAGTGCTCCACAGCGCCAGCCCCTGCCTCTGTTATCTTTTGTGAAAGAAAACAACAGGATTAATCTTTCACTTAACTCTAATTCATGACCTCTTATGTTGAGATTATAATTATCACTGAATCTCATACAGGTATCTCACAGAAACATATTTCTTTCATTTCATCCAAAACCTAAATAGGACCCACATCCTTGAAATCACCTGTTGGGTTCTCTGCTTTCAAATGCTTTAAATCTTATACTATGTTCTCCACAGAGAAGTACAAAATTACATAAGACAAACCAAATTTCTGGGAACTATTTTAAATAGTGCTGTGTTCAACAAAATTGTGAGTCAAACTGACCTAAAGCAACATAACACACTGTCAGAGTATTAGAAAGTGAGATAAAAGTCTTCATTAGGGATCAAATAACTATTATCTTATCCTAAAGTGTTCTTTTAAGATACACTTAACACACTGGAATATGCTAATAACCAATTACCCTGAATTATATTTTTTAAACAGTGATTCGTCCCTTTGGAAAGATATTTCAGATGCCGGTTGCCCACAGAAAGCATAAACATACAGTAACAAATCTACATCTGAAGTCTGGCTTGTTGGAACCCAAATGGCACCTTTACAGAGCACTTTGAACCCTGGATTGTCACCTTTGTAAAATTCTCTCTCAATGTGCTTTGTTTTGGTGTTCTGCCTCCCTCCAGATTGTTAATACCAGCATGACAAAGTATGCAATTTAGGCTTCCCTATATAAGCATAGTTCTTTTGACAAGAAACAGCACTGTAAAGCTCTGTGTTAACAAGGACAGGTGATGAAGACTGACAAACAGCTCATCACAGCTGCCAGTTTGAGAGTTACATGGCACACAGAAATCTACGAGCCAGCTATTGAGCTGAAGCCTCAGGGAGTACAGTCTGCTTTTCTAACTCCCAGTGCGTTCTCCTCTTTCTGGTCGTGCCACACTTTCTCTCTACACAGCTTGGCAGCCCATTAAAGCAGAAAATGCTTTAGTCAGTGAAGCAATAAAGTTGAATAATTGCTGCCTTGAGTCTTCCTCGAATTCAATTGAAAGATGACCACTGTAAGATAGATTTACTTCTGGTAAATGATCTACATTAAAGAACAGTTATCAGAGTAGCTGAAGCGAGCTAGACAACATTCCTGGCAGAGACCGTGGAGTGGAGAGTAAATCTCCTGAAGAGCAGCAACGGCCTCAGTGGCCAAGGCTCAATCTGCCTTAACAATACGGTTTGGCCGGCACTGCTAAAAGCATTTATTAACAAATATCAGATGAGCTATTGCTTTCTGTGAACTCACGAAACAATTGCTTTTTTAAAATATTTATTTATTTATTTACTTGAAGAATGACAGAGAGGGAGAGAGAGAGAGACCTTCCATCCACTGGTTCACTCCCCAAGTGCCTGCAACATCCAGGGCTAAGCCAGGCCAAAGCCAGGAGCCAGGAACTTGAAGTGGGTCTCCCATATGCGTGGCAGGGGCCCAAGCACTTAGACCATCTTCCTCTACCTTCCTACGTGCATCAGTAAGCAGATGGATGGGAAGTGGAGCTGCTGGGAATTCAATCAGTGCTCTGATATGGGATGCTGGCATTACAAGCAGTGGCTTAACCTGGCGCACATCAACATCAGTCTCATTACTGGTTTTTTTTTAAAGATTGAATTGAAAAGCAGAGAGAGAGGAAGGAAGGGAGGGAGGGAGGAAGGGACAGAGAGAGAGAGAGTTAGTTCTTCCATCTGCTGGTTCATTCCCCAAATGCTTACAACTGCCAGGCCTGGGCCAGACTGAAGCAAGGAGCCAAGAACTCCTTCCGTGTTTCCCTTATGAGCTGCAGGAACCCAAGCTCTTGAGCCATCATCTACTTTCTTCCCAGGTGCATCATCAAAAAGTTAGACTGGATATGGAGGAGTGGGGATATCTCCCTCACCAGCATATGAGATATGATTATCCCAAGGAAAGGCTTAACCCACTGTGCCAAATAACTGCTTTTATAGGCAAATGGAATCCTACCTAGGCAAAACCAAGTATGAGTAACACTGAGAACACAGGATCAGACACTGTGGAAAATCACAAATTGAAAAAAGGCATAATTCTACCTTAAAGTCATTTCAAATCTCATAGAAGAGACATGGAAGAACAAACAATTCTAACCAGAGCAACAGGCGTGGAGTGTACAGCTTACAGAAGGCACTCCATGTGCGTTTTCTTATTTGATAAGCACAATCTCTGGTGTTTATTACTAAATTACATAAAGTCTACTTGTCTCCATTTTCCCAATTGTGAAATTGAAGCACTACCTTCTGGCCTGCGCCGCGGCTCAACAGGCTAATCCTCCACCTAGCGGCACCGGCACACCGGGTTCTAGTCCTGGTCGGGGCACCGGATTCTGTCCCGGTGGCTCCTCTTCCAGGCCAGCTCTCTGCTGTGGCCAGGGAGTACAGTGGAGGATGGCCAAAGTGTTTGGGCCCTGCACCCCATGGGAGACCAGAAGCACCTGGCTCCTGCCTTCGGATCAGCGTGGTGCACCGGCCGCAGCACGACAGCCATGGCGGCCATTGGAGGGTGAACCAATGGCAAAGGAAGACCTTTCTCTCTGTCTCTCTCTCTATCCACTCTGCCTGTCAAAAAAAAAAAAACAAAAAAAAACAAAACAAAAAAAAAAACACTACCTTCTAATACCATTTCAAGGATTACATGAGATAACCAAAATGAAAAGCAAAAATTTTGTACATAGTTAGAATTTGACACATGTTAGCTTTTAAAAATTCTAACAAAATCAATAGAAGAAGGAAAAAATACAAGGATACTTACATAGCTCTCTGGAATTACAAATTAATGCAGTGGAAATGGATAGACCTTTAGAGGGGATAGAGTATTGCATGATTTTTGGGAAGACTTTGATAAATTGACATAATTTGATAAAGAAAAATGAACAAAATTGCTTAAGGGAGCTGAGAGGAAAAAATGTTTAAATGAAGATAAGAATTGAGATTTGTTTAACTGTCAAATCATACTTAGAATCAAACCATGAAAAAGAGTTTAATCTAAGTAACAATTACATAATAATAATACAGCTCTAGAAATCAGAAAATCTTCCTCTGATATTAACTAGTTCATTGGTTAAAAGCAAAAATTGAACTAGAAATTATCCGAAATCCCTTCCAGACTTACTTGATAATTCTAAAATAGTCATAACACAAAGTTCTTGTCACACAACTCCTTTCATCATGAACTTAGGCTCATTTCATAGGTAAAAACTGATTATTTTGAAGGCCTACTTCAATGCTGTCTTATAACATCTCAGTTAATTATATCATTTTTCATACAATTGCCTAAGAGAAGTGGTTCAGATCTGTACTTAACTTTTTTTCTGTCTCATATGTTATTGGTCAAGTCCTGTTGACTGCATATCCATACATCTCTTCTACTGATTTCAATTGGGCACATTCATTCATATATGTTTAGTTACCAGGAAAGTTAAGTCTTGGGCCTTTCTGGTCTCTGATCTTTCGTCCTCAAAAAATGGACCAAGCTTCCTCACTGGATGGCAGCAGAATTTGAAAAGGATCAGTACCAGTTCATAGCTGTTCATCAAGCCTTCACTTGTATGGCACTTGCTAGTGTCCCATGGGACAGAGAAAGTCAGAGTAAAGTCATAGTGAACATGAGAGGGGTTATATAAGGTTATGTATACTAGAAGATGTGATCCATCTAAAGCCTTTTTGTTAATAATTTGCCATCAAAAAAGGAGCAATTTTGAAAAAGAAGAAGTTTCTCAAGGACAAGAAAGACCTAAAATAGAAGACTGAGAAGAAATATCAGGATCCATAAACTTTAGACAAAAGGAAGGGAGAAAGGAAAAGGACAGGGAGAAAGAGAGGAAAGAACTAAGGGAGGGAGGAAAGAATTGAAGGAGTGAAGGAGGGAAGCGAGTTAATGACAAGGGTGCCTTCCTTGATCAGACGTTACTCAGACTCCTCTGAACCCTCTTATCACCTCAAACCTGGCCTGCCTTCAGCAAGAGTCCTATTGAGTCAGCTCCTCATCCTCACAGTTGACATTTAAGTTCTTGGTCTGAGTTTAGCAAGGATACCCCAGCTCTTGATATCTGCTCTTAGTAGTTTTTTACCCACTGCCCACTTCACTCTGACTTTTTGACTATAGATTGCCACTTATCCTTGTATTTGCTGTGAAGTTTAGTCTCTATCCCTTATTGTAACAGTATCTTCTCTATTGTACTGATCTTGAATAAAGTTTTACTATTTTAACAAGCATCAGTTAACTTTACTTTTACACTAAATCCATTCTGGTTAAATTACCTAATCAATTTTTATTATAGGCAATTTTTTTTATAAACAAAAATAAATAGTTTTATTTTAGATTATTAAATACACAATGAAAAAATTCCTATTCATTATATATGTATATGTATAATTTTACATATTTGCATAAATATATGTGTGTATATATTTGTTAATCTTTTTTTTTTTTTTAGTGGGAGGTAGAAGTAGCAAAGTTTATTAAGAAAGGGACATCCGTAAGGGCGGATAGGCACCTCTTTAGACAGGACCTGAGAAAGAGTACCATCGCTCGGACGGGGGGGGGGGGGGGGCAAGGTTACATGATTGAGTGGAAAGATTACACCTTTACACCTGGCCAGGCAGGCGGGCAGCTCAGCAGAGAGGCAGAGGGCTGAGTGCCTATATTTGTTAAATCTTAAATTAGATGATAAAAACCACTAAACCATATTGATGTACATAGAAAATTTACATAAATTGATAGGTGTACTAATTTTTTTTCTTTTGACAGGCAGAGTTAGATAGTGAGAGAGAGAGAGACAGAGAGAAAGGTCTTCCCTCCGTTGGTTTACCTCCCAAATGGCTGCCACAGCCGGCACCCTGTGCTGATCTGAAACCAGGAACCAGGTGCTTCCTCCTGGTCTCCTATGCTAATGCAGGGCCCAAGCACTTGGGCCATCCTCCACTGCCTTCTCCGGCAACAGCAGAGAGCTGGACTGGAAGAGGAGCAACTGGGACAGAATCCGGCACCCCAACCAGGACTAGAACCTGGTGTGCCTGCACCGCAGGCGGAGGATTAGCCAAGTGAGTCGCGGCAGCGGCTGATTGACGTACTAATTTATACATACTATTCAATCATTTTGTCGTAACAGAATATTAATAGAACTATGCTAAAAAACATATATTTAAAATAGACAATAGTGCTTTCTACAAAAATAAGTAAATAGGAAGTTAACCAAGTTAAAGCATTATAAGTGGCCAGCACTATGGCATAGTTGGTTAAGCCACCACCTGCAGTGCTGATATTTCATAAGGGTCATTCCATATCGGAATTGGCTGCTTCATTTCTGATCCAGCTCTCTGATAATGCACCTGGTAAAGCAGAGGAAGATGGTCCAAGTCCTTGGTCCCCTGCACCCATGTGGGAGACCTAGATGAAGCTCTTGGCTCCTGGCTTTGGCCTGACACATCCCTGACTTTTGTGGCCATTTGGGGAGTGAACCAGCAGATGGAAGGTGTCTCTCTCTCTCTTTCTCTCTGCCTCTGCCTCTCCTTCTCTGTAATTCTGACTTTTAAATAAATAAATAAACATTTAAAAATCAATCAATCAATCAATAAAATGAAAATGACTGGAGGTCAAAAGAATGGAAGAAATAGCAGACAAAGCAATATAAGAAAACAATATCCTAATAGAAAAACTTAGTGTACTTCAGAATGAATATGTGATAAAGATACAAAATATACCAATGATGAAAGGATAAGCTATTCATTCAGTCAATAATTATTTATTGAGTCTGAACTCTGGACTAGTGAATATTCTCAGAGCTGCTGATGTAAGAATGAGCAAAATACATAAAATCCCTTATCTTATTGGGCTTAATATACCATTTATTATTTGATAAAAATAATGGCTACTTGGAAAGTGTTTTGTCTTGAAACAGATATTGCCAAAATAAAACATGGAATAAAAGGTTAAATGTTAGCCTTAAATGGGAGTACTCATAATATTTGAATAAATAAATGTTATAAGGTAATGAGAACACTGTATATTTAGTGATATTTTCAGAAATTATTAATTTTAATGTGTTTGAAGACAACATGGCTGCTTAATAACTAAAAAGCTTGCCATTAAGAAATACGTATTGAGGCCGGTGCCGCGGCTCAATAGGCTAATCCTCCACCTAGCGGTGCCGGCACACTGGGTTCTAGTCCCAGTCGGGGCACCGGATTCTTTCCCGGTTGCCCCTCTTTCAGGCCAGCCCTCTGCTATGGCCCGGGATGGCAGTGGAGGATGGCCCAAGTGTTTGGGCCCTGCACCCCATGGGAGACCAGAAGCACTTGGCTCCTGCCTTCGGATCAGCGCGGTGCACCGTCCGCAGCGCGCCAGCCATGGCAGCCATTGGAGGGTGAACCAACGGCAAAAGGAAGACCTTTTTCTCTGTCTCTCTCTCTCACTATCCACTCAGCCTGTCAAAAAAAAAAAAAAAAAAAAGAAATATGTATTGAGCATTTACAGACAAACGATGTGATATATGGAATATACAAGGGGTCTTCAAGAAGTTAATGAATATGCATAGTAGAAAAAATCATGAATGAATTTCAAAAATGTTTGTATATAAATAAGCTTGTCTTTTAATTATATTTTTCCATGAACTTTCTGAAGTTCTCTCATTCTCCAAAATTATCCCATTGAGGAAAATGAAACAGTAGTTGAAGAACAATGGTTGAAGAACAGATTCATGATTGACAAAGAGTTGATTATTATTGAAGTTAAGTTGTGAGTGCATGGAATTCATATACTATTTATCTTCTTTCAAAATAAACAAATGTTTTAAAATATAGGTAGAACATATTAATGAATTGTGTTTCATTGTTTGAACTATCATTTATAAGAGGAAAATAAAATCCAAAAAAAGGCATAATATAAATATAGAAAAAAAATTTATAAAGTCATCCCCCAAATGGCATCATATGACAAAAGATAGGAAATGTTTTTTTTTCAAGTTTGTTTTTTCACATATAAAAATTTTATTTTTGTACTTAGGCAGCTTTTAAATTCCAGACAAAAATGTTTCATATATACACATAAAATTACTAAATTTGTTTTACTTATCTCACCTCCTTTAATACACATTATGTGCATTTATAGAAAAGGCAGTAAGAAAATATTAATAGATTTAAATACAGCATGTAGGTGAAATACACTAATATTTGTGTCTTCTAAACCTGTTTGATGCTGATATATAGAAAAACTTGTTACAAGTCATAATGCCTTCATAATTGCCAGGAAAGATTACATTAACATCTCTATATGCTTCAATGCAAATGTGTTCTCCAGGGGCACATTGGAAAAAAGTAACATTCCTGATTTTATTTTTGAAAGAAATTATTAGTATGTTTATGTTTATTAGATATAGCCTCAAAACTTTCCATCACTTTGGAAAGCTATAAAGTTAGTAAGCTAAACTAGTTTTTTTCTTTCAATTTAGTTATTTTCCTCCCAGAAATCAAAATTTTGGCAGGAGAGCTATATACAAAGTACACAGTTTAAATCTTTGGGACAAGAGACAACAAAAAGGTAAACAAGTCAGTAGCCCTCCAAATCATATACCCCTAAAACTACAGATCACAGCAGACAGATGTTTACATCCATCTCTTGCCAAAGAGGTGTAAATTCTTTTGACAATTAGCCTTTATAAATAATTTTATGGCAAGGCCAATAACATAAAAATATTATGCACAGCAAAAAATTAAAGTTAATGATACAAACCATAAAACAAAACAATCTACACTTCTCACTTGGGAGAAAAACATGGAATAATACTGTAATATTTAGTATATAACATGAAATTTTCAATGATTACTGACTGAGTCATACTGATGGAAACTTTATAGCATAATTTTGCATGTTATGAATTCATGAGAGAATCAGCAGATATACTGGCCTTGTTGACTCTTACAAACTCTTAAGAGATTTTCATAAGTAGAGTTAGCTGAAAAATACCAATCAGAGTACAGGGTTGTCAGAAGTACTACACAGCAACACACACAAAAGACAGAATGCAATTTGAGCAATTCAAAATTTTTAAAATTACCTTATCACAATAAATAATAGTTTTACTTGACCTCATGAAGTTAATGAAATAATAATCAACACTGTGTTTTATTAATCAGTGGTTTAAAACACCAATTGCCATTTTAAAATTACTATCTCTATAAAAATAGAAGACATATCAAACTCTTTAAACCTGAAATACCCCAAAAATTTGGAAGATAATCTGTCAATCAAAAAATACATCTGTTAAAAAAAGTGATTAAAAAACATACATAACCTATTTTTATGCACAATTCTCTTGTTTGAGGATAAAGGGCACTTAGTGCATAGCTAAAGCTTTCAGAAAATAAAGATCCTGTTGACTTTCCTATTAGGCAAATGAGATATTGTCCAGCTTTTAATATAAAAATATAAAATTTTTAACAAAGAAAATGAAATGGTTGCTGTAAAATCCTATCAACCTTTTACTTGGAAAAAAAATTCCTTCTAGAGGTCATGAAACCAATACTCATTCTATGTAGTTCTGTGTTGCCCAAAACTTAACAAATTACAAAACATTAAGGCATTCACTGAAATTTCAAAAGTGGGCCCATAGTCTCTTGTTTTCTTCTCTTAGTCTTTCAATTTCAGCCACTAAACCTTCATTCACTGAGTTTCTTTCCAGCAATGAGTGCATTTCATTCAGCTGCATATGAAACTGTTTAATCATCTCGACTTGCAAATTCACAATGTCCCTATGACATGCTTCTCTAAAGTCATCCAGTGTTTCCTGTATCATGTTCTGAATAAAACGGATTTGTACAGATGTCAATGGTGCATTTGGCCGATTGTTTCCAATGGTATCAGCTATTTTTTCTGAGAGTGAACTGGCAACTCCAGCAGTGACAGAGGATGCTATCTTTGGATTTGGAGTTGAGGTTCCGTTAACTGGGGGTTCATATATCAACTGGGCTTCAATTTCTTTCTCTGGATTTTCAAATTTCTCAAGATTTCTTGTTTGGTTAGATGATGGAAAAGCATTTAGACTTCCAGTCTCAGCACCAGGGGAGATCAACTTTGCAAACTGTTTGAATGAATCTTTAGGTTCCTGTTTTCCCAGATACGTTTTCTTAGACTCAGCTGTCAGATCATGAATTTCATTTTCTTCTTTCCCTGGAGATCCCATAAAAACATTAAGAGAACTAGAATGTAATACTGAACTGCCTGAGGATACTGGATTTTTTCTTGGAGGAAACACTGAGTTTAACTGTGGTAGAAAGTCAAGGCCATCTCCTTTGCTTATGGATTCATCACCTCCCTTGTTAACTACAGCATCATCTCTGACAGGTGAGAACATGTCACCCAGACTACTCTTCCCAGTATCATCAAAACTGGAATCCTGATTCTTTCCACTCTCCGTTTCCTTAGGTAAAATATCTGGCATCAGGCCAGCTTTAAAGCTTTCATCATTTTAATCACAAAAGATTATTATTCCAACCTTAAGTAGCTTATGTGATTTATCTTCATAGGTCAGACTAAAAAGTCAGCAGTCTTGTGGAAAAAGATCCTGCCATTGTACTCAGTGACATTTTATATTGGCAGGAAGTAACAATTTATGCAATTATTTTCTGTAATCCCTACATTCCTGCTGGTATAAGCCAGAGCAATGGGGGAAAAAAAGATGATCATGTTCCTTAGTGTGAAATTGGACAAAATGCCATCCTATTGCTGATCCCTCCTTGCCATCAAAGTGTAGTGCTGCTGTACTACCTGCAACTAAGGCGTAAAGAGAAAATAATGCCTTTGCAATCAACAAGAAGCTTGAGATAGGTTTGTGTTTTCATTAATATTCCATATTACTTCATCAGAATTGAATTTCTTCTTGAAATAGTAACTAATTATAAACTAATGCAAAGACATGTCTAATTCTGAGATTTTCACTTAAAGTAAATAGGGGATATGAGGGCAATCAATCAACTAAAAATCACTGTGCCTGTATTATGAATAGTAGTAGTCATCACTAATATTATGTATCTTCCTAATTAAGACCTGTCAAAAATTATAGCTTTTGAAAAAGAAAGCATACTGATCCTTTTATATTTTATTTTGTTCATTTCATTAGTATTTTCTGAAAAGCTATATCAAGAAAAAAATCAAAATCAATAGTACTGGTTCATCTTAACAAAGATTAGAAACATTAGGGCCTACATAACAGATGTAATTTATATTCAGATATTGTTTATATCATGTCCAGTCTGAAAGACCAAACGATGCATAATGCTTTTAAAAAGATCACTCCAGTATTCACAGGCCTGGCAAAAGATTGGGAATAGATTCTAGCTGGTTTCCAATCCTGTGGCACCCTACCGGGATGCATCTGTCAGGGTTTTCCAAAGGATCACAAAGAAAGAAGGAAGAGAATATGGAATGAGGGAGAGAGAGATTTTTAAGGATTCATTCACACAGTTATAGGGGTTGACAAGTCCACATTCTATAAGGCAGGCCAGCAGTTTGAAGACCCAGGAAACAGTTCATGTTACATTTCATGTCTCAAGGTAGTCAGGAGTTAGAATCTCCTCCCTCCTAGGGGACCTGTCTTTTTCTCTAATGGCTTTCCACTGATTAGATGAGACTAATCCAACTTATAGAGGGGAAGCTACTTTGCAGAAAATCTACTGAATTAAATGCTAATCTCATTTTTGAAAAAAAAATCTTAAGAAACATCTAGACTACCATTTTGGCATGTGTCTGGGTTTAGGGGCCTAACCAAGTTTTGACAATTAATGATCACAATGGGTCTTGGAAGATATTGAACTATCAGCAGAAATTATGTAGTTGACATGTAAATGCCACAAAAAAAAGAGTAGACTCTCTAATTAGGTACATAGAGGAACAAAAAAATAAAACAACTGATGACTTTTAGTTTAGTTAACAGTTTAAATAGTCATCATTAGGCCAGTAGATCTTAAAATGTGGCCTCTACAATTATAACCAAAACAGCCTGGTACTGGTACAAAAGCAGATGTATAGACCAATGAAACAGAATAGAAACACCAGAAATCAACCCACACATCTACAACCAGTTTATCTTAGACAAAGGAGCTAAAATCAATCCCTGGAGCAAGGACAGTCTCTTCAAAAAATGGTGCTGGGAAAACTGGATCTCCACATGTATAAGTATGAAGCAAGAACCCTATCTTATATCTTACACAAAAATCCACTCAAAATGGATTAAAGACCTAAATATATGACCCAATAACATCAAATTATTAGAGAACATTGGGAAACACTGCAAGATACTGGTATAGGCAAAAAATTCTTAAAAAAGACTCCAGAGGCATAGGCAATCAAAACCAAAGTTAACAAATGGGATTACATCAAGCTGAGAAGCTTCCACACACACATACATGTGCATTTACATATAATAAGAGGGACCAAATATAAGGTAGAAAATAATTGGGGTATGAACATAATATAATTGGGGTATAAATTTATAAATTTCATATATAATAAATATAATTTCATATCTTTCATATGAAAGATACATATCTTAACATGTTATATATTTAGAATTTAAGATTTTATAACATAAGTTATATATTTAGTAAAAACAAAATTGCACCATGATTTTTAATCAGGTGCAGGAAGAGCAGGAGGCCATTATTTCACCAGCACTATATTTGTTGTATTTGTTAAAGCATACCCAATACACTTGATGCAAAATGAAGAAAGTTTGGCAAGTGTGGTTCTGATGAGCCATATAACTAGGGTGCTGCTCCATTGCACAAGCCGCAGATAAAGGAAGTTCTTCAAGTCTAAACAAGACAATACAGAGGATCAAGGCAGAATCTTTAGAAGGTGAACAACAGCAGGCAGGGCCGGTTAAGAGGAGCTAATGAAGGAGGCCTAAAATAAACTGCAAAGAAAGGACAGGACATGTAGAATTGAGCAAAAGTGATTAAACTGAGAGCAGGAGAGATGGCAAAGGAGCTGTGCCTCTTGCAGATTCCAAAGCACCAACTGCTCATCACTATCAACAAGTTCTGGATGGCAATACTGGGCAGGGGAAGTTCACTTAGAGCCCTTCAATCACTCTCATTCTCACCTTCCCTACCTACTCAATGAAGAAAGCACAAAGACCCCTTTCCTTGAGCTCCAAATTCCCAAGCAGAGATGGAGTAGAGTAGGGCTCAACTGGCATGCTTTCTTATCTTTTTTTGAATGGCAGAGAGACACAGTTATCTGCAATCTGCTATTCACTTCCCAAATGCCTGCTATAGCCATGGCTATTCCAGGTCGAAGCCAGGAGCTAGGAATGCAACCCAAGACTCCCATAACTGTGGCAGGGACTAAACGACTTGAGTAATGCCTCCTGTGTGCATTAGCATGAAGTTAGAAATTGCAATGGAACCAGGACTTGATCCCAGACACTTATCCCAAGCAGCTTCTTAATCACTTTGCCAAACACCTGCCCCTTAGATGATGTTTTTAACAAAAATCCCTGTAATTTGATTGCTTTGGGAAACATTCTTTTAAAAATATTATTCTACAGTGCTATGAGTTAAGACCGTTTCTCCTGAAATTTTTCTACTTTTGTCATCCCTGCTACTTTCTGTATCTTCTCTGTGTTTATCTCATGAGCTCTGTAACACATTGTTTTACGAACATATTGCAGGAGTCACACCAGGTTTCCCCCATCTTGTCTGCTTTTGGGGCTGTCCTCTGAGGGGACCTATTTGCTACTGACCCAGCAGACTCCATAGTTGTCCCAGCTTCCCTTGGGTGTGCCTGGCCTCTGTGCTGATCTTCATGGCTCTTTCCCATGAACTTATCCCCTCCTCAGAGTGTCTCAGCCATGGTAGACGATTGAAGAAATAAATGTAAAGAAATGTACACATTATTTTAGCTGAAATTGAAATTCAGATACCATAATGATTAGACATTTTAAGACACTGGATTACTTTATGAGTCCTAAATACTGTGAGTTTCCCACAGCGCTATGATATTCATCTAGGAATAAGGCAGTCATTCTGAGTTAACTATCAGTTAAGAATGATTTCTCAGGGCAGGCACTGTGGTGTAACAGGTAAAGCTGCCACCTGCAGTGCCAGCATCCCATATGGGCGCCGGTTTGAGTCCCGGCTGCTCCACTTCGGATGCAGCTCTCTGCTACGTCCTGGGAAAGCAGTAGAAGATGGCCCAAGCACTTGGGCCCCTGTACCCAAGGGAAGCTCCTGGCTTGTGGTTTCAGATCGGCTCAACGCTGGCTGTTGCAGCCATCTGGAGAATGAATTAGCGGCTGTAAGCGCTCTCTCTCTCTCTTTCTTTCTCTCTCTCTCTCTGCCTTAGGCTCAGTTTCTCTGTAACTTTTTCAAATAAAATAAATAGGCTAATCCTCCGCCTTGTGGCGCCAGCACACCGGGTTCTAGTCCCGGTTGGGGCACCAGATTCTGTCCCGGTTGCTCCTCTTCCAGGCCAGCTCTCTGCTATGGCCAGGGAGTACAGTGGAGGATGGCCCAAGTGCTTGGGCTCTGCACCTGCATGGGAGACCACGAAAAGCACCTGGCTCCTGGCTTCGGATCAGCGCGATGTGCCAGCCGCGGCGGCCACTGGAGGGTGAACCAACGGCAAAAAAGGAAGACCTTTCTCTCTCTCTCTCTCTCTCTCACTGTCCACTCTGCCTGTCAAAAAAAAAAAAAAAAAAAAAAAGAGCTTGCATCAAATAAAATAAATAATTTTTTTTAAAAAAAGAATGATTCCTTTTACATTTCTACTTTTCTGATTTTTTCGTAATTTCAACAGATGATACAATTTACAAAGTTCCCCTCCTCCAGAAGACAGAAACTGAAAACAAATGAGCCTCTGGTAATTGGGTTGGGAGAAATGAATATTTTGTTTAATGATCAGGAACATCCTTTGAGGAATATTTTAGCTAAGGTTTATAGTTTATATCAGCAAAATGTGTAAATCACTCTGTTTTTGAAAGGATTCAAACATTCACAGTACCAATTTATATTCTTATCCTTCTGAGGAGTCAAATATTTCATCATAAAAAGTGGTAACAGCCCCCAAATCAGAAATTTCTCAGTTGATCAGTAACTCTTCTAAAGTTTATTTATTTGAAGGGCAGAGAGAGAAAAAGAGACAGAGAGAGTGCAAGAATGAACTCCCACTTCGTGGTGAACTCTCCAAAAGCCCACCACAACCAGGACTGGTCTGGAGCCAAAGCCAGGAGCTGGGAACCCAATCTAGGTCTCCAATCTAGGTGGCAGAAATCCAACTAACTGAATCATAGTTTGCTATCCACCAGAGTTTTTATTAGTAGGAAGCTGGAATAAGGAACCACAGTTGGAGATGAAACCCAGTTACTACAATATGAAAAAAAAATTTCCTAATAAGTGTCTTACCATCTAGATCAAAAGCTGCCCCTGGTTTTAAACAGTAAATTGAGAGTTCAGTGTCTGGTACAGCAGTTAAGTCTCAGTTTGAGATGCCTGCATCCCATTTCAGAGTGCCTGATATATCCTTGCTCCTCTACTTCCAATCTTTCAGCTAATGTACATCCTGGGAGGATGTAGGTGCTGGCTCAAGACTTGGGTCCTTGCTACCCACAAGGGAGATCCATATGGAGTTCAGGGCTCTTGGCTTTAGACTGTCCCATCCCTGGCTGTTTCAGGAATTTGAAGAGTAAACCAGTGGATGAACCATCTCTCTCCCTGTCTCTATCTCTGTGTGTGTGTCTCTCAAATAAAATGAAATTACATAAACACTTCTTAAAAAATATTAAACTGAGGAAAGACAAAGGTTGCTTCCAATTATACCATTATCAAGAAATATATGGTTTGACACTCTAAGAATGGAGTAAAACAAAAGAAAATTGGAGTATTCTGAAAAAGTATTCATAGTTAAATTCTGCATTCAGCTATTTAAGCAAAAGAAGACAACTGGTCCAGGGGACAGAGCTGACTGTTTTCAAAACAGAAGGTGATGAAGACCACAGAGAGAGAGACCATGAAGGAGAATATAACATAATAATACCAAAATGATGTTACTAGAAGCAACAGTATGTAAAGAAATATGTCTTCAAATAAAATATTAAAAAGCCTCAGAGTTCAATTATTTTTAAGATTTATGGATTTTTATTTGAAAGGCAGAGAGGGAGAGGGAGAGATAAAGAGAGAGATTTCTGCCATCTGCTGGTTCACTGCCCAAATGCCTTCAACAGCCATGGCTAGACCAGGCCAGAGTCAGGAACTCCACCAAGGTCGCAAATATGGTAGCAGGAACCCAAGTACTTGGACCATCATTTGCTGCCTTTCCAGGTACACTAGCAGGAGGTTAGATCATTAGCACAGGCAACCATGACTCAAATCAGGCATTCTGATATGGGATGCAGATGTCCTAAGCAGCAGCTTAACCTTCTACACCTCAATGTCCATTCTCAGAGTTCAATGTTTAATTAGAAACTCTTTTTGAACTGCTTCAAATTTTTTTCTACTTAATAAGAATCGTATGAAAAGTAAGCAAAAGAGGAATATTTTAAGAGTTGGTATGTGTCATATTTTTTTGAGTTCTATTAGATCAATTCTAATAGTTCAATTCTATTATCCTGGTAAGTGGACAAGGATGTATGTGTCAAAATCGATACATCTATTTGCAAACAGACTTGATTGATAAATAAATTATAGGCAGATGACAGATAGAGGATACACAGACATAATCACTCATCAAATCATAACAAAACTAATTACAAGTTTTAAGTACTACTTACATAACTGTGAACCAACTTTCTGACTGGAAACAAATGAGAAAACATTTAATGAAAGGTTAGACTGTAAAAAATAAATAATATGTTCATAATTATACCTTGAAAAAATGAATTTTAATCATTAGGTGATTTAAGTGATACAATGTCCCACAACACTTGTGATCAAACATCCCATCATTTAATACAAATGTCCCACATCACTTGTGATCAAGCTACTTAATCCTTTTACTTTATTTATAGCAATTATTTATATCTTATTCAGCGTCATAAATATTGTAGGAGAGCAAACTACAATGGTACAATGGTGGACAGATTTTCAAGTATATAGAGGCACCTACTGACAAAACTGTTGTGTCGGGGTGGGCATTTGGCACAGTGGTCAAGATGCTACTTGGGGCCGGCGCTGCGGCTCACTAGGCTACTCCTCTGCCTGTGGCACCGGTACTCTGGGTTCTAGTCCCGGTTGAGGCGCCGGTTCTGTCCTGGTTGCTCCTCTTCCAGTCCAGCTTTCTGCTGTGGCCCGGGAGTGCAGTGGAGGATGGCCCAAGTCCTTGGGCCCTGCACCCGCATGGGAATCCAGGAGGAAGCGCCTGGCTCCTGGCTTCGGTTCGGTGCAGCACGCCGGCCATAGGGGCCATTTGGGGGGTGAACCAATGGAAGGAAGACTTTTCTCTCTGTCTCTCTCTCTCACTGTCTAACTCTGCCTGTCAATAAAGAAAATGCTACTTGGGATGGCCACATCCCATATCAGAGATCAAGTCCCAGCTCTGCTTCCAATTCTAGTATCTTGCTAGACAAGATTAATACTTAAAATTAAGCTACATCTTTAATTGTGTAATTGCAGACATAATGAGTTTCCTTTTAATATTTATTGACATTGTTATTATATTACATTATCAATAACTGAAAGCCTTCCTAATTTTCTTTGGTCTTACATTCAGTCTTACAGTCAGTGAAAAAAAGTATTATTTTTATATTGTAATTTTGGTAAGGGAACATTAATCCAAAATGTAAGGTTCTTAAAATATACAACAGCACTCTTCAGCTGAATAAAAATAGACATCATTTCTACTGTAAATCCATGTAATAGTGTATTTTCCACGTGTTCTGAACTCAGTCTCTCATAAGAAACAAACATCTAGGATTACCATTAAACACAGATATGTTTTGAAAGAGGCTAATCTTACTTGAGTCAAATTAAATGGAGTTAGACATGAAAGTCCATCTGAATAGTCTATTTCCTGTTCCATCTCAGGCAAAGTATCTGCGAGAGAGGCTTTGAGTCTGCAGCTGTCATCTTCCCCAGAGTTGGGCCCATGAAGGAGTCTTTTGTTCTACTGATAAGTGATACATTGTGCATGGCTCAGGTGCCCTGAACAAAAAGTATAGGGCAACACAATGAGGTTCTCTCCAGTCAGCTTTAAGAAGATGAAGAATAAAAGTAAAACGAGGTTTACCTGAGATGTGTTCCTTTCAATGAAACTTGCCTTGTCCATTCTAAAGAAAAATACCATTTTGTCTGTAAAAGCTTACTCTATAGTTTGACCCTCATTGGCCATCTGACCCCCCATGCCTAATTCTGAAACAAAAGCAACAGGAACAGAGGGTCTTTTTATTAAAATCGTTAAGCTGGTTTTATTAAAATTGTTAATTGAATGAATTGCTGGTTTTTTTAAAGGAGATTTATAGAATGCACTTTTATCTTGGATAAACTGCCTCATTTAATGTGTCTAACTAGTCAGACAGCATCATTTAAGTAACTATTAATTCAATTTAGTTATCAATGTAGAAACACATTTTTAATCTTCTCCGTATGCTCATCAATCCCCCAAAAAAGGTTTTATCTTCATTCAACATATTTTCATTGTAAAACTATAAGTAAATCATTGAATAAATATATTTAAAATATGTAATTTATAATAAAGCAAAACTAGAATATTTTTTGTATTCATGTATTATATTTAAAGAAATGACTTGTATTTTTCTAGAGATATTGTTAAACCAAAATGTAAAAATCATTCCTAAAGTGGGCAGAAAGATCATTTCCTTTTCCACTCTCCATTGACCAGCAGATCATGAGGACCCATTGGGTCATCTTGCTTGACCCAAATGGGGTGTGCAGGTCCAAGCTACTATAGGCCTCACTGTTCCTCTATGGTTCAACAAGTCAACGCTAATAAAAGTGTGGAGGGATTGCTACATTATTGATGATTATAGTGATAGTTGCAGGATTACTGCTATTACTCAGTCTTCCTCATCCACTATTATGCTTCTGTGATTCACAACGCTATGATTATTAGGATCACCAAAACCAGTTTAAAAAAAAAAGATTCCATAGAGCATTTCCACATATGGTAGGTTTGCAAAATATTTGTTGCATAATCAATAAAATGCTGTCCAAATTATGACTAAATATTCTTCCAATAGTTCCCTATTTTTAGATGCACTATCTGCTTTGTTTACTGTGCTACAAAATCTGTTAAGTGTCTACATACATACATTTTGAATATAAGCACATAATGGGCAGGACTTGTTTCTGTTATATTACTCTATAAATCCCAAGAGTCTAGAACACAGCCTGGCAAAGTATTGTGATATTTGCATAAGTAATTGAAAAGTTAATCAGCAGTGAGATGGAAATGTAAACCTTGAAGTTTTATATGAAAGAAAATTATATAGCCCACTGAATCAAATCTTGACTATTAGCAGTGATTCTATTTATTATTTCATTCTCAATAACACCAAAAATAAATTAAATATTCTCCATTTTTTTTGTATTGGATTCCAAGTTCTATAATAATTTAGGGATATCACAGCTAAGCAATCATTTTGGCATTGTTTGCTAGAATTTATGCTCTAGAGATCCACAGAATGCATGAAATTAGAATTCTAAAATGTCCAACACTTCTGTATCAGATTACAAATTTAAATTTAAATGATGAATATATAATTGCATCAATACAATATTGCATTATTCATTTTTGAAAGCATTAAGAATGTCACAGTCAAAAAGGTTTTTTTTTGTTTTGTTTTGTTTTGTTTTGTTTTGTTTTTGACAGGCAGAGTGGACAGTGAGAGAGAGAGAGACAGAGAGAAAGGTCTTCCTTTTGCCGTTGGTTCACCCTCCAATGGCGGCCGCGGCCAGCGCGCTGCGGCCGGCACACCGCGCTGATCTGATGGCAGGAGCCAGGTACTTATCTTGGTCTCCCATGGGGTGCAGGGCCCAAGCACTTGGGCCATCCTCCACTGCACTCCCTGGCCACAGCAGAGAGCTGGCCTGGAAGAGAGGCAACCGGGATAGAATCCGGCGCCTCGACAGGGACTAGAACCTGGTGTGCCGGCGCCACAAGGTGGAGGATTAGCCTAGCGAGCCGCGGCGCCGGCCTCAAAAAGTTTTAATCTCACTCAATATTGCTTTAAATTGAGGCAACAGAGAAAGAAGAGAAACAAGGGAAACAAAAGTAATAGTTCTTTCTATGTTCACTATCATGTTTTCTTGGGACAATCAAGGTAAAATGTTTGCCAATGTCTTAAATATAGATAAATATAAGTAGGGTTCTCTTAGATAAGTTTATTTCTTGGTAATCCAAATGTCCCAGCAGCCCTTAAAGTTCTTAAGTGACTCTAGTTCAAATCTTTTTCTCAAGTCATATACCTAGCAAAGGAAACAAAATGTATAATAAAATACTTTCATAATCAAAGTAAAATCAAAAATCTATATAGAAAACTTCATTTGATGTTCATATTTTTCAATAACATCACTATTTTCTGAATATGTCAGCAAATCTCTATAAACAAGGGACTCAAAATTGAAATCTTAAGAATGGGTAGACAAACAGGTAAATGATTAATTTTAAAGCTAGCTTGTATAGTTTAAATGAGATATACACACACATATGTAGAGAGCAAATCTGATTGAGAAAAAGAAGAAAACGATAGACTTTTCAGTCAACTTTTACAAAATTATCCTTACTTTCCTCACCCATGATTACATATACAATTAAATTACTATAAATTGGTGGCTATAAAGCTCAAACTACTGAAAAAGAAAGTAAATTGAAAGAAGCATTTTCAAACATCTTTGAGAATTTAATTGAGCCAGCTTCTGTTTCTCTTGATTGGTAGGGACATTGCTGTACAGTACTTAGCTTTTATCTCCCTGTATATAGTAAACAGAATTATCCTAACCTATGTAACTTATGTAGGAAAATACCCGTAAAAATTTGAAGAGCAGTGTCTAACCTTCTGCTCAATTCAAAATAGCTAAGATATGGAATCAACTCAGATGCCTACCAAATGATGACTGGAGAAAGAAAATGTGGTATATATACACTATGGAATCCTACTCAGTCACACACAAGGAAAGAATGAGGGGCTGGCGCTGTGGTGTAAAGGATAAAGCCACCACCTGTGGTGCCAGCATCCCATATGGGCGCCAGTTCAAGACCTGGCTGCTTCACTTTGGATCCAGCTCTCTGCTGTGGCCTGGGAAAGTAGTAGAAGATGGCCCAAACACCTGGGCCCCTGCACCCATGTGGGAGACCTGGGGGAGGCTCCAGGCTCCTGGCTCCTGGCTTCGGATCAGCACAGCTCCAACCATTGCAGCCAATTGGGGAGTGAACCAGCGGATGGAAGACCTCTCTCTGTCTGTCTCTGTCTCTCTCTCTTTCTCTCTCAGTGTGTGTGTGTGTGTGTGTGTGTGTAACTCCAAATTTCAAATAACTAAATAAATCTTAAAAATAAAATGAAATCTTGTCTTTTGCAACAAAAGAGATGTGACTGGAAATCATTCTACTTAGTCCCAAAAAGACAAATATCAGGTTTTCTCTGATATGTGGTAGTTAATATCGTATACAAAAAAAAGCATAGGAATGAAATGGACATCTTGTGATTCTGTTATTGTTTTTAGCTCTTGTTTATACTCCTGTGGAACTGTGGTCTTCTAAGTTTTTATGTGTTGAATATTATGGTTAGTGGTGCATTAATCCTGTGATTATAGAATGGATTGAAATTTTTTGCAAAAAAGAAAAAATAGAAGGAAAGGAGATTTGAGAGAAAAAAAAAGGTAGGGAGGGAAATATGATTATCTTCTTAGAATGGTACCTATGAAATACATGAACTCTATTCTCTTTATATCAATAAAAATTACGTAAAACTAAAAAAAAAAAAAACAGACCTATAAAATCTGCATGTGACAAACCAGTAGGTCATAAACAGTCTCTTAACACATCTTCATTTCAATTCTCTACTTTGTCAAATAAATAAAATGCTAAGTAACTCACACGGTTTGGGGGATTATCTGAGATGCAACATGAAAATATATTTTATAGGTACAGGTGTTTGGTGCAGCAGTTAAGCCACGCTTGGGACACATACATCCCATATCGGAATACCTGAGTTTGAGTTCCAGGTCCACTCATGGTTCCAGCTTTCTGCTAATTCATATTCTGGAAGACAGCAGTGGTGGCTCAAGTAGTTGGTCTTTGTTACCCATGTGGGATACCAAGAATGAATTCCCAGCTCCTGGCTTTGGCCTGGCCCGGTCCTAACTGTTGTAGACATTTTGGAAATGAATCAGGATGGGAGATCTCTCTTTGTGTCTCTCTCTGTCTCACTTTTTTTTTTTGTCTCCCTGCCTTTCAAAAATCAGAAGTCTATTGTTTATATAAATGTTCTCCTTGAGCAGAATTCTACATAGACAAGAATTGTAAAGCAAAACTACATTTTGATTTACATTTCTTCCTTCTAGTCTTCTTGGTGTGGAGAAAGAGATTATGAAATTCTCAAGGTAGTGTTTATCTATAATTCTAAATTTCATGACAGGCCCAAGCCCATAATGCCAAAAAGATTTCCACATACTTTTATTCAGCTCCACATTTGTTACCTAATAGATAGTACCCACTGTATACCTAGACCTTTCCTAACAAGTGGACATCATTTTAGACAAACAAGACAAAGTCTCTTCTTGTATAAACAAGGATTATTATTATTATCATGAAAGCTGCATTACAATATTACAATATTTGGGCAAAACATCCACATATAAGATATCCATGAATGAATGTTTTATCGTTGTCAGTAGAGATGTGAGGAAGGTGTTTTGTGTAGTCCTTTAAACTTGTTGCTTTTTGTAGTTGAAAGTCTGACAAGTTAACTGGAAATTCTGAACAGTTAAGGACTGTATGGGTTTTAACAAAAGCAATGCAGTTTCCAAATGACTCACAAGTTATCTTTTGTTCTCTGAAGCAGTTTATCAAGTGGAAGGCAAGAATTAATCACTGAATTTCTATCTGAGTTCTTCACTTAAAAACAATATATTTAAAATCTAACTTAGAAATTTACTAATTTGAAATTCAACCAAGGAAAATACTAAGTTTTGCCCCAAAACATATCATAAAGCCCTCAAAAACCATAATTTTCATTATGAAGAAAAAGTTATCTTTTACATTTGTGGAAAACAAAAAAATGCTTTTATCTGCACTTAAGATAAAATATGTCAAAGAAATAGATCACTGTATGTTTTAAATACAGAGATTTTAAGAGTGGATCATGGCCAGTGCCTGGGCTCAATAGGCTAATCCTCCACTTGCGGTGCCAGCACACTGGGTTCTAGTGCCGGTCAGGATGCCGGATTCTGTCCCGGTTGCCCCTCTTCCAGGCCAGCTCTCTGCTGTGGCCCGGGAGTGCAGTGGAGGATGGCCCAAGTGCTTGGGCCCTGCACCCCATGGGAGACCAGGAGAAGCACCTGGCTCCTGGCTTTGGATCAGCGTGGTGCGCCGGCCGCAGCGCGCCTGCCGCGGCAGCCATTAGGGGGTGAACCAGCGGCAAAGGAAGACTTTTCTCTCTGTCTCTCTCTCACTGTCTACTCTGCCTGTCAAAAAAAAAAAAAAAAAAAAGAGTGGATCAACTTGCAACACTCTTTAAAATAATCAGAATGGCTGAGAAAATTTGAACATCACTGTTTTATCCCAGGAATCTATGATAGGACAATTTTTGCTGTGGTTAATTGAAGTCCAAATTCATGTTCATGACAGTTTATATAAATATTATTCTATTATATAAATATTATCTATTATTCTAGGTGCCAGATCACAGCATAGTTACAATAATATCTACTCCATTTCAAAACAAATTTTAAAAATTAAGGCAATTTTTCCATTTTATTTTAATTGTAGAAACAGTATATAATTAATTCTTACTGATGAAATAATATAGTAAATTCTAGTTCCTATAAAAATATTACATCAACTTAATTCTTCATCTTCTCTAGTTTCTGTATTTCAATATGTTATATAAAATGTATTTCAATTCTATAAGCTACATACACCTAGAAGGTGAGGAGAGAGGAACAAATCACAGATTTCAAATAGTTGACAAGTGCTACTAAAGACAATGACAGAAAGGAAAAAAAAAAAAAAACAGCAGGATGATCTTTGAGGAGGAACAAAAATGCAAAAGTGCTGGGGACAGGAAGATATTAGAAACCTGAATAAAATATTCCCACCAAAAGAAAGTCTTGCCTGTGAGAAGACTGTTCAGACTGAACAGTGCGGCTACTATGAAAGGGCGGGAGCAGTACATTCAGAAAATGCCCAAAACTAAGCAGAAAGAAAGTTTGGAAAGAGAGAAAGATTGCTGATATGGTTTAATTTGAAATCTTTCAATAAATTTCAAGTTCAAAGGGTGAATTCAATATTTTGAAAGAGAAAGATGTTAAGAAATCTGGGAAACTCTAGGCTGGTGACAGAAACTTATGCACTTATCAATCTTTGGCGGAAAAAAAAAATTACTCCAGAGAATAGCCATGTTTTTAAGATTTTAGCTGAAATAACAGAGAAGGGAGCCCAGAATATTGATCCTGACACATTTCACACCTTATTCTCAAAATATACACTGTAAAAATTGCCTGTTGATAGATCAGAAAAGCCCATCCCCTCCAAAAATGGATGGAAGAAGAAGGTACTCTGTCCCTGTGCAAAGATTATGAGTGCGGTGTTCGTTGGTTCAGTTTTGTTCCCTATGATTGAAATGGTTACCTGTTCATTTTATTATTGTTTATAGTCCTTATTCATATTCTCACTGAACTAGGGTTTATTTTTACTTGTTGAACTCTTTATTTAGTGGAACATTAGGCCTTTGACTATAATATAAATTAAAATTGTTATCTCAAAAACTAAAAAAAGAAATAAAACAGAGAGAGAGAGAGAAGAGGAAAGGGAGGAAGGGAAGTATCATTATATTCTTAGAATTGTGCACATAAACTACACTGAATCTGCTCTCTGTATTAATATCATATTAATATGAGAATTGATGAGAACTGTGTTGTAGTAACTATCTTTCAATTGTTGTGTCCCTGAGAACCTAATGGATTAAACAATTCTCTAAAAAAAATAAGATTAAATTAAAAAGCATACAAGTGAAAACAGAATCCTTGGAGAACTGAGAAAAAAGTACAGAAAAAAAATGAAACAAAATAATTAAAAGCTTACAAAGTAATAGAATGAGAGAAAAAGAAGATCTAATATATATTTAATTGGCACCCCTTTCATCAACATATGAAATCAAAAAATAATAGAAAAGCACAAATTCTTCAAACAAGAATGAAAAAACTTGTTTGGGAAGGAAAGAAAAAAAAAGTCTGAACTCAGATTGACATGGATTTTGCTTCTCTAAGTATTTCTAACAAGAAGAATATTGAGAAGTTTTCTAAGTTGATTCTGTGTTTTCTAGTATTTGTTCTCAAATGTAATGAGCTTTAAAGGCATTAATGACTTTTTTTCCAGCAATCAAGAGGGACTCTCAGTTCATAGAATGGTGTGATAATCAAAATATGCAAAATCCTGTCACCAGATGCTCTTACACTTGATCTTAGCCAAAAGGCCGAGAAGCGATCACCAGATGCTCTTACTTAAATAACTATAGAATGTAAGAGTCTGAGTAGCCATAGACTACTACATTAACCAAAGAAATAAAATGGAACAGATTAGTAGCTCCTAACTATGCTGCAAAACAGTAAGAAAGAAAAGGAGGAATTCAGGATTTCAAATTCACAACTCAAAATCTGCATAAATACCAAAAAAGTTCCTCTTTTTGTCTGAAAGAAATACTTGTCTCCTATAGTCACTGGACAGATAATTATGAAGATGATACCCAAAGTCTCATCCTAAACAACACGAATTGAACCCCTAGTTTTCCAGCATGTCTTCTGTCAAAATGAGGGTGTCATCTGGGAAGGAATGACATCCTGAAAAAGGAATGGAAACTTATGGGCAGATCTTTATGAAGGAGGGGACAATGAATCCTCAAATTCTTTGAAGTCTTCTTTACAATAGTAGGATTTTTGTATCTGTAAAAGGAACTGCATGGTTTTCTCTATGTAGATAGAACTCCAGGAAAGATCACTGGGATCCTTAGGGTATGAAATCACGGTGGAAGAATATAAAGATGGCTTTGAACAGTTTTATTGTTTTACTTAAAGAGCTTCAACAATGTGTTTGGATAAGTGATCAACACATGAACCCACAGATGATCCACAATAAATAAGGCAAAATGTTAGATTTGCCTTGTACATACTGTAGAAGAAGGGGCCCAGAGGCCTACAAGATTTGAAATTACAATGCATTTGTCATATAAGATCTGCTAACCCCTAGAGGACATAATTTTTACAACAGTGAGAAAGCCACAGCATTCTTGAAGATTTCTATGCTCTCTCCTCTTTAGCCAGAAATTACAGTGAAAACTGCTGTCATCAAACTGGGATCCCAAAATATATTAGGGATAACGAGATCCTGGGGGAAACAGAGACTGCCCAATTCTATAAATAATTTGTAAATTCATACAATTGTTTCTTTAAAGATTTATTTATTTATTTATTTGAAAGGCAGAGTTACAGAAAGGCAGAGGCACAGAGAGAAAGAGAGAGAGAGGTCTTCCATTTGCTGGTTCAATCCCCAGATGGCTGCAAAGGCCTGGAGTGGTGCCAATCCAAAGTCAGGAGCCAGGAGCTTCTGTGGGTGCAGGGGCCCAAGGACTTGGGCCATCTTCTACTGCTTTCCCAGGGCATAGCAGAGAGCTGGATTAGAAGTAGAGCAGATGGGGTTTGAACCATCACCCATATGGGATACCAGTGCTGCAGGTGGTGGCTTTATCCTCTATGCCACAGTGCTGGCCCCTAAATTAAATAATACTTAAAAGAGCTTGTCTATCAAAAAAATTACTTGTCTATCAAAGTTCACTTTAATTTCCTTGTTTGAACTAGCAAAAATTAAATAACAGCTTTTGTTATTTAGAGAAATTTTCAAACACCTTAGTAACAATCCACAATATACAAATATTTATGGCATTATAAAAACTCATTGCATAATCAGTTAAAATGTCTTCACTGACACAAAAGCAATTTATAACAGCTTGCTTATTTTTCATTTTAAGCATATTAAAAGAAAGTTTTGGAAATTTTTTCTACATTCCATAATATAGTTTCTTAAAATAAAATGGAATGTAAACAATACATTAGAAAGATCATTCACCCAAAACAAGTTGCATTTATCCCTGGTATGCAGGGATGTCTCAACATATGCAAATCAATAAATGATACATCAAATTAAAAATTGAACAACAAAAATCATATGATTCTCTCTATAGATGCAGAGAAACCATTTGATAAAATACAACTTCTTTAATGATAAAAATCTTAAGTAAATTAAATATAGAAGTCACATTCCTTAACACAATCAAGGCAATATATAACAAACCCACAGCCACCATCATATTGAATGGGGAAAAGTTGCAAGTATTTCCACTAAGATCTGGAACCAGGTAAGGAAGACCATTCTCATCATTACTGTTTAATATAGTTCTGGAAGTTTTAGCAAGAGCCATCAGGCAAGAAAAAGAAATCAAAGGGATACAAATTTGGAAGGAGGAAGTCACATTATCCCTATTTGCAGATGATGTGATAATATATAGAGGGGAACCAAAAGACTCCACAAAGAGATTATTGGAATACATAAGAGAGTTTGGTAAAGTGGCAGGATATAAAATTAACACAGAAAAGTCGATAGCATTTTTATACACAGGCAATGGCATAGCTAAGAAACAAATTGTGAGAACAGTATCATTCACAATAGCTACAAACAAATTCAAACACCTTGGAATAAATTTAACCAAGAATGTGAAAGACCTCTACCATGAAGATTATAAAATATAAAAAAAAAGAAATAGAAGACACAAAAAAATGGAAAAATCTCCCATGTTCATGGATTGGAAGAATTAATATTATTAAAATGTCCATACTACAAAAGCAATTTACAGATTCAACAAGATTCCAATCAAAATACCAAGGACATTCTCAGATCTAGAAAAAAATTATGCTAAAATTTGTGGAAACAAAAGAGACTCCAAATAGCTTTAGCAATATTACACAATAAAAACAAAACTGGAGTTATCATAATACTTCAAGACATATTATGGGACAATTATAATCAGAACAACCTGGTACTGGTACATAAACTGACATGTAAACCAAATGGAACAGAATAGAAACTCCAGAAATTAATCCACACATCTACAACCAACTTATCTTTGAAAAAGGAGCTAAAAGCAATCACTGGAGCAAGGACAGTCTCTTCACAAATGGTATTGAGAAAATTCAATTTTTATATGCACAAATATGAAAAAAGACCCTTACCTTACACCTTATACAGATCAACACCACAATGGATTAAGTATCTAAATCTACAATCTAATATCATCAATTATTAGAGAAAAACATCAGGGAAACTCTGCAAGACACTGGCATAATGACATCTTGCAAAAGACCCTAGAAGCTCAGGCAATCAAAATCAAAATAGACAAAAGGTATTACATCAAGCTAAGAAGCTTCTGCACTGCAAAGGAAACACTCAACAAAGTCAAGAGAAAACCAACTGAATGGGAGAAAATATTTGTAATCTATGCAACTGATAATCCAGAATCTATAAAGAGCTCAAGAAACTCAACAACAACAAAATAAACCATCCAATCAAGGAATGGGCAAAGAACACAAACAGGCATTTTTCAAATGAAGGAATTCAAATAAAGAACCAATACATGAAAAAATGCTCAGGATTACTAGCCATCAGGGAAACACAAATCAAAACCACAGTGAGGATTCACCTCACCCCAATTAGAATGCCTCACATGTGGAATCAACAAACAATAAATGCTGGCGAGGATGTGGGAAAAGGTATTCTAATACACTATTTGTGGGAATGTAAACTAGTACAACCATTATGGAAGACAATATGGAGATTCCTCAGAAATCTGAAAATAAATCTGCCTTATGACCAAGTCATCATACCCTAGGAATTCACCCAAAAGAAATCAAATAAGCATATGAAAGAGTTATCTGTATCCCCACGTTTACTGCAGCTCAGTTCACAATAGATAAGATATGGAATCAACCCAGGTGTCTATCAGCTGATGAGTAGGATAAAGAAAATGAATACACTATGGAAAACTACTTAGCCATAAAAAAGGAATGAAGTCCTGTCCTTTGCAACAAAATAGATGCAG
Source organism: Oryctolagus cuniculus (assembly GCF_964237555.1). Taxonomy (NCBI): domain Eukaryota; kingdom Metazoa; phylum Chordata; class Mammalia; order Lagomorpha; family Leporidae; genus Oryctolagus; species Oryctolagus cuniculus. The sequence continues at coordinate 73,643,507 of NC_091433.1, read as the reverse complement.
TTAGAGACCATTTTCCTTAGTGAAATATGCCAATCCCAAAATGATAAATGCCATATGCTTTCCCTGACTTGTGGTGGTTAATACATAGATTATAAAAATGTAACATATATGAGTGAAATTGACATTTTGATATGTGCTTATTGTTTACAGCCCTTGTCATACTCTTGAGGAACAGTGGTTTTTCTACTTAGTACTTCTTGAATTCTATATTTGGTGGTGGGTTAATCTAGTGATTATAAAATAAACTGAAAATATGTTACTGAAAAAATTAAAAGAAAAAATAAGAAAGAAAAGAGGAGGGAGAGTGTGAGTTTGAGCAGGAGGGAGGATAGGGTAGGAAATATTATGCTCTTATATCTGGATATATGAAGTACATGAAATTTGTTCAGCTTGTATAAATAAAAATTTTTTAAAAATAAAAAATGGAGAATAATGTCATAAAATCAGGAATTATTTCTAAAAGCAAATTAGTAAGAATTTCTACCAAGACTATTCTAGTCCCTCTCCACTTGATGCTAACATTTTTAAAATATTACTTTTCATCAAATCATCCAGATAAAGGCCTCAAAAATAAACTAAAATTCCACAAAGTCAGCTATTGAGCAGAAGTCTAGATTCCGTGTGACTACTTTTAGAACAATACAGACCCTTCTTAATGTACTAGTCACACATTTAAAAATTTGTCTACTAAACAGTTTATTATAACATCTTTTACAAGAGAAGTACTCTAAGTATATGTCATTTAAAATACTCTATCACTCTCTGATTGATGAGAGGTACCATTAATATCATTATAATTAAAGCAGAATTCTTAATAGACTACTTCCAGGAGAGATTACTTTAATAGATATTCCCAGTTCCCATCCTGTCAAAGCTAAAAAATAATTTCCTCTAGTACTCATTATATATTTATAATATATAATAAACTAGTACTATTTTTAAATACTGATAATTAGGTGGAATACTATTAACTTAGATGTCACAATATATTACTCAGGGTATGTTGCTTACTAAGACAAAAAAATACATATTTTTAAATGTGATTTTATTCCTTACCTGAAAAAGTTAGATCCACCAAAAATTTCTAGACTTATTTATTTTCCACAAACTCAGGAATGATTCCATAAATACATATATACCTCACCTCCATGTCCAAAGGCATTGACCCAATTTCTGGACACCATGCCCATTTTAATCATTCAAATATGTGAGTCAGTGCTTCTGGGCCTTACTGTGGCTGGATTGACTTAGAAAACAACACCTGTTCATCTCCTGGCAAACATTCTCAATGATTTCCTAATTTTTTTATAAAAGGCAAGGTTCCTCCAACTTGTCAATGAGGACTAATGAAGAAAGCGCCTACATTCTATTTCATTACTTTGCTCCACCTAGTATCTCTCCTCATAAACTCAACCAGCCATTCTCTGTACTGTCAGGGAATCACTATCATTCACAGGCTAATGGATATTCTCTTCCCTGAGGAATAAAAACATTTATTTCCTAATTAAAGTATAATAATCCAATGAAGCCAAATTTGCTTTTTGTTTTCCATTATGTAGGAAACAGGCCAAAACTATTTTTTAAAGGGCTGTATCTCATGTTCACTTTTCTGCCATATTCATCTCAGATTTTTCTCTTTTCCTGGAAAATTTTAATTTCAAAAAAAAAAAAAGCTAGAACTCTATTTGCAAACAGCAAAAGGAAGATTGGCAACCCATGGAAGTATGAAGGCACAGTGAGAAATGTATAATGATTAAATACAAGTCATTCAATTTTGATGATAATTAGCAAATTTCCAATGAAACACTGAAAATGTACCAACTACATTCATTTGGGTAATTATTACTCAAATAAATCTATGTGTGAATTTATGCACAGTGTCTATATATTCCAGGCACTATGTTAGACTCTTCTTGCAGAATCTCATTTAATCCTCACAAAAAATCTATGAAGCAAATGTCATTACCTTTTTTTTGTTCCAAATGAAAAAACTGAGGCAGGGAAAGGTAAAATAATTTACCTATCCATCCACTGCATAGAAAAACAAAATGGGCCTCTATTTTTAGCCTGGCCCATCTGATTCCAAAGCTTTTACTCACCCTGCTAGACAACAATCTCTCTTCCCAAACATCCCTCTTAAGCTCTTGCATATCCTTTAAACTCCAGCTCAGATTTCATCTCCTGAAACATTTACTGAACCTTCCTCAGTCAGACATGAATTTCCCCAGTGATATATCTCCATAGCATGTTGGTTTCCATGGCCATTAGCTGCCTGCAAAATGTTGGAATGGGCTGTGGAAACTTTCCGCTCTGCCAATTGACTGGATCACCTTGAGTGCAGAAGGTGAATCCCATCTTTGCACATCAATGCAAAGGTTGGTACTGAATTAAGATCAACCATCAATACCAATAAATCTACAACCTGAAGAACTATCTTAATTATAGGCACATAAATCCATTCTGTAATATGTGGGTTGCTAGTAAATGTACAAATTCCCTATAATTTCACCCATTCTCATCAACAACAATAAATTATGTGAATGTAAAAATGTGAGATACACATTTCTAAGCTCTAGAAGCACTACTTATTAATAACTTCATAAAGTCAAACACCATTTTAATGAAATACTTAAAAACTTAAGAATTTATGATTTACAGTCTCAGGGCCAACATTGTGTCATGGTGGGTAAAGCCACCACCTGTGATGCTGGCATCCCATCCCAGTTCATGTTCCGGCTGCTGCATTTTCTATCCAGGTGCCTGCTAATGGCCTGGGAAAAGCAATGGAAGATGGCCCAAGTGCTTGGACCCCTGCCACCCATGTAGGGGACCCAGAAGAAGCTCCTGGTTCCTGACTTTGGCCTGGTGCAGCCCTAGCCATTGCGGTCATCTGAGGTGTGAACCAGCAGATGGAAGATCTCTTTCTTTCTTTCTTTTTCTCTCTCTCTCTCACTCACTCTCACTCTTTCTCTCCCTCTTTCTCTGTAACTATGATTTTCAAGTAATAAATAAAACCTAAAAAAGAAATGCAATCTCACAAAATATTAAGTATATTACTCTATACTTTGTCAATTGACTTTGAAGAAAGACTGGTTTTGTGGTCTGCTCTGACAAATTTATTGTCATTTCAAAGCTTCATTTACACTGAAAATAGATGTGTCATGAATCAAAAAGTATTGTCTATCAAACTGCTTCATGTGAACCTGCCTAAAGGAAATAGAACATTGGAATAATATATTTGATTTGGAATACTTTTAGAGACTCTACTTTAAGTATTTCCCTCTTTAAAATGTTATCTAATATTAAACAAAATACTTATTCTTCAATTCTTGGAGAGCTATCATAGATGATTTTAAATAACATTATTTTATTTAAATGCCTATATCACGTGTATAATCCAGTAGTAAAATCCATAACTTTGAAATCAAATGATCCAAGTTCAAAATTCAGCTTTGATACCTACTCACTGGGCAACCTTGAGAAGAGTACTTAACCTCTACATACCTCCATTCCTTATCAACAAAATGGAGATAATAATGAAACTTACCTCATATGGCTGCTAAGAAGGTTTAATAGGACAATCCATGCGAAGGACCTGGGGGAAAAATGAACATTTTATTATTATTATTTGCTGTTAGCAGTACTAACATGGTTCTTGTCTTTATTGTCATCATTGTTACTCTGTAAAGTGCTTAGTTCAATGCTTTTACACAGTAAGTATATAATTAATTTGAGTTACTCTCACTTTTGTTCCTGTTGTTAGTTTTATCTCACAATAATTATATCCTCTTGCAGTCTCAATATATTTTTAAAGTTGTTATATAACTGTTAAGCTATATTCATTATGCAAAAATTCAAATATTAAGTAGTTCAACATTGGTAACAGAGCAACAACCTATACATGATTTCATGAAATCAGGGCTCATTACTCTAAACTTCAGGAAATGAATCATGAATACACAGAACTATCAGCTGAAGATTGTGATTAGGAATTTAGAAAAACTTCCCAAAGAACACTTGTTGATCTATTATTTTCACAATGTAAAAATGCTTGAGATATTCCTTATTACATTATTACAAGTCATTGAAATAAAAATTAGAAAAATTAAAATTGTATTTTAAACAGTATACATATCATAAAAGTACTCTGTGTTTTATATTCTGTATGGTACTTTCAATTTCTTATCTCAGCTTTTATAACTAAGCCAAAAATCACGTAGAAAGGTAGTAGAGATGGCTAGAGGTTTGTATTTGCCACTCTCCACAAAGGCCTCAACAACCCACAATATACCTCAAAGGATATAGCCTGGCTTCCAGAAAGGACCTGGCAGGCAGAGAGCAGCTGTATTTCAGCCCCCAGGCACCAAAACAATCTGTATAAGGCCTCTGAGGAGACCAAATAGCCTCACAAATGTAGTAAGACGCTTCCTTGGACAATACCAAGCCAAAGCAATGAAAGGGCTAGAAGTTCATGTTTATACAATTCCCTTGGTCCCATGTCACGAGCCTTATTGAGAAGTGCCAATAGGGATTTGGAGGTATTGATGCTAAAATTTCCTCAGAGATTATACAAAAGATTGGGTAGGGTTACCTTATCAAAAGCCATTTGTAGTGATAGAAGAAATTTCATCTAAATATATAGTCTACCTCCTACTATTTTTTTATATTTTATTTTACTCTCTTGGGATGTTAGAGATTTATTCCCCTTAACAATGCCTATCAAAATATCTCTCCAGAAAATGTCTGGAAGGAGTTAAATGAACTCGACCTCTGCCATCTGGAAGTACAAACTGCATTCAGAATAGTGTATTTTCTGAGCAAGAGAGAGAGAGAAGCAAACTGTATGGCAATCATCAAAGACATATCAATTAAAATTGGTAAGTAGCAAAATCTGTTGTTGGTGAACTACTTTCTGCTCATTTTGCATTTAGAATACAAGGTGGTTAAGCCATGGAAGGTGCTGTTGATCTGTACTTGCAGAAGACAATTTGCCGCAAATCAAAGAGAAAATCCTGGGGCCATTGTTGTGGCACATAGGGTTAAGCTGCTGCATAAACCACCATCCCATGTCTGAATGCTGACTAGGGTCCCTGCTGCTCTGCTTATGACACAGTTCCCTGTCAATGTACCTGGGAAAACAGAAGAAGATGACCCAAGTACCTGATCCCCTGCCACCCACATGGAAGACCCAAATGGAGTTCTTGGCTCCTGGCTTGGGCCTGGCCTAGCCTAGGCTGTTGTAGGCATTTGAGGAATGGACCAGTGGATGAAAGAATTCTCTCTCTCTCTCTCTCTTTCTCTACCCACTTCTCTCTGTCATTCTTGAAATAGTTAAATCTTTCTGTAATAAAAGAGAGAATATCCTGAAGAATTGTGTGACACACATCATTGAATGAGAAATGGTAAACATATGTTAAAAAATTATGATTATACAAAGGGGTCATCAAAAAGTTTATGGAAAATATATATTATAAAAATATTATGTATGGACTTCAAAACGTTTGCACCAAAATAGACCTGTTTTCACTCCATTTTTCCACAAACTTTCTGAAGGACACTCATTTATTTATATTATTATAAAAATTTGAAAACACTAACAGTTTGCTATCTCATAAATGACATTTCCTTCATAAAAGACATAAGCTTATCTCCCATTTATATTCTCACATTAAGCAACTGTCAAAAATCCTTGCAGGTATGTGTGATATGATGAGTTGCTTTACTGTGTTGTGTACTTTGAGGTCCATGAGAACAGCCATTTGAAATGTGAATTTATATAGTATAATAGTCTGTTCCCACAGAGGAAGCTATGAATATCACTCAATACCTTTTGGCCACCCATGAACATCTCAGCAACTTTATGAAAAAAGGATTGTTATATGTAAAGTATTTATCAAACTAAATCTCACTTTTCTCTAAGTAATTTTTCTTTCATGGTTGTCAACTGACCCTGAAGACTGGGAAAAAAAATCTAACTTCTTATTTCAAAATATATTGCCAACTGGTGTAAATTTCTACCTATCAAGTGAAGATCAAGACAGTAAATGTTGGCAGGGTTGGTTAACTATCAACAAGGTTGATTCGGTTCCAGTTTATAGAAGCTGGTTTTCAAGTAGGTAGTATCACACAAGAATGTCAACTGCGAAGGTGAAAACAAATACCTATTCTCAGATTTCTTCTTTTATTCTTTCTTTATTTTTTATTCTTTGTTGAACTTCCTTTGTTCTTATTCTTTCTGTACTCCAGGTTGACCCCTGTCTATCCTTGATCTGTTTTCTCTCCGTACTGTCTCCCATCTCTTTTTTTCTGCATTCTCGTGTTCAAGTCTCTTGATTTCTCTTTCTGATTCTCTTTTTAAAACCATCTTTTGCCTTTCAGATCCTGCCTTTGTCACCAGCACTCCCCAACCCACCTTCCATTCACTTCTACATTTTCTCTTTGCCCCCTAACCCTGGGACTCAAAGCCTGCCAATGTTAGCCTGATAAAGAAACGTGTATTGCTTGAAGATGCAATCTTATCCTAACCTAGTCTCAATCACCAAAAATAATAATTATAATATTTCAAAGGGCAAGTGTTTAGCCTAGTGGTTAAGATGCCAATTAGGACACCTCCACACCACCCCCCACCCCAGAGTTCCTGGGTTTGCTTCATGGCTCCACTCCAAATTCCAGCTTTTTACTAATGTAGACCATGGGAGGCGACAGTGATGGCTCAAGGTAGCTGGGTACCTGCCATCCATGAGGGAGACCTGGATTGGGTTTCCAGCTCCTGGCTTCTGGATCAAGTCATTGCAGGCATTTGGCAAGTAAACCAGTGGATAAAAGCTCATTCTCTCTCTCTCTCTCTCTCTCTCTTGCTCTCTCTCTTTCCACACAAACACATTCTCCCTACCCTGTCTCTCAAACAAATAGTTTTTTAAAAAATAATACAAGTGTGAATAGAGGCTACTAGCCTTGAAGTTTTAGTAACTTCATGGAACAGCATTCCAAAAATGCGAAAACTTATCAGAGCTTCACATTTTTGGAATGTGAAATACTAAAAGTGTCGCTCCCCCTCTTCGTGGAGGAGCAACACAGGACCCTGCGCTGTTCTTTCGTCTGCTCGGCCCTCCCCGGGTTTGCTGCTGGTTCTTCCCGGGTTGGCTACTATCCCTTCCACCTCCGTGGAAGGGCAGTTCCCCCTGGCCACATTCCCCACTTCCGCAGGGGAGCGGCACACCGCCGGCCGGCTCTCTCGGGGGCTGCACGGGTTCCCTTAGATGTTCCCCATAGATGTTCCCGGTGCATGCCATCTCTCTCCTCCTTTATAGTCCTCCTCCGCCAATCCCAACTCGGCTGCCCACACGCCGAGTACGCTGCTCTCCAATCAGGAGCAAGTCCTACAGTTTATTGGTTGAACTGGAGGCAGCTGTGCGGAAGCTGTTTACTTCTCTCCCAGCGCCATATTGTGGGAGAGCAGATGCATAGAATAAGTCTTAATTCCAGTAACTCAGTCTAGTCCGGATTGCTCCCCACAAAAAGCAGTCTAAATGCTTTAATAATGTATCAAGAATTTATCACTATTAAGCTTTCCTTCATAGAAGTGTGATTTTATTTTCTACAATATACTATCTAAATTGGGTTTTAAAAGCATACCTAGACGCTATATTAAAAGAGAACATCTAAATAATACAGTATAATTAAAACATGAAAAGTTAGAATAACTACAGAGCAGTAGAGCTGAGTTGTAAAGAATTACCTGGGAATTTAGCTAGATGGTGCTAGAGCATGTGTTTGGCCAGTTGCAATATATAGTGGCTGAATGGAAATTACTAGGCCAAAGATGTTTCGTATATTTTAGGACACAGAATTCTGCTATAAATTAAAGAGAATATTATAATTAAACTTTTTAAAAATCTAAACATTCTCAGAGTGACATTTTACATCTTTGAAAGGAAAGAGACCTTCATTAATATTTATTATATATATGCTTAACCCTGAAGTAGGACATCAATATTCACATTCAGAAGTTTCATCATTTTGAAAGTTTTTAAGTCTTGTCCATTCATTAATTATATCAACATGTTCTGTGTATAGCATTCTGCTGGAAGCTTTGCCTTTGATCAAAATTGACAGTCACTCTGATTTTTCAAGAAATGTCTCCCTCCTCACAAATTACACAATTTCAAAAAGGGCCAATGTACACAAATCTTTCAGCTTCTTTACATAGCACACATTTAGCTACTGCATGGCTAACTTTCTATGCCATGTCATTATTCAGTTTTTTTAATTGTTAATTTAATTTAATTGTTTACATATTTTAAGTACTTTGAAGTGGGAAGAGAGGCCACTTTCATCAGCACGCCCACAAGAGAAGAGATTACTCTGGACTACTCTCATCTCATGTCAGAATACATTAATTTAAAAGTGAGTCACAGGCAAACTACTAACAAAAAAAATGAGTGGATTGTAGCTGTGTGTGTATATATAGTATATAATTAGTACTTAGTATTTTCATATCTTTAGTTTTTTCAGAAAAAAAATGGTTTGTAAGTTCTCTTCTCTGAGAGAGCATGGTGAAGACAAATAATTACCACTATGGCCAATGTCCACTTGCACAAACTGAGCAAGAATGACAGGGTTATAATGTATTGTCCCTATTTGAACTCTACATATCACTGATCTATATTAGGAATATCATATTATATATGATCATATATTTAGGTTCATGCACTGAGTTTATGACTTCTCTAGATCTATCCACAAAAGAGCAAAACTAAAATCTGAATCATCTGTAGCATGGACACTAATTTTGTTCTTTAGAACCCTATGGTGAGGCTGGTATTGTGGCATAGCTGTTTAAGTCACTGTCTGCAACACCAGCATCCCGTATGAGCACTAGTTCCAGCCCTGGAAAATGCACTTACAGTGCAACTCCCTGCTAATGTGTCTGGGAAAGCAGCAAAAGATGATCTAAGTACTTGAGTCCTGCCACCCATGTGGGTGGCCTGGATGGCATTCCTGGTTACTAGCTTTGGCCTGGCCCAGCCTTAACTGTTGCTGCCACTTGGGGAGTAAACTGGCAGATGGAAAATCAATCTCTCTCTCTCTCTCTCTCTTTTATTCTCTCTCTCTTTCTCTCTCTCAACTGCTTTTCATATAAATAAATAAATCTTAAAAAAAAAAAACTTACGTTGTTTCCAGTAATGCCCTGCAAAAAGTGACAAAGATAATATTGATATGTATGATATCATACATAGATGATATTGCTAAGGCCTTTACTACACACCTGACTTAGAGAGAGAGAGAGAAAGGGAGGGAGGGAAGGAGGGAGGGGAAGGAGGGGATGGAAGGAAGAGAAGGAGGGAGGGAGGGAAGAGGAGAAGAGAAGAGAAGAGAAGAGAAGAGAAGAGAAGAGAAGAGAAGAGAAGAGAAGAGGAGAGGAGAGGAGAGGAGAGGAGAGGAGAGGAGAGGAGAGGAGAGGAGAAATAAAGGCTTTCTGGATTCTTTTCTTTTATCTTAATCTCTTTTTCACTTGTTTTAAATTACTACAAATCTATACCCCAGAGGGGAGGAAGAAGAGATTGAATAAAATTTTCTTGTGATTCTTCCTTGTGGAATTCCCCCACAAGCTGAGAGGGAGAACACACCCACTCAAGCCTGGAGGAGCCCTGTGCGTTCTGGAACTACTGATAAGCCAGCTAGATCCCCCTCCAGTTCTCAATTATGCACTGTCTAGAGAAGAAAGTCATAGAGTCAAACGTCTCTATAATAAATTCTGCTGGAGCCAGCAATGTGGTACAGCAAGTTAAGCTACCATCTGTGACATCAACATCCCATATGAGCACCAGTTAAGAGCCCTAGCTCCACAACTTCTAATCCAGCTCCCAACTAACGCACCTGGAAAAGCAGCAAAAGGTAGTCTCAGTGCTTGGGCCCCTGCCACCACCCACATGGGAGATCCAGATGGAATTCCAAGCTCCTGACTTCTGCCTGGCCTTGCTCCAGCCTTTGTAGCCATCTGGGGAGAGACTCAGTGAATAGAAGATCTCTCTCTCTCTCTCTCTCTCTCTCTCACTAACTCTGCCCTTCAAATGAACAAATAAATTTTTGAAGATGAAAATAAATTTTTCTTACTCAGTACATTAAACCATTTCCAACTGATAGAAATGCACAGACCTTAGTATAATTTGACTAAGTGCTGGATAATACCCACTTAACAGTTTTACAATGTTGGGTTGTAAGCATTAAATGAATTCATGCATATGGTACATTATAAATATTCATTCCTTGCTACCTTTTGTCTATAATTCTTAATAGCTGGAATCATGCTGGACGTGGAATAAGAAGAAGAAAAAGAAAGGTAAAATTATTCTACCTGAGTCGGTGGTCAATCCTACCAACTATTGAGCTCTATAATTTGGGGCCAATTCTATAATTTCTGAGCTGCACTTAAAACATTGATAAAACGTTTATAATAAAACCTCCTAAATCTACCTTCAGATTGTTGTGAATATTAAATGGATAATACATACCCTAGTGCCCACATAGAGCAAAAGTGCCATATTTCACAAAGATTGATGTTACTATTTTTATTAGGTGGAATGTCAACAGTGAATGTCTGTGGGATGGGGATAAGAGACTGCTAGAAAAATGAATAACTGGGGTCAGCCAGCACTGTGGTACAGTTGGTTAAGCCATTTCTTATAACAGCAGCACCCATGTTGGAGTGTCAGTTCAATTTCCAGCTCCTCCATTTCCAATCCGATTTCCTGATCATGTACCTGGGAAGGCAGCAGAGAATGCCTCAAGTACTTGGTCCCCTGCCACCCAAATGGGAGACCTGAACGGTGTTTCTGGCTCCTGGTTTCAGCCTGAATGAGCCTTGGCCATTGTGGCCCTTTGGAGAGTGAACCACTGGATGAAAAATCAATCTCTCTCTCTCTTTCTCTCTCTCTCTCTCCCCGTCCCTCCCTCACTCCCTCCCTCCCTCTCCCTCTCTCATTCTCACTCTATCTTTCAAATAAATAAATAAATATTTTTAAAAAGAAAGAGTAGTGAATAACTTTTGCTAATGAGTCAAGCCAAATAAATGAAATTAACATTCCTGAAAATTATAAAGGCTCTCTATCACATACCAACAGCCAGTATCATACAGAATGGGGAAAAGCAAAAAGCATTTCCCTTCATATCTGGAACAAAACAAGGATGTCCATTTTTTCCACTCTTATTCAATATAGCACTGGAAGTTTTAGCAAGAGCAATCAGGGAGGGAAAAGAAATAAATGGCATCACAATTGGAAAAGAAGAAGCCAAATTATCCGTGTTTGTAAATGGCATGATGTAAATGGAAAAACCAAACACTCTAGCTGCTAGAATTGATAAGTCAATTTAGCAAAGTTGCAAGTTACAAAATAAACAAACAAAAAACAGTAGCTCTTTTGTATGCTAATGATGAACTACAGAAAGAGAAATCCATTCACAATAACCACAAAAAAATCAAATAGTTAGGAATAATTTAACCAAAGAGGTGAAAGATCTCTACAATGAAAATTATCAAACACTGATGAAAGAAATCATCAAGGACACACAAAAAAGAGAGATATTCCTTGCCCATGGATTGGAAGAATCAATATCATTAAAATGTCTATACTACAAATTCAATGCAATCCCTATCAAAATACCAATGACATTCTTTACAGAAATAGAAAAAGCAATCCTAAAAGTCATATGGAAATACAAAAGACTCAGAATAGCCAAAGCAATCCTGAACGAGAAAAATCAAACTGGAGGAATCACAATTCCTGACTTCAAAGCACATTACAGAACTATAGCAATCAAAACAGCATGACACTGGCATAAAAACCGATACAAAGATCAATGGAACAGAATAAAGAGCCCAGAAATTGATCCAGATACATCCAGCCAACTGATTTTTACAAAAGTGCTCAGACTGTGCAATAGAAATAGGATAATCTCAGCCGGCGCCGCGGCTCACTAGGCTAATCCTCTGCCTTGTGGCGCCGGCACACCGGGTTCTAGTCCCGGTCGGGGTGCCGGATTCTGTCCCAGTTGCCCCTCTTCCAGGCCAACTCTCTGCTGTGGCCAGGGAGTGCAGTGGAGGATGGCCCAACTGCTTGGGCCCTGCACCCCATGGGAGACCTGGATAAGTACCTGGCTCCTGCCATCGGATCAGCGCGGTGCGCCAGCTGCAGCACGCCAGCCGCGGCAGCCATTGGAGGGTGAACCAATGGCAAAGGAAGACCTTTCTCTCTGTCTCTCTCTCTCACTGTCCACTCTGCCTGCCAAAAAAAAAAAAAAAAAGAAATAGGATAATCTCTTCAACAAATGGTACTGGCAAAACTATATGTGTATATTATATTATGTAGATTATGTATATATATAGTTTTGCCAGTACCATATACATATACATAAATGAAATTAGAGCCATACCTTTCACTACATACAAAAATCAGCTCAATATAGATTAAAGGCCTAAATTTAAGACCTGAGACTATGAAGATGCTGGAAGAAAATGTAGGGGAAACATTCCAAGACATTGGTGTAGAGGACAATTTCTTGGACAAGATCCTCAGAGCACAGGCAACAAAACTAAGGAAATGGGATTATATAAAACTCAGAAACTTCTGCATAGCAAAGGAAATGACCAATAGCGTGAAGCAACATCCAACAGATTGGTAAAAAATATTTGCAAACCATCTATCTGACAAAGGATTAATATCCCAAACTTATCAGAAACTTAAAAAACCTCACCACCAACAACAACAACAAACCAGTCCAGTAGAGAAAGAGCAAAGGACTTCAATAGGCAGTTCTCAAAAGAAGAAATACAAATGGCCAACAAGTGTATGAAAAAAAAAAAAAAAAAGCTCAACATCATTAGTCATCAGGGAACTACAAATCAAAACCACAAAGAGAGATCACCTCACCCCTGTCACAATGGCTAAAATCAAAAACACGGGGTAACAAATGCTGTGGAGGATGTAGAGAAAGGGAAACACTTATACACAGCTTGTGGGCATGTATACTAGGCAGTCACTGTGGAAAACAGTGTGGAGATTTCTTGAAAAGCTAAAACTAGTCTCGTCATATGATCCAATGAAGTTATTGGGTAGACCTAGTATCGTGAAAGCTCAGTGGAGAAGGAACTGCATTCCGGCTCCCCTACGTGGTTGTCAACAGGCCTCGCTTCCTTCAGGGTTCTTGGATCAGGAAACTCTCCTGCCTGTTGCCAGAGTCACTGTCCCATCCTAGTCGTGCGGACACCTCCAGTATTACAGCTTGCTTCTTCAAAGCCTAAAAGAGACAGTGATTCTAGCAGGACAGAAGACACAATTTATGTTACCATACTCTGCTGGTTAGAACAAGTTACTGAAGAGTAGGTGGTTGTACAAAACTGACAATCTTAGGAAGTGTGGGTCATTGAAGCTCATGTCACAAGCTGCCAGCCACATCTATGAGGTCTCATTTTCTCCCTTACACATCTCCATTGATATGTCATATTATAAACATATTTTATATACAAGAAAATTTGTTTGAAAGTAAATATAATGAATTGGCTAATCTGTTCAGAAAACATTTACAAAATATGTACATATGAGTTATAAAATTTTATTCTATGATGTGATAAAATCAAAGAAAATGTGCTTATCTATACAGTTTGCCATTCAGGTAGTTTGAAAAAATTAAAGCGAAGGAGGAAAAGACAAGGGGAGGAAAAAAAGTAATTTAATTACCACATACCTGGTAAACAGCTGGTTTAAAAAAATAAAAATATCATTAAAATGTCTTTAACTAGTCCACTATATAGACAGATATGAAAAGCCAAGAAGTTATAATTGCTGGGTAAAAAACATAAAATAAAATATATGCAATTATTACTGTAAAGTAAAAGCTATGTCTGTGCCATTATATGATTAAATTTCTATTATAGTGATATGGTAAGGGGATATTTTGTGATGTTGTTAGTCATTTATGGTTGTATTACCAATGCAGAATGGTGAAATAAATACCTTTTAAAAACTAAAATAGTATGGCTATACTTGACCAAAAATAAAGATTAGAATTATTTTATCACCTCAGATTTTCCCAAAATAAATTTTGAAAAATATGAACACTTTATAGGAATTATTCCTTCTTCCCACAATTACTACAAAGTGAATGAAATTACATAAATCGCATATGCCTTCCTCTCAAGCTGAAGCATGCCCTTCTAAACACAAAATGTCACATGGGAAGAAAACAGAGACGTCTGTGAAAATAAAAGACCCGTGTTTCAGGCCAGGCAGCTTATCTGATTAAGGAAAGAGAAGAAGGTTTATAGTCAAAGACTAATTCTCCAGCACCACTCCACCAGCTTTTCAAACAATATTTATGTCCCTCCAAGCCTCATTCACAACAGTTGAGAAGGGTTTCTCAATTCTTTGTGGTATTATTAATTCTTGGTTGCAGTTGTTTCGCCCAGGCTCTTCTAACATGCTAAGCAGAAAGAGCAAGACATAGATCACTGCTGCTGGAACAAATTAGAAGTAGTGGTATGAGGTTTTTCTGCCCACAACACACACATAATTGGAAAGAAGTTTTACTAAAAGGGATAAAATTGTATATTTAAATGTATGCCCCACCCTTTTTAGGTTTCTATACAAAATATATAAAAAACTGAATTCATGCAAAAAAAATTTAATGTTGAAGAAATAAGCTGACAGGAGGCACAATTTCCTAAGGAAAACAGTCATTTCAAGAGGTGACAACAGAAAAAAAAAATCATTAGCTTTATATTGGATGCAAAATTGGTCATCTCCATAGTGTATAAAAAGGTGTCATTGAGAGCCACTCTGAAATAAAACTTCAGTTTTCCCATTTGGGTTTCAAAAACCAATAACAGAAGTCAAAAATAGAATGTCACTGCATACCTCTTTCCTGTGAACAATATCCCTTTCTTACCAACATTAAAGATACTTAAGAAGTTAGAGTTCAAAGACCAAAGAGAAAATGACTCCCATATTACACCAATCTGAAGATTTAAAGAATTTTTCTAATGTGTAATGTTTCTGCTAACTTGCCTTTGTTCTACTTGGGTTTGCTTTGGGGTGGGAATTTTTTTTAATGTAAGCAAAAATGAGATTAAACCATTATCAAAGCAGCAACTGTAGTTCATCAGCTTAGTCACCAAACTAACTTAGAAATTCCAAATGGTTGAACTGAGATGAGAATTTAAGCTTCAAACTGGAGTCAGGACATGAATTGTGTGTAATGTGTTGAGTTTTCCTTTATGAGTGCATATTAGTGACAGGAGTTGAATTATGACAAAGCAAGATTTATGACTATTTGGTTTAAATCTTATCAACAAGAACTTCATCAATACAGTTAGAAAAAAAAATGAGGGAATTTGAAAACATTTTATTACACTGGCTTTTAACTAATTCCAAAAATTCCCTGTTCTGACACCAAGAGACCTAGACTTCACCAGTCCCAGCTACCTACCCACTTGGCATCATAATGCTTCCATCTCCAAAATAATCTGGCACTTAGACTCCGAATTCAGATATACTTAGATTTGAATCCTGGTTCTTTCTCTTAATCCTCGTAGGCCCAGGGACTGAATATTTGCCTTACTGATAAACCTTACATAATTGTAGTGCCTTTGTACAATAGAATTGTGAGTAAAGGTAAGTAAAATCATTTAGCACAATGTCTGAGATATTTTAAAACATGGAATAATGGTTTGTAAAGTTAATTATTATTGACTTCATCACCTGCTTTTATGCAGTAAAGAGGTTCCAACTGGTATTGCTGAGAGATAATTTATTCATATACCTGATTTACTGCAGTTTCCAATATCTTTGTTTTTAAATGTGTCTAATCAATTTTCTTAAATACATATATTATTAATAAGTACTCATTTATCTGTCAGTTTAGAGCCAGACACAAAGGAATTAAGGTCACGAAAAGAATAAGCAAAATAAGATAAAAATATCGGGCCCAGAGGTGAGCATTGTAGCACAGCATATCAAGTTGCTCCTTGGGATGCCTACATCTCATATCAGTTCAAGTCCTGACTACTCTAATTACAATCCAGCTTCCTGCTAATGCACCTGAGAAGACAGTGGATGATGGTCTAAGTGCTTGGGGCCATGCCACCCTAATGGGAGACTCAGATGGAATTCTGTGCTGTTGCAGGTATTTGGGAAGTGAAACAGCACATGGAAAATCTTTCTCTCTCTCTCTCTCTCTCTCTCTCTCTCCCTCCCTCCCTCCCTCCCTGCTTTTTAAATAAATACATCTTTTTAGAAATCAGGTTCAGGGGAAGAAAGAAGTAGTGAGATGAAAGTATACTTTCAGAGAACTGACAAGGACATAAATTCTCTTAAAGTCAAGTGACTGAAATGCTTCTTTTCGCCGGCACCATGGCTCAATAGGCTAATCCTCCGCCTGCGGCACCGGCACACCGGGTTCTAGTCCCGGTCAGGGCGCCAGATTCTGTCCCAGTTGCCTCTCTTCCAGGCCAGCTCTCTGCTGTGGCCCGGGAGTACAGTGGAAGATGGCCCAAGTCCTTGGGCCCTGCACCTGCATGGGAGACCAGGAGAAGCACCTGGCTCCTGGCTTCAGATCAGCACGCCAGCCGCGGCCATTGGAGGGTGAACCAACAGTACAGGAAAACTTTTCTCTCTGTCTCTCTCTCTCACTGTCCACTCTTCCTGTCAAAAAAAAAAAAAAATGCTTCTTTTTGGCTATGTACTTGAGAATTTCTCTCTCATAGTCTCTGTATCATGCATTTTTTTTTGGTGTTTTCAAATATGTTTCTCTTTTTTATCTCTCCACTCTGACCCTAAGTCAATGATTGCTCCTTATCTTGCTGTATACATTCTGCTCACGGAGGTAAGCCTGGAATCCACAGGAAGAATTACAGACATAAGAAGACCTAGAGACCATAGACACATCTGTCTTTCACTGGGACAGGAGCAAAGATGCAAAATCAGAACCATCAGACAACATCAAGTTCAAATTTAAATATGGTTTTGAATTAATGATTTAATCTTTAATAACTTACCTAGAAAGAAAAACTTGTTCATATTTCATTTTTTAAAGATTTATTTCATTTATTGAAAGGTGGAGTGATGTGGGGGGAGAGATAGAGAGAAAGAGATCTTTCATCAGCTGTTTCACCCCTCAAATGGCCACAACAGGCAGGCCTGGGCCAGGCAGAAGCCAAGAGCCAGTAATTCCATCTGGATCTCTGAAGAGGATGGCAAGGGTCCTTCTTGGGCCATCTTCTGCTGCCTTCCCAAGCACATTAGCAGGGAGATAGACTGGAAACAGAGCAGCCACAATGCTGATCCCAAACTTTTTCATATTAAAAAGACAATTTTCCCTGCTATTTTGGTACATAGTGAATTTCTTTATTCCTCTTTCTATGATGTTTCTTTCTTATTTAGGGGGAAATAAAGATGATAACAATTAAAACTTCAAAAAGTAGAATTAAGTGATTCTTGTTACATTCTTTACATGCTTTACATGCTAAGGAAAAAAAGAAAATTTATAAAAGTTCACTTTTTGAAATCATGGGCATATGAAAAGCATTGTATTCATCTAAAGTTAAGAGACATTTACCCAGCACTTACCACGCAATTGCCATTGTGTTAACTGCTGGGGATACATTTTGTGAAAACCTGGGGAGGAGGTCAGCAGAGAGAGGAGCTAGAGAGACAATGTGAAGCACTTGGAGGAATGAAGAAGCCAGGGAAAAAATCCCAGTGGAGGTAATGCCAAAGGACTTTTCAGAAAATGATTTCCACTGTTCAATGTGAAAATCCTTGCTTTGTTCCAATAGGATGCAGTCCTCTGCTCCCGCCAAAAATATGGTTATGTTTACTGCTTTCATCAATTCTTTGTGTAATTTCTTTGTTTAGTTGGTTAGTTTTTGGTTGAGGTTGGCATTTAATTCTTCATTAAGGTTTTAGTAAATAGGAAGTTTCAAAATATTTCTATTTCTTTTTTTTGTCTTTTACTTGAAAGGCAGAAGAAATGAGACAGAGAGTCAAATGGAGAGAGATCTTCGAACCATCAATTCACTCCTTCAATGCTTGCAACAGCCAGGGCTGGTCAGGTCAAAGCCAGAATCCAGTAATTCAATCTTGGTTCCACACATGGGTGGCAGGGACCCAAGTACTTGGGCTGTCACCTGCTGCTTCCCCAGATGCACATTAACAGGCAGCTATCCCTAAAGTGGAGTAGCTGGGCTTGAACCAGACACTCTAATACAGGATGTAGGCATCCCAAGTGGCGACTTACACACTGCACAAAACCTCTGCCCCGTGATAATTTACAACACATCTGTATTACCAGTGGGTAGAAAAGTAGCATGCGAAGGATGGTGAAAGGATCCCCAAGTTGAACTGATTGATAGACTCAAGAGTTTACAACAAAAGTAGCTATAAGACCATAACAAATCAAACATAAAAATTAGCGATCTTGAAGACAGACTATTTAAAAATTCACAGTTAGAGGAGAAAAAAATAGCAGGAGTGATGCAAGCTTATGGAAACTTTGGAACAGTATCAAAATAGCAAATATTTGAGTTACTGAGGTTCACTAAGAACTTGAACATGTCAATGTGCAACAAATTTTATTCAAAAACATGATAATGGAGGCAGGTGCTTGGTGTAGCAGTTAAGATACCACTTATGATGCCAGGATCCCATATCAGAGTGCCTGACTTTGAGTCCCAACCCCACTTCCAACTTGAGCTCCAGCTAATGTACACCCCAGGAGGCAGCAGACAACGGTTCAAGAACTTGGGTCCTTTCCACTAATAGAGGAGACCTGGATTGAGTTCTGACAGAAAATCAACAAAGAAACAACAGAACAAACCCGCATTATGTACCAAATGGACCTAAGTGATATCTACAGAACCTTTCATCCCACAGTTGCAGAATACACATTCTTTTCATAGGTGCATGGAACTTTCTCTAGGATGAACCATATTCTAGGCCATAAAGCAAGTAAGTCTCAGTAAATTCAAAAAGATCAAAACCATACCACACATCTTCTCTGACCACAATGGAATGAAGCTGGAAATCAAGAAGTCAAGAATCTAGAAAACATATGTAAATATATGGAGAATGAACAATGTGCTCCTGAATGAGGAGTGGGTCATAGAAAAAATCAAAACAGAAATCAAAAAATTTTCTGGAAACGAATGAAGATGACAGTACAACATTTCAAAACTTATGGAATACAGAAAAAGTAGCGTTATGAGGGAAGTTTATAGCAACTGGTACCTACATGAAAGAACTGGAAACAAACCAAATAAATAAGCTATCAATGTATCTCAATGATCAAGAAAAACAAGAACAAACCAAACCCAAAATTAATAGGAGGATATAAATGTTTAAAATTAGAGAAGGAATAAGCAAAATTGAAACAAAAGATCAGTGAAATGAGATTTTTAAAAAAAAGATAAACAAAATTGATACACCATTTGCACAACTAATCAAAAAAAGAGGGAGAAGACCCAAATCAATGAAATCAGAGATGAAAAACAAATGTAACAACAGATGCCACAGAAATAAAAAGAATCATCATGAATTACTACAAAGTAATGGCAATGAAATAGATGTGTAGACCAATGGAACAGAATAGAAACCCTAGAAATCAATCCAAACATCTACAACCAACTTACCTTTTTTTTTTTTTTCTTTGACAGACAGAGTGGACAGTGAGAGAGAGAAACAGAGAGAAAGAGAGAAAGGTCTTCCTTTGCCTTTGGTTCACCCTCCAATGGCCACCGCAGCCGGCGTGCTGCAGCCGGCACCCCGCTGATTCGAAGGCAGGAGCCAGGTACTTATCCTGGTCTCCCATGGGGTGCAGGGCCCAAGCACTTGGGCCATCCTCCACTGCACTCCCGGGCCACAGCAGAGAGCTGGCCTGGAAGAGGGGCAACCGGGACAGAATCCGGCGCCCTGACCGGGACTAGAACCCAGTGCGCCGGTGCTGCTAGGCAGAGGATTAGCCTGTTGAGCCACGGCGCCGGCTAACCAACTTATCTTTGACAAAGGACCAGTTATTACCAAAACACTATGGCACTGGCAATAAAATAGACATGCATCTACAACCAACTTACCTTTGACAAGAGACCTAAACTCAATCCCTGGTGCAAGGACAGTCTCTTCAGCAAATGGTGCTGGGAAAGCTAGATCTCTGCGTGCCAAAGTATAAACAAGACCCCTACCTTACACCTTATACAAGAATCCACTCAAAATGGATCAAGGATTTAAATCTTCCACCTGATATCATCAAATTCCTAGAGAACATTGGCGAAACTCCGCAAGACTATGGCATGGGCAGAGACTTCTTGGAAAAGACCCCAGAAGCACAAGCAATGAAAGCTAAAATTGACAAACGGGGTTATGGGATTATATCAAGCTGAGAAGCTTCTGCACTGCCAAAGAAACATTCAGCAAAGAGAAGCGGCAACCTACAGAACAGGAGAAAATATTTGCAAACTATGAAACTGATAAAGGAATATCAGAATGACAACAACAAAACAAACAATCCAGTTAACAAATGGGAAAAGGACTTGAACAGGCATTGTTCAAAAGAGGATATTCAAATGGCTAACAGACACATGAAATCAATCTACAGATTTAATGCAATAGCTATCAAAATATGACATTCTTCACAGAACTCTAAAAAAGTTTGTATGTAACCAAAAAAGAAAAACTGAATAGATAAAGCAATCTCAAGCAAAAATAGCAAAGCAACCTGAACTTAAAATATGCTACAAAGCTACAGTAATTAAAAAGGCCTGATATTGGAATAAACAGATACATAGACCAATAAAGAAGGACACTCTCACATCTACACCTAATTGATCTTTAAGAATGATGCTAAGTATATATTTTGGAAAAAGAACAATATTTTTTCACTTAATGGAGCTGGGAAATTGGACACCCACAAGCAGAAGAATGAAATTAGACCCCTATCTCCCACTATGTACAAAAATCAACTCCGAATGGTTTAAGAACCTAAATGTAAGGCTGAAACTTTAATACTACTAGAATAAGGCACAGGGGAAATGCTTTAGGATACTGGAATGGGCAAGGATTTTCTTGATCAGATTCCTAAAGCACAAGAAACAAAAGTCAAACAGAAATATGGAATTTCATCAAACAAGAAAGGAAACAAAGTAGAGAGACAACCTACAGAATGAAAGAAAATATTTGCAAGTTATACCTCTAACAAAAGATTAATAACCAGAATATATAGGGAATTCAAGCAACTCAATAGAAACAAAACAAATAATCCAATTGCAAATAGGCATTGGATCTAAACATATTTTTCAAAGAAAGACATATAAATGGCCAAAAGGAACATGAAAGACTATGCTCAACATCACTAATTATTGGGGAACTGTAAATGAAAATCACAATAAGTTACCACCTCACTTCCAGTTGGGCTTTCTGTTATCAAAAAGACAAAAGATAACAACTGAGAATGTGAAGAATGTGGAGCAAATGGCATCTCTAAACATTGTTGATGGGTATGTAAACTAGTAGAGCCATTGTGGAAAACAACAATAAGATTCCTCAAAAAACTAAAGTAGACTTTCCATATGATCCAGAAATTCCATTACTGGGTATACACCCAAAGGAAATGAAACCAGTAAAGAGACATTTACACTCCCAGATGAAGTTTCCAGAAATGGAACAACCTAAGTAGTCATCCACTGATGAATGCATGAAGAAAATAAAGTTCACATATACAATGGAATGCTATTGAATCATAAAAAGAACAAAATCATTTTATTTGTGACAACATAGATGGAACTGGAGATCATTCTATTAGTGTGGCACAGAACAACATATACTGCATGATCTCAATCATATGTGGAATCTAAAAAGTTGATCTTTCAGAAATAGAAGTTAACAGCAGAAAGGCGTGTACCAGAGATTGAGGAGCATAGCGGGAAGAGAGGAAAAGTTATATAATAGGAACTAAGTTAAAGTTGGATAGGAGAAACAGGTTCTGGTATTCTATTGCATAGTAAGTTAACTACATATATATTACAGGCTAAAGAAAGGGCTTTGACTGTTTTCACCATAAAAGATGATAAATGAGGACATTCATTTGTCTATTCTGATTTGAACACTACAAAATCTATACATGCAATGAAATAATACATGGTACCAATACACTCTTTTTGAGTATCAGCTAAAAATATATTTTTATATTTGTTGTCTATCAGTCAAATTCACCTGGGTATCCTATATTTTATCAGGCAACCCTAGAGGACAGCTCTCTAAACAACACTCAAGATTATTCACTCAAAGATGCAAAGTGAAGAGTGTTTATACTCTGGCTCCCATCCCCAGAGGGAATGGGGTGGGGCGGGGTGGGGGGGTGGTGCAACTGAGGAAGCCAATAGGAACAGAAAGAAAAAGATAAACAATGCAGCTGAAGCACAGTGCCATCAGCCTACATCTGCACACTGCTGGTTGCTGCAACAAAAGCCAGAGCAAAAATAAGGGCCAATACAATCATACTTAATATGTAAATTAGACGTAGCATACCCTATATTTAAATTGCAAAGAGAATTTTTCATATTTTGGAGGGAAAATATACCTTGAAAACTGATGCTACTTCTATCATTTCTCTCTATCCTAGTGACAGACATGAAAAGCCAATTTTCTTTTTTCTTTGCAACAACTTACAGGTGATGAAGATAAGAAGCAATAGTAGAGTGGACATGGTGGTCCATCCTGCTTGTATCCTCAGGTAAGTCAGTCTTGTTCAACAGAACACCAAGCAAAGCCACACTGATTCTGACAGCTTTTCTAAACAGTTAACAAGTCACCATAAACCAACACTGAGAAATCCTGGTGGATGTCACTTCACAACGAATGTTCACTGAGAACAATGCAACAAACAAATGAGATTCTATCTGGATCCTAGTAGAGCTAAATAAGAGCAAACTGGACAACCTGTCTCTTCCAGGATAGATCATGCCATTAAAGGATAGAGCTCTTTAACCACTCAGCAAGAATTCTAATGCGAAGGTTTCCCTAAACTAACCCAGAAAAGAAAATCACATACTAAGGAGTAGCTGGAATGATTGCATACATGAATCTTCTCCAAGCCAATTGAGACTTTCTCCACATTGATATAAAATTCCAGTACACTTTTTCTTGGTGGATGAAAATTGATTGTAAGATTCTCATCTTTTGATCTTTGCCAAGAGCTTCCAATTCTCCTTATTTCCATCTGATTTCAAACTGTCAGTAGTTTAAATAAATTAGCACTACATTTCATATTTTAAGGACTTTCCATTTTGTGAACCATTTTTATCTATTGACCTTTAAATTAATCCAGTTCAAAACTCAGTCATTTGCAGAATTTTGAAAAAAGGACGGTTTTTTTATAAGTACTATAAATAGTCTAGTTTGGGGATAGAGAAAGAAGGAAATCGTATATCCAGTATACCCAAAGAGTGGATTCACCTACAGTATTTGGCAGTACACATTCTTTCCTTGCGTGATATGTCACAATGGTAAATGATTTTGTAAATGACAATGGCAGGGTGAATTGCAAAAGTTCTTCTAATTCCTTGTACTGGTAATCCAAACATGTTGAAAGATTACACAGAAGTAAAATTCTCCTCACAGTGAAGTTATATATAATATTATGCTCCTGAGTACTCTCATTCTTTTATTCCCAAGATTTTATTCCCCTATGGGTTCATTTTTCCCCTTTTTCCCTCATCAAGAGGATATTTAGCTCATCTCTGTGGTCTCCATTTGGGTATACTATTCACCTGAGTGGAGTGTGTTTACATAGGCTGATACCTGCAAAGCACCAAGAAGTGTCTCCTTTCTCAGACTTTGTTATCAAAGTCATTAGGTCCCTGAGTTTACTCTCTGTATAGTTTACCATCTACATTGTCAGAAAAATTCCCTGTGGAACTAAGCCCATTAGCACATCACTTAAGTGAGGAAGTTAGAAAGGTGCAGAGAATAATAAGTATCCTGATAAGAGGGGAAAGGTTTTTCGGCATAAGGAAGGGATTACACATGTAATGAAAACAAGGCACTAAATTCTTTTCCTTTAGATTGTCTAAAGTCAGAAAAACAACAACACCACTTTACTACAATTGTCTCCTCATCTCCGGGAACCATAGAGTAAGCCTTGAAAGAAATTCAGAATTATTTCCAACATGAAGGATTGCTCCAATTATTCTAAAAGTTTAGTGTTCATAGGACCAGAGGTGAAGCAGAAAGTCATGTCTACTATTGGTCTTTTTTTTAAAAGATTTATTTATTTATTTGAAAGTCAGAGTTACACAGAGAGGAAAGGCAGAGAGAGAGAGAGAGAGAGAGAGAGAGAGGTCTTCCATCCGCTGGTTCACTCCCCAGTTGGCCACAATGGCCGGAACTGCGCTGATCGAAAGCCAGGATCCAGGAGCTTCTTCCAGGTCTCCCCATGGGTGCAGGGACCCAAGGACTTGGGCCATCCTCCACTGCTTTCCCAGGCCATAGCAGAGAGCTGGGTTGGAAGTGGAGCAGCTGGGTCTTGAACTGGTGCCTATATGGGATGCCAGCACTTCTGGCCAGGGCGTTAACCCTCTGTGCCAGAGCGCTGGCCCCATTAGTGTTTTTCTATTTTTATTTACTTAGAGCCCCATGGAAAGAATGGAAAATAAGAGCAGTCCCATTCATAATTTCTTAATTGAAAATTAAAGCTTATATTTTTATATCTGCTCCCTCCTTGCCATCTAACATCATAGAAAGATTGTGGATCAACTGCTTTACAGATGAGGAGACTGAGATAGACTCCCTTATGCGATGATTTATTGATAAAGCTGAGACTGGAACCTACAACATGAACTTAAAGTTGACCTACAACCTCTTTGGTGATTTCCTTCCACCCACTGTTGTCTTTGAATTATCATGTCATAAAGGCCACCACACACATAACCTATATCACAAAATCACAGTATATTTCAACAAAATGTGTGTTGCCACGAATATTCATAACTAAACCTAGGTTTTTTTCTACCCATATCTCAACTCAAGGGTGGCTTCTTGTTCTAACCAGAACAGCTTCATACCAGCAACAGCCTGCAAAACTATGTACCAAAAATGCAAAACTCTTTCATTATATTATGACTGAAAATTACTGTTATGTCAACTTTCTAATGGAATGTCCAAAACTGTATCTGGTTAATTTCAGGTAAACTTAGTCCAGTGTAGCAATTTCTCAGTTTAGTGTGATAATATACTTCATTTCAGATATGTAACTGGTTCTCTTTTTACTATCTGCTTAGTAGAGTTTATTTAATCTCCCAAGAATCTGTACAACTAGAAGGGAGTTGGGACAGAGGCTCTCCTACTCTCAGGGTGCTCAGTTCCACTTTCATGCCCCACCTTGGATACTATCGCCTTGACTTAAGTCTCAGAAATCACCAAACCTTTGTCATCTCTGTCCCTGTCCCTACCTCAGGAGTATCTTCATTTCTGCCACAGACTCCAGTCATTAGGTACAAATAGGTTGCTTTTGGGCCTGCTTCTGTTATAAAGTCCCTGTGATTTCAAAATAAGAACTTAAACTGAAACTATTTTGATCTTTAATTTGATAAATGTCAAGGGCTTGTGTTTCTGTAAGTGCTATATTTCTTGGTCTAGATATTTCTGTACCCCCCAAGACAGAAAAAAAAATATCAAAATCACCAAAGGAAACATTTGTTTTAAGGAATTCTATCTATTGAATAGTTAATATTGTAAATATAATTATCCTTTGATAAGTTCCTAGAATAAAAATTGTTTTAATGTTCTCATATCCAAAGGAACTGGAGGCATTGTTTTCTCAGGAAGAGCTTTCTACCTGAAAAACCTAATTATTAAGGGGAAAATAAACACAAGATACATTTAAAAACCTTAGCCTAGCAGTGATGACATAGATTTTTGGATTCAATTAATGTAATTCTGGTCTTAGCTCTAATCATTAAATGAGAGAATGTAAAAGAGAAAGTGGTTCTCACTTAAATATGGGTTACGTGGTTAATTAAACAAAACAATGCCAATCCTAATGGTCAGAATGTTAGACATATCCATTCTACATCCAATTCTAATCTAATATTGTCTAATAAAAAGCATAAATAAACTCTGCAACAAATATTTGTGGTTTTCATAGAGTCTGTGGAATTCAAATCCATGTCATAACTGAACTCATCATTGAACTAAAGGAAGAAGATATGTTCAATTTGAGATCATTCTACAAGGTCAGAAGCAGAACAGAGAAAACATTCTTTTGCAAAAAGACAGTCCTAATCATTGATATGTAACCAAACAAAACCTAATAAATTTAGACCAAATTACACAAAATATAAAAGAATAGAAGAACTCTGATCCTGGACTATAAAGCAGGACAACCTTTGGCTTCCCTAGTAATATCTGATAAAATGTGTGCATCTGACCTGAACAGTCATCATGTTTCCTATTGACCAGATACTGATGAGCATTGCTTTAGTCACTCTCATTTACATTAAAAAAAAAAAAAACTCCTAAAAATTTTCTTAGCGAATAATTTACTTCCTAAAATTTGAGCGGCATTTGGAGCCAGCATTTGGCTCAGAGAGGTAAGCCATAGCCTGCAACACCAGCACCCACTATGAGTTCTGGTTCAACTCCTGGTTGCTCCACTTCCAATCCAGCACCCTGCTAATGCATCTAACAAAGGCAAAGGAAGATAATCCAAGTGCTTGGGCCCCTGTGGCCCACTCGGGAGACCAGGATGGAGTTCCAGGCCCCTGGGTTCAACCTGGCTCAGCCCTTGGTTATTGTGGCCATTTGGGTAGTAAACCAGCAGATGGAAGATCTCTGTATCTTACTCTGTGTCTCTGTCTCTCGTTCTCTCTATCCCTTTGTCTCCACATCTCTCTCTCTGTCACTCTGCCTTTCAAATAAACTGTTTTTTTAAATTGTAGTGGCATTCTAATTGCTATTAATTTTTCCAAGGTTTTCAAATGATTGAGAGAATGAGAAATAATTACTTTAACAAAACTGAATACCACAACAAAGCTTCAAAACGTTCTGGATGAGGCTCGCATTGTGGCATAACGGGTTAAGCCACCATCTGCAAGGTAGACATTTCATATGGGTACTGGTTAGAGTCCCAGCTGTTCCACTTTCAATCTAGCTCTCTGCTAATGCGCCTGGGAAAGCAGCAGCAGATGATCCCAGTTCTTGGGCTTCTGCACTCATGTGGCAGGTATGGAAGAAACTCCTAGCTCCTGGCTGTTTTAGCCATTTGGGTAGTGAACCAGCAGATAGAAGATCTCTCTATCTATATCTCTCCCTACCTCTCTCTCTCTGTAACTATGTCTTTCAAATAAATAAAATAAATCTTTAAAAAAAAAAGCTTGCTAGACCAAAAGGCCCTAAAATTAGTTATGACTTGAAATTAGAGATTAAAATATCAAAATGAATCAAATAGTTCACCAGTTATCAAATGTCCAGATAATGAGCTTTTCCAAGACTTTTATATTTAAGTATAGGGAAAGATAAAATAAAGTAGCTAGCATTTGGCAGAATACAAAGTCATACGTAATTAGAAAATTCATCAGTTCTGAAATGGTGAAAATGTATTAGTGGAAAATATGAAATACTCATAAAACCAAAAAGAGAGGGGAAAAAAGATTGTGAATTACAAGAATAAATTTTTACAATTCTGTTTCATACTTCTATTACCTAAATCTATTTTTCATTTCTTACTTGTTTTCCTTCTGAATGAACAGAGCTTACACCATATACCATGAAAATATTCCACATAAAAACAGGTAAGTTCAGATACATTTGGTTAAATACATTAGAATAAATCACACTTAATTTGCCTATTTTTCAAAGATTACCAAACAAGACAAAGTAAAAAGATTAGAGTGTTAAAAGTGATTTTATGAATTAGCAATATATATTCTCATTATGGTTGAATTCTTCAATAATCACGGGGGAAATCATTAATAATGTCTTTGAATCTTTAATTACAAAGTGAAGCTTTGCCAGGTTATCATAGATAACAGATTACAGCCAAGGCTTTAAAAAAATCTGTTTGGTCCAGGATTTGACTTTATCTAAAAGCTAATAAACTTAATAAATAGCCTATAACTGTTTCATGGATATCAAGACACAAGACCCTTGGGTTTAACTACTGACAGGCTGGTGCCGTGGCTCACTAGGCTATTCCTCTGCCTGCAGCGCCAGTACCCCAGGTTCTAGTCCCGGTTGGGGCTCCAGATTCTGTCCCAGCTGCTCCTTTTCCAGTCCAGCTCTCTGCTGTGGCCCAGAAAGGCAGTGGAGGATGGCCCAAGTCTTTGGGCCCTGCACCCACATGGGAGACCAGGAGGAAACACCTGGCTCCTGGCTTCGGATCAGTGCAGCGTGCCGGCCATAGCGTCCATTTTGGGGGTGAACCAACAGAAGGAAGACCTTTCTCTCTGTCTTTCTCTCTCACTGTCTAACCCTGCTTGTCACAAAAAAAATTTACTGATGACACAGCAAGCAGCATAACATAATATCATAACATCAGTTTTCCTCACCCACCACATGGAATTGATAACTTTATGACCCAAAGACACTATGTACATAGTGAGTTGCAGCTGAGGAACACTGAGCTTCCATTATCCACTACTATTAAAATGAGGAGTCAGTAAGCATGCTTTTGAAAGAAGTTACCTTAACTCTTAACAATGAAAAATAGCCCAGGTCAAAGAACTTGCACAGATTTGCAGTACTAGCACACCTACAGAATCACATAGGAGCACAAGGAGGACTGTGTTTCCAAACACGCATATTATTTGGCCATTGATCTCAACTCCCATAGGCATTTTCTTTATAACAGTTCACTGAAAATAGTCCAGCGACTTGTCTAAGTCAAATTCATTAGAAGATATGTATTTGGGGGCCGGCCCTGTGGCATAGCAGGTAAAGCCGCCACCTGCAGTGCCGGCATCCCATATGAACGCCAGTTAGAGCTCCAGCTGCTCCACTTACAATCCAGTTGTCTGCTATGGCCTGGGAAAGCAGTGGAGAATGGCCAAGTCTTTGGGCCCCTGCACCCATGTGGGAGACCCAGAGGAAGTTCCTGGCTCCTGGCTTCGATTCGGTACAGCTCCCTAACTGCCAACTGAGGAGTGAACCATCAGATGGAAGACCTCTCTCTCTCTGCCTCTCCTCTAAAAATAAACAGATATAAAAGATATGTACACGTTGAGAAAAAATAATTCATAATATATGTATACATGTTTTATTTTTCCCTTATTTTACTAAGATAATGTTTAAAGTTGTTCACTCAGTCTTATTTGAAACTATAGATAAGAGAAGGTGTTGTGGCACAGAGGTTTAATTTTCTACTTGGAGTACTAATATCTTACATTGCAGTGCCAATTAGAGTGATAGCTACTCTGCTTCCTATTCAGCTTCCTGCTAACACAACCTGGGAGGCAGGAGATGATGGTTCAAATGTTTGGTCCCTCTCACCCATGTGGGAGACACAGATAGAAGTCGAGGTGGCTTCAGCCTTGTCCAGCCTTGGCTATCACAAGCATTTAGGTTGTGAAACAGTGGATGGAAGATATATGTGGGGTTGTGTGGGGTGTTTGTGTGTCTATATCTATTCTCTGTCACTCTGCCTTTCAAAGACATGAAAATAAATAAAAATTTTAAAATAATGATAAAAACTTAGTGATAGATAATATGCATTATGAAAATAATTTGTCATTTATGATGTTTAAGTGAACTATTTGTCTCAAATGTCACATACTAACTAGGATCTATGGGAACATGACTGTCTTAATAAACATAAATATTCAAAAACTTAATATTTAATTTTAGGGGCCAGCACTGTGGTGCAGGGGATTAAGCACCCACTTAGGAGACCCAGAAGAAGCTCCTGGCTCCTGTGCACCTACCTAGACCTATGGAAGAATTCCCAATAGTATTGTTCAAAAGAATCAAGCTAGGGGCCGGCACGGTGGCATAGCAAGTAAAACTCCCGCCTGTAATGTCGGCATCCAGTATGGGCGCCAGTTTGCGTCCCAGCTTCTCCACTTCTGATCCAGCTCTCTGCTATAGCCTCACTTGCCTGGGAGACCTGGAGGAGGCTCCAGGCTCCTGACCTTGGATTGGCCCAGCTCAGACCACTGTGGCCATCTGGGTAGGGAAACAGTGGATGGAAGATGTTTCTCTCTCTCTCTCTTGCTCTCTCTCTCTCCCTCTGTAATTCTGCCTTTCAAATAAATAAATAAATCTTTTAAAAAAGAATCAAGTTATAAAACTCGAGAATATTTATAGGAATACAAAACTATCCATTGATCAATGAGATAAAATTCACAATTGACATTCAATAAAAAGTTACTAGATATACAAAGAATCAATAAAAAATGAAGATGCCATCTAAATTGACCCAGAACTTACACAGATTTAGAATTAGCAGACAGCAGCATTAAAATACTTTTTTAAAAGATTTTTTATTTATTTATTTGACAGATAGAGTTACAAACAGTGAGAGAGAGAGAGAGCGAGAGAGAAAGAGAGAGAAAGGCCTTCCACGCTGCACCGATCCGAAGCCAGGAGCCAGGTGCTTCCTCCTGGTCCCCCATGCAGGTGCAGGGGCCCAAGCACTTGGGCCATCCTCCACTGCCCTCCCAGGCCACAGCAGAGAGCTGGACTGGAAGAGGAGCAACTGGGACTAGAACCCGGTGCCCATATGGAATGCCAGCGAGGATTAGCCAAGTGAGCCATGGCACCGGGCCCCTAAAATATTTATTATAACTGCATTCTATGTGTTAAAAAGAATAAGTACAGACACAGAAGATATAAGAACAATACCCAAATTTGTCTTAATTTAACTTATCTCCATCTTCTAAACCTAATTCAATGTATTAGACAAAAAAAATCTGTATAGAATTAACAGATCACATATGGCAGAACAAAGGATAACTGAAATTCAGCATGTATTAATAAATACTACATAAAATTAAACAGAGAAAAATGAAGTTTTTGAAATAACAGAAATTGTAAGTAAGGTACACCTTCAAAGAGCACACAACTAGTAAGTGTGGTACAACTTCAGTATATTAAATCAGTGCTCTCAAAGGTGTTGGAGAGTTAGAAAAAAAATTTGAAGAAATTATGGCCAACATGTTTCCAAATTCATAAACCAACAAATCCAAATATCTTAATGAATCCCAAGTATAAGAAGCATGAAGAAAACTACATCTATGTACAGCAAAACCAAATTACTCAAATCAAGTGACATAGAGAAAATCTTAAAATCAGAGGATTCAAAAGATACACGCAGAGGAACACAGAAAAGGATGGCACTGGATTTCTTGTGAGAAACAACGTGCCAAAGAAGACAATGGAGTAGCATCTTTAAAAATTCTGAAGATTAAATTCTCAATGGATAATTCTATAACCAGGGAAATGATCTTCTAAAAATTACAGCAAAATAAAAAATTTTCAGACAAAAACTAAAGGTAGTCATAAAAGCAGACCTAAATCACAATGAAAGCTAAAGTGAATCTTTCAAATAGAAGAAAACTACAATAGAAATAATTATTGTTATTGTTGTCCACAAAGTAATGAATATCACTGGAAATGGAAACTGGATAAATATAAAATCATTTCCTCTTATTACTTAAATATCTTTAAAAGATTACTGACTATTTTAAAAATAACAAATGCATACTTACCTAGCAGGTGAGATACCATGATCACAAACGTGGTCTTCCCATGGCGAGGCTATCCATTACACTTCAAATGTGCTGACCCCTGCAATTTCCCCAAAGGTGGGAAACTCAACAGCTTAATTTTAGGTAGTGGGGGATTGCATTCGTGCGCTCCCCTAAAAAAAATATATAAATACAGTGTGGGTTATAATATATAAAAATAAAATGTATGACAACAATTGTGTAAAAGTCATGAGGGGAGAAACAGGTATTTACTATTGTATTTACATGTGAAATGGCATAATATCACATAAAGGTAGATGATGATGAGTTTAAGATATATAACATAAAACCTAAAGTATCTATGTGAATAACAGAAATTATAGATGATAAACTGAGGTGAAATAATTAAAAAATACTACTTAATCCAAATCAAGGAAAAGAAACAAATATGTACTAAAAAAATGCAAGAAGATAGACTTAACCTACCCATAAAAGGCAGAGACTGTCAGACTTGGTAAAAATGAAGGCTAAAGTGCCTGTAAGAAATATAGTGTAAAAATAAAGATACAAATAGAAGGGAACTTCTTTGTCCTAAAAAAAAAAAGACATCTACAAAACAACCACAGCTAACATCATACTTAATAGGGAAAGACCAAATGACTTCCTCCTGAGTTCAGGAACAAGTAAAGGAGATTCTGTTTTATCATTTAAATTAAGTACATGTACTATACAAGAATTTCTAGCTATATATAAAAGGAAAAGAATAAAAGACATTCAGATCAAGATAAAGAAGTGAAACTTTTATTCATAGGTCACATAATCATCTATGTAGAGAGATGATAAAGAAAAAAAGCTACCAAAACTTAAACAAACTTGAAGATATATTATCAACACAGAAATCAACTGTCATTTTTTAAGATTGTTTGAAGGTCAGAGCAACAGAGAGAGAGGGAGGGACATCCACTGGTTCACTCTCCAAATGCCTGCAACAGCCAAGGCTGGGCCAGGTTGAAGCCCACAGCCAGGAATTCCATCCATGTCTACCACATGGTGTTGTCAGGGACCTGAGTACTTGATCCACCATCTGTTGCTTTCCCAGACACATTAACAGGAAGCTGGATCAGAAGTGGAGAAGCTAAGACTCAAACCTGCAGTCTATTGTGGGATGCAAGTGTCCCAAGTGGCATTTCAATCCACTGTGCCACAACACTGCCCCTCAATTATATTTCCATTTACCAGAAATAAACAAGAAGAAAATGACATTTAAAAATATTATTTATAATAGCAAAACTATGAAATATAGACAAATGCAACAATTTGAAACATCTGAAAACTATAAAACATTAAAGAAAGAAATCCTAAATTAATTGAGACATATATTGTGTCCATGGATCACAGGACTCAATACTTTCAAGATGTTTATTCTCTAAAACTTACCTCACTTATTAAGTTAATCAAAATCCCAGCTCCTGTGTTGAAGAAAAAAGAAATCTTCTATTTTTGAAAGAAATACAGATAAATCTTCTAAAGCAATGCAATTTTGTTCTCTCTCTCTTTTTTTTTTTTTTTTTTTTTTGCTTAAATCTATTTACTTTAATTTTATTTGAAAGATAGAGAAACAAAGAAACAGATCTAGACAGATGGCAACTGCCATTCGATGACTCACTCCCTAAATGTCAGCCACAGGTAGGGTTAGGCCTAAGTCGAGAATGCAGTCTCCCGTATGGGTGGCAGGGACCCAAAAACTGGCGCTGCCATCTGCTGCATTAGCACAAAGCTGAAATTGGAAGTGGAACGAGACTTGAACCCAGGCACTCGTCTATGGGATACGGGCATCCAAGTGATATTTAAACCACTGCGCCAAATGCCCACCTCTGTTCTCTTACAAAGGTGTTTCACATATTCTAAGTGATTACGTTTCCACATAAAATTCATATCCTCTGATTCAAAGATTTCAACATAGATACAAAGGCCAACCAATCAATCTGACATAATAGAATTCAAAAATAAGGGTGGGTATTTTCCCTAGCAGTTAAACCACCAGTTGGGACACCCACATCTCACATCAGAGTGCCTGGGTTTAATACCTAGCTATGGCTCTTGATTCCAGCTTCCTGTTAATGCAGACCCTATGAAGCAGTACTGATGGCTCAAGTAGTTGGATTCCTGCCACCCATGTGGAAGATGTGGATTGAGATCCTGGCTCCTGCTTTTGCCCTCCCCCATGCTGTTGAAAGCATCTGGGCTGTGAACCAGTAGGTAGGAGAGCATGCAATCTGTCAAATAAACTTTGTAACTTTTTAAAAAAATAAATAGACCTACACATACATGGACAATAGATTTCATCAAAGATGAAAAGGTCATTCTGTCCAGAAAGCATAGTCCTTTTAAGTCATAGTCCTAGAATTGCATATCCCCACATTTTTTTAAAAAGTGAACTTCATACTTCATGTAAAAATTAACTCAGAAGGAATTCAAAGTATAAATGCAAAGGCTACAATTATAAAGCTTCTACTCTGAAACACAGAAGAAATCTTTGTGACCTTCGATTCTGTGCAGAGTTCATAGACACAAAATGCAAAAACAAATTCTATAAAAGAATAAACATAAACTAAACCATTAAATTATTTTTCTTAGGAAAAATGTTAAAAGATTGAGAAACACATCATAACAGAACAATATTTGCAGATAATTTATCTGATAAAGCATTTATATTAACAATATATAAAGGCTCTCAAAACTCAACAACAAAACTTCTATAATTTTTTTTAATTGGCAAAGGATTTAGACACATACTTCAAAAGTGATACTCAGGTAGAAAATAAACACATGAAAAAAATACTCAACATCATTATCCATTAGGGAAATGCAAATTGAATATACAACTAAACATCTGTTAAAATTAATAAATCAAAAACTAACCACTCCAAGTATTGAATAGAATGTGGAGGAACTAGAATTCTAATACACTGCTGGTTGGAGGAGTATAAATGATCGATCACTTAGCAAAACAATCAGAAATTCTCTTGGAAAGAAATCACTCACATAATCTAAACATTCCTTCTGGTGCTGTGGTGTATGGGTAAAGCCACCGCCTGCAGTGCTGGCACCCCATTTGGGCAAAGGTTAGAGTCCCAGCTGCTCTACTTCTGATCCAGCTCTCTGCTACAGTCTGAGAAAGCAGAAGATGGCCCAAGTCCTTGGGCTCCTGCACCTGCATGGGAGACCTGGAAGAAGCCCCTGATTCCTGGTTTCAGATCTACACAGCTCCAGCTGTTGTGTCCCTCTGGGGAGTGAACCAGCAGATGGAAAACTGATATCTCTCTCTCTTTCTCTCTCTCTCTCTCTTCTCTCTGCCTCTGGCTCTCTGTAGTTCTGCCTTTCAAACAAATAAATAAATCTTTTAAAAATAATTTAAAAAATAAACATTTCTTTCTAAATATTTATCTAAGCAAAATAAAGACACAAGTTCATACAGAAGCCTATAAAAATATCCATAGGCACTCTATTTGTAATAGTTGCAAACTGGAAACAATCCAAATGTCCATCAACAGATTGATACACAAACAATGGTACACCCATACAATGGAATGCTACCTAGCAATAAAAAGGCATGAACTATTGATAACCACTACAACATGAATGTATCTCAAAATAATGAAGCTTAAAGAAAGAAGTCAGACCAAAAAAGGAATATAAAGCATTTGTTGTAGTTTATACAAAATTCTAGGAAAAGCAAATTAAGTATTATGATCAGGGTTGCCTCTAAAAGAGTAGAAGCCTGGAAGAGGAGAAAGGAAAGATGGATTTCAATGGGGTTCAAACATTTAGCAGTATCAGAAACAACGATTAACTTGAATGTACAAGACCACTGCATGGTGTTTGCATATCAAAACATGCCATAGAGCTCAGGCCCTTGTGGCCATTTGGAGAATGAACTAGCCAGTGGAAGGCCTCTCTCTCTGTCTCTGCTTCTCTCTGTAACTCTTTTAAGCAAATAAAATAATAAATCTTGAAAAATAAAATTATAAAAGATACACAATTTTGCATTACTCACAGAATTTTTTAATTATAAGAGGACAGTATGAATGACTATATCACTAAAGAAGAAAATTTAGATGGAAGGAAAAATGTCTAGAAAAATATTAGCAAAAAAAGAAGTAAAATACTCAAATAAATCTAAAATACTAAAGATACTATATTCAAACTAAAATTAATTTTAAATAAATAAAAATAAGTATTTTACCAAAATGTAGGTATACTCTTAAAAATTATGCTATTTCCTGTTAAAAGATGATTAATTTAAAGTAAAGAAAAGAATAAAAATTAAGTTTCTGCTATAGAAACTTCAGTTGGTTATCAAACTGTAAGAGTTTTCGGTTTTCAACATAGTAAAATAAGCATGATTTAATTGTATTAGCAGACGATTTTCACTGTAATTTCTAGCACATTTCTCAGTAATGGTTCAAATAACCAAAGGTGTAAATAATTAACTGACTTCATTTAAAGGTGTTTTTTTTTTTTAACCCAACACTGCATTTTGAATAATTTCAGGGGCCAACATTGTGACAAAATGAGTTAAGCTACCACCTGCCATGTTAGCATCCCATATGGGTGCCAGTTTGTATCCCAGCTGCTCCACTTCTGATCCACCCCTTTGGGAAAAGCAGCAGAAGATGGCCTGTCTTTGGGCTCCTGCACTCACATGAGCACCAGGCTTCTGGCTTCAGCCTGCCAATCCCAGCTATTGTGACTGTTAAGGAAGTGAACAGTGGATGGAAGATTTCTCTCTCTCTCTCTCTTTCTCTCTACATCTCTCTCTATATCTCTCTCCATAATTCTGCCTTCCAAATAAATAAATCTTTAACAAATCAATTTCAGATCATGTAAAAAGAGGCAAAGTAGAAAGATTTATGGGTTAAATTAAATATGCCATATTTGAACCTAAATCTCCTCCAATCTTATGAATCCATTTTTCAAATCACTCTATTCCCCTCCCAAAAATTCTCAGCAATCCTTCTGCCCCTGCCCATGTCATTCACTTTTTATTTACCTTTTTTCACCCATGCTCCTTCATATCCCTCTGCACTGTTCATTTTTTCATTCTGCTTGTCGCCCTATATTTTATTCATTGTCTTCCCTCTGTTTATTCCTTACACTGAAAAAAATTACTCCAGTATCCACAAGGAATTTTTAAAGAAATATTAAAATTTTCATTTTTCAAAATAAAAAAGCAGAAAACTCTAAACCCAGCAACTGTAAAATACAGATTTCAACAGGGATGGAAACAAGAAAAAGAAACATTCAGATAGAGATCAAGACTTATAAAAGGGAGAAAATTAAAAAGAAAGGCAGGCAGGGAGGGAGGCAGGGAGAAAATATGGGAGAGAGGCAGAGAAGGGATAGATAAGTAATTATTAGGAAAAGTCAGTAATTTAGCTATTAATGCCAAAATGTAACTGCTGAGATAATCTTTGTGAATTAATTTAGCTCTCCTTTTTGTTTTTTAAGTCTTCCATCAGTTTATTAGAAAGAATGTAGACAATTAAAATAATCCCCCCTGTCATGAACATAAATTGAGGTTTTTCAGCCCTGGTATAAGCTGAATCGAAAAAAAAATAAAGGGAAAAAGAATTTCCAACTAGTGTATAAACATTTTATCACTCATTGGCCATACTGCCAGTGCAAATACAAATCTGGTCTAAATGTACAGACTCTCAAGCAACCATGTATAGAATTCTTCATCCTCCATGCTGTAAGATGTAAAAGCTTAAGGACCAAACAATACCAAATGTACAGGCTTCAAAAACCATCTAAGTCAGGGCATTCACTAGTTTTAGTTAAGATACATCTGGAACACTGGCAAGTGTTCACTTACATAGAATAATGTGAAGTGAATTTTTTTTAAATAAACTTGAGTGGAACACTCCTGAATGATAGACAAGTTATCAGTTTAAGAAGTCAGCCAATTTGTTTCAGCCACTTTTGAGTCCCTGTTCTAAAACCCAAAATTTACTTGTCTTTTCCTAAGCAGAGCACTTCCTGTCATGGCAGTATATATGGTATGAAGTAAAAGAGACAAGTAAAATGTTTTTATTTATCCAAATTGCTGTTATCAATTATCTAGGACCTACCTAACTTCATGGAAGTTTGGGAAATGTTCATGTGTAAGGTTGTTGCCTTAGCTAACTTAAAATTGCCCCATACAATGGTATGCATCAACCCTTAGTGAAACCTTTAAAAAAATAGGTTTAAAATGTGTTACAGGAGGCAAATGCAGCATTTGCCTTTAGAGCTATCAACTCAGGCATTCTCTCAATTATGAAGATTGGCAGAGAAATCACTTTCTTTCTCAAAATCCAGGTGATGACAATACACCTTACTCCAGATCTGGCATTTTTTCATCATCACGGTCTTGTGAACCATCAACCTCTCCACCTACTTCTGTTAAATCTCCATCCTCATCACCACCCTTGCTGTTCAACATCTCAGAGAAATGATCAAAATTAGCTATGCCTTCATCTGAATCATCTTCCCAATCTTTCCAATTTTTTTAATGATTTATTTATTCATTTGAAAGTCAGAGTTACACAGAGAGAGGAAAGGCAGAGAGAGAGAGACAGAGAGAGACAGAGAGGTCTTCCATCTGCTGGTTCACTCCTCAATTGGCCGAACAGCCAGAGCTGGGCCGATCCAATCCGAAGGCAGGAATCAGGAGCTAGGAGCTTCCTTCGGTTATCCTACCCAGATACCACGTGCGGGCAGGGGCCCAAGGACTTGGGCCATCTTCTACTGCCTTCCCAGGCCACAGCACAGAGCTAGATTGGAAGTGGAGCAGCCGGGTCTCCACCAGCGTCCACACTGCAGGCGGCGACCTTACCTGCTATGCCACAGTGGCGGCCCCTCTTTCCCATTATTAAAGTCCACAATAAGACAATTAAGCTTTGCCCTTTTTTTGTTACCTTTGCCCACGACTGGCCAGATTCTCCTTCTTGTGAACAACATAAAATTGATCTGTCTCTGGGGCCGAACCTCCGTCCACAATGCCAGCACTGCACATGGGTGCGGTTGGAGTCCCAGCTGCTCCACTTCGAATCCTTCTCCCTGGGAAAGCAGCAGAGGACGCCCCAAGTGCGTGGGCCCCTGAACCCATATGGAAAACCCAGATGAAGCTCCTGGCTGGGCCAGCTCTGGCCGCTTTGCTGCCATTTGGAGAGTGAACCAGCGGATGGAAGACCTCTCTCTTTCTGTCTCTACCCCTGTCTGTAACTCTGCCTCTCAAATAAATAAAACATTTTTTAAAATGCATCTTGTCCATTCTTTTGTGCTTGGAATCATCTCGATCAATACAATGAAAAAGGTCAATTTCCTTTAAATGCCTAAAATTATCACTTCCTCAAAGACAACTGCATGTAAGTTTGGATTTTTCAAAATTTACATTGACGTCTTTACTGTCTTCAACACAAAATTCAATGAAGACAAAGTCGCTTCGGTCATACCACTTTCAGAAGCGGGCTGCGTTGAGGAATGGGCTGGGGCTAGCGGGTGGGCTGCTGGCCTTACCGCGGCGGCAGCTAGGAGCCGGCTCCCCTCGGGCGGCGACTCCCCTCCAGCGTTTTCTCCTCTCGCTGCCCTCAGGCGGCCGCGGCGGGCTCGATCTGGGTCCCCAAAACGCACAGCGCGGGAGCGCGGCTGCTCATGTCCCGGCGAAGAGGGAAGGGAGGAGAAGGCGCGCGAGGACGGAGGCTGAAGAGCGCGCGAGCGAGTGAGGGGTCCTGAGGTCGTTTAGCGCTCCTGTTTAGAACACCACTTTCCGATGATCGTGACCGAGTCCTCCTGGAGATACTTTGTTCTGCCTTCGCTGGTTGACATCGTCTCGCTTCACAACAGGTTAAAACAAGATTTGGTGTCAGTATTAATTACATTTTCGTTTTTACCATGATCCAGATTGTGCTTTTTCTTGTTTTGCTTGTTATTAAGGAAAGGGCATCTGTTTCATCTACTATTGATCTTTAAAAGCCTTCACTTACACACAAAAGCAGGAGTCACAGTGGAGTACTTTGCATACTTCTTACAGAAATGTCAGAAACTCTTTTTACAAATGCAGCAGCTACCTGGGACTGAAAGACCAAGGGCCTTGGGCCAGAAGGCACTTTTACTCTCAAGGCCATATGGAATGAAAATTAGATAAAGAATAATGTTGATCTTCTAGCAAAAATATCTTATTTTCTGCAATCCATAGGTCTCACCTACTGGCAACAGTCAAAATAACCCACTGGGTTATTAATCCTACTGGCAAGACAGTGCCGGGAGAAAACAGTAATAAAAAACTCATCTCCTCCTTAACCCAAGGTGGGGTTCCTGTCCTTGGCATAAATGTCTTTGACAATAATGCCATTTTCAAAACCAACTACAAAAAGAAAGTATGACACCCCAATATGAGATGTGGGCACCCCAATATGAGATGTGGGCACCCCAACTGGCATCTTAAACTGATGAAAACCAAGTGTCCTCCCTAGAAAATATTCTTATCAAGAATTAATATCCTGTAACTGAGAAGTATAAGAATTCTGTTAGCAATTTATATTATCTGTGAAATAAGACATAAAGTAACTGACTTCTATTACCAGCTGGTGGTGGTTCCATAGGATTAACAGATGGGGCACTAACTCTATGGATTATAGGTTTGTTA
Source organism: Oryctolagus cuniculus (assembly GCF_964237555.1). Classification (NCBI taxonomy): domain Eukaryota; kingdom Metazoa; phylum Chordata; class Mammalia; order Lagomorpha; family Leporidae; genus Oryctolagus; species Oryctolagus cuniculus. The sequence goes on along the minus strand of NC_091433.1, from coordinate 73,603,092 downwards.
GATTTACCAATATTAAATAACTGCAGAGTTGGAATGATAGCTGTTTTTAGGACAGATGAAAATGCAGTTTACTTTTTTTTTTTAAGATTTTGTTCATTTACTTGAAAGGTAGAGTTATAGACAGAGAGAGGGAGAGACAGAGAGAAAGGTCTTCCATCCACTGGTTCACTCTCCAAATGCCCGCAATGGCCGGAGCTGAGTCGATCTGAAGCCAGGAGCTTCTTCCAGGTCTCCCAGGTGGGGCCCAAACACTTGGGCCATCTTTTACTGTTTTCCAAGTCCATCGCAGAGAGCTGGCTAAGAAAAGGAACACAAACTGGGGTCCATAGGGGATTCCGGCACTATGCCACCATGCCAGCCCCTCAGTTTACTGGGTTTGAAAAGCAGAAAATAGACTAGCAAAGGATAAAGCATCTTAGGATGAACTTTAAATAATTTATTTACCACACACCTAAGCAGCAGTTTATCATTGTTTAGAAACAGACAACAAAATACATACTTTCATTGTCTGGAGCTGTCCAGGAATAACCAAACCCTTAATCTTTGGTATATCAACCATAAACGTGTAATATTTTTACAATTCCTATTCATCATAACATGATCATCATAACATGATCTTTTATAAGATCTGTAACAATTTTTAGAATTTTTTGGAAGTCAAACATAATTGGTGTTTCTGGCTTACTTTGAAACCATGACTATTACGTTAAATAATTATTGACACATATCTATAAGAGAAATTAATGAAGACCTAACTAGCATAGAGTTTGTCTGGCTCTGACCTTAGAAATTAGAAGAAACCTGACAGATGCCATCAAAATCACAAATTTTGCAGAAAATACATGCCTATTCTTGGTTAAATGAAAATATATTGGGGACCGGTGCTGTGGCATAGGAGGTAAAGCCCTGGCCTGCAGTGCTGGCATCCCATATGGGCACCAGTTCAAGTCCCAGCTGCTCCACTTGCAATCCAGCTCTCTGCTATGGCCTGGGAAAGCAGTAGAAGATGGTCAAAGTCCTTGGGCCCCTGCACCCACCTGGGAGACCCAGATGAAGCACCTGGCTCCTGTCTTCTGATCAGCGCAGCTCCGGCTGTTGCGGTCATTTGGAGAGTAAGCCAGTGGATGGAAGACTTTCCCTCCCTCCCTCTCTCCCTCTCTCTCTGCCTCTCTGCATTTCAAATAAATAAATAAATAAATCTTTTTTAAAAATATGTTCAGCAGGGCTAATCAAAGCAACTTACTAAATTGCAATATCAAGAGAGCTTCATGTTCTGCAATGGTCAGTTTTTATTGAAGAGTAATGTTGGTTTTTTTGTTTTGTTTTGTTTTTTTTTGTTTTTTTTTTTTTTTTTTTGGACAGGCAGAGTGAACAGTGAGAGAGACAGAGAAAGGTCTTCCTTTGCTGTTGGTTCACCCCCCAATGGCCACTCCGGCCGGTGCACTGTGCCGATCCGAAGCCAGGAGCCAGGTGCCTCTCCTGGTCTCCCATGGGGTGCAGGGCCCAAGGACCTGGGCCATCCTCCACTGCACTCCCAGGCCACAGCAGAGAGCTGGACTGGAAGAGGAGCAACCAGGACAGTACCCGGGGCCCGACCGGGACTAGAACCCGGTTTGCCAGCGCCACAGGTGGAGGATTAGCCTATTGAGCCGCGGTGCCGGCAGGCTCGAAGAGTAATTCTTAACAATCAATTATAATTTTTGATTGTAGATTTCTCAAGTTAAAATTAATTATATCTCTATAACATTCCTATAATTTGCTGGCATCAATATGGCATTTATGTTGCATTTGATATAAATTGTGAAGAATGATCTTCTCCTTCCCTCTTGTATTATGCATAAAAATTCTGGTTGTTGGTTTTTTATAACCATTTCTGTACATCTTCCACTAGCTTCTTTTCCTCATCTTACCATAGCTCTTGACTGTATCATAATATCCCACATTACAACAGAAACAAAAATGAAGGATGGATCAAGTCCATGATGTGGTCAAAATCCAGAAAAGCTAATGGAATGGCCAGGCCAAAGCCAAGTGTCAGGAATTCAATCTAGAGCTCCCTCATGGGTGGCAGCAACTCATGTACTTGAGCCATTGCCACTGCCTTCCAGAGTGTGTGTTATCAAATGCAGTTAGTAACCAGAGCTGGGATTTGAATCTAAGCACTATGATGTGAGATACAAACCTCATATTTGGCATGTTAACCAGTAGACCAAATGCTACCCATAAATATTTTTATTTTTAATTTTAAGGTGAACTAGAACAATTTGGAAAATTATATAGGTAGGGGACATATTAAGATCTTGGTGGGTAAGTAATGACAGATGAGGGAACAGAGGTGGAAGAGGTGTGAAAGGTAAAGGAGATAGGATGCTCCAAAGTGTCACATAGGAAAAACAAAAATAGGATCAGCAACGATGGATGAGGTGATGAAAAGATAAAGAGGAAGGAGAGCAGGGCAATGCTGACATGGGAAAAGGGTATTAATATTGAGATAATTTGGAACTTCAAAAAGGAGTCTGGCTTGTGGAAAAGGCTGAAGATTATAATTTATTAGCAGTACTCCCTCTGAAGTGAGAAGAAAAGATACAAATTGTTCCATGCATAAGTAGAAAAGAAAGTATGAGGCTCAATACAGGCATCAATGTTAGGCAGTTTTGAGAAACATCTGTATATCCATATCTATATCTATTCCAGACAGGAAGAGCTATCAGTAGACACTGAGAGAGGTGGGCAAAGGAAGAAAGAAGTCCAGGTGAGTCTTGAACAATTCTCTTATACCAATATTTTTGTAGTAGTGATTATCATTATGTTACCAATTTGCTTATTAATATGAATAGGGGAGTGGTTAATTACTCTGTTTGGCAGGTGGGCATAAAGGTATAGTCAGGTAGGAGCATGAGGTCACACAGGGGGTTTGAGGAAGGCATGGTCTTCAAGCTCAAATCTAATCCATTTTATCTTATATGCCTGCCTCCATCAATTATAATTGGATTTAACCTGATATTTTAAAAGCACATAAATAAATGCATACACTATGTTTCATTAAGTACTTTTGTTGTGGAGATAGGCACCCCTGTACTATGTTACAAGGATTGAGCACTCCAACTAGGATTGAAGATACCCTCCCCAACTAGACTTGGTCCAGATTCTTGTCTTCCTACAGGTACGAATACAACCAGGAAACATATAGAGGTGAACAGAAAAGGAGGATTTATTGAAAGGCAAAAGGATAATACCCACTCAAATCTGGGTGCAGACAACCTCAAGAGAGAGAATCCGCCTTTTTATAGATAAGGGGTGGGGCTACAGTGTGCTTGATGATCTCCAAAAAGGTATCATGGCATTTGGTGCCTGATGGACAGTGCAACTTAGCTGCACGACCCAAATCTTCATCCACGTTGAATGGGCACGGTAGGCAGTGGGAGTAGGGCAGTGCACATGGTTTGAGTGTTAGCAGTTCTTGTCCCTCACTGACTCCCTGCCTATCCCACATCACTTCCTTACATATTTGACATAAAGGAAGTAATTCTGTTAACAATGAGTAAAAATACATCTGTTACTATTGATGATTATTTGCTTACCATAAGAGTAATGAAATGATGATGATGGAGACTACAACAGAAGGCAGAAGACCTGGCTTCATGCTCCATCCCTCACCTGCTAATGCAAACTCAGTTCCTGGCCTCTAAGAATAGAAGCCGGGAAAGAGCCTAACCTTAAAGCCTGTCTCTCAGTCTGCTTCCTGAAATTATCTACATTTTCACATCATCAGTGCTTGTTTTCAGGGAGGCATTCACTCTGCTTTCAGAGCACAGATCCCCTCTCCCTCCCTCTTATTGTTTGGTTGGTCTCCTCACCTGCCAGGTGGCAGGTTATCTCTCCTAAAAAGCCTCTTATCTCTTCTTCATTTGTTTTCTAACTTAACCAAAATCCCCCTATCTGCTTTTAATTTCTTTGTTTGTTGAAATTCCTATGATTTCTTTTGGACAAGGTGAAGACTAAGAGGACCTGGGCTAGCTCAAAGAGTTGACTTAGCTGTGCCAAGAAATCCATACAGCTAACAGCATCTGGTCAAGCAGAGAGCATCTGTGTCCTCCATGTCTACTGTATTAAGAGCATTGCCACATTTTCTTACCCATCAATTCCCGTGTTCTGATCATGTATGAATGTCTTACAGTAGTGTTTTGGATTTCACTTTCATAATTGCTTAGAGAAATGTATATAAAAGATGCAAAAGAATAACTCCTAAATGGGAAATATATACATATATATGTGATTAAAAGGTACTTTACAAAGTACTTGGAAAACTGAAATTAAAAAATGTTTATTTTGTTTCAAAATATTTTTGAAATACATGCATACTATTTTCATAATATGCATTTTCCACAATCTTTATGTTTGTGTCATATCTTTTTTCTTTTTTTCTTTTATTTATGAAAAGGGAGCAAATTTCATGTATTTCATATATACAGTTGTAAGAACATAATTACACTTTCCATCCTTCTATTCCTCCCACCATGACTACCATACTCCTTCCTCCTTCCTTTCTTGTATTTCTTCTAATTTTTGCAGTGACATACTTTCAATATACTCATAAGCTTAATCTTCCAGTAAATAAAGAATTCAACAAGTAGTGGCTGGCATTGTACAGTAGCAAGTAAAGCCAGTGCCTGTGATGCTGGCATCCCATGTGGGTGCCAGTTAGTGTCCCAGCTGCTTCATTCCAATCAAGCTCCCTGGCTAATGCATCTGGGAAGGAAGTAGAGGATGGCCCAAGTCCTCGGACTCCTACACTCATTTGGGAGATCCAGAGGAAGCTCCTGGCTCTTGGCTTCAGATCAGCGCAGCTCTGGCTGTTGCAAGCATTTGGGGAATGAACCAGCAAAAGAAAGATTTCTCTCTGACCCTCCCTCTTTTTCTGTAAATGCTGCCTTTCAAAATAAATCTTTTTTTATTTTTTTTAAGATTTATTTTATTTATTTGAAAGACAGAATTACAGAGAGAGGTAGAGACAGAGAGAAGAAGTCTTCCATCTGCTGGTTCACTCCCAGATAGCCACAACAGCCGGAGCTGCACCAGTCTCAAGCCAGGAGCCAGGAGCTTCTTCTGGGTCTCCCACGTGGGTGCAGGGACCCATAGAGTTGGGCCATCTTCTACTGCTTTCGCAGGCCATGGCAGAGAACTGGATTGGAAGAGAGGCAACCGGGACTAGAACCAGCACCCATATGGGATGCTGGCACCTCAGGCCAGGGCTTTAACCTGCTGTGCCACAGCACCAATCCCTCAAAATAAATCTTTTTAAAAAACAGAATTCAACAAGTAGTAAGTAGAAAAATCACTGTTTTCAGGAATATAGACAAGAGACATAAACAATTATCAAATCTCAGAATGTCAATTTCACTCATAAATTACTTTTTTGTATAAATTTGTCAATTTTTATATAAATTTGTCAATTTTTATATAAATTTGTCAACTTCACTCATAAATTACTTTTTTATGTATTAGTTACCACAAATCAGAGAAAACATGATTTTTGTCAATTTAGGACTAATTTAACTAAGGATAGTGGTCTCCAATTATATCCATTTTGTTGTGAAGATAGGATTTCATTCTTTTTTATGGCTGAGTAGTTTTCCATCGTGTATGTATACCATGATTTCTTACCCAATCATCTGTTGATGGGCATCTGGGTTGATTCTATATATTATTATTGTAAATGGAGGTGCTGCAAACATGGGATTATAGATAATGCTTTCATATGCTGATTTCATTTCCTTTGGGTGAATTCCCAGTAATTGGCTGGATCATAGTAGATCTATTTTCAGATTACTGATGAATCTCCATACTGTCTTCCACAATGGTTGCGCTAGTTTACATCTGAATCAACAGTATTAGTGTACATTTTTCTCAACATCCTCACAAGCATTTATTATTTTTTAATTTTCATATGATGGACATTCTAACTAGGGTGAGGTAAAACCTCATTGTGATTTTGATTCGCGTTTGTTTTATAATCTTTGTGAAACCAATAGATAAGAATGTTATACTACTGTGGTTTTAATGACCTGTGATTATTTTAAAATTTACTGTATGTGGGTGAAATGGCCAATTTTTTATTTCAAACAAATAAATAAATCTTTTAAAAAAAGAAAGAAAATGATTCCAGCTTTTCCCCATTCATTATGATCTGCCTGTGCATTTGTCATCTATTGCCTTGATTATGTTGAGGTACGTTCCTTCTATACCCAATTTGCTTAAGGTTTTTTATCATGAAAAGACATTGTGTTTTATCAAATGTTTTCTATGTATTATTAAGGTAGTCATGTGGTTTTTACTCATCAGTTTGTTAATAAGATATGTCTCATTTATTGATTTGCTTATGTTGAAACATCTCTGCATCCCAGTGATAAAACCTATTTGGTTCATGGTGGATGATGTGTTGCTGCATTCCATTAGCTAGAATCTTGTTGATGATTTTTGCATCTCTGATTGTCGGGAATATTGGTCTATAGTTTTCTTTGTTGTATCTTTTTCTGGTTTTGGAATTAATGTGGTACTTGCCTCATAGAAGAAGTTTAGGAGGACTCCCTCCCTTTCAACTGTTTTGAATAGTTTAAGAATTGGGATTGGTTCTTTAAAAGTTTGGTAGAATTCAGAAGTGAAACCATCCTGTTCTGAGCTTTTCATGGTTGGGAGGGTCTTTATTACTGAATCAATCTCTGTATTGGTTATTGGTCTATTAAGATTTTCTGGCCAGCGCCGTGGTTTAATAGGCTAATCCTCCGCCTGCGGCGCCAGCACACCGGGTTCTAGTCCCGGTCAGGGCGTCGGATTCTGTCCTGGTTGCCCCTCTTCCAGGCCAGCTCTCTGCTGTGGCCCGGGAGTGCAGTGGAGGATGGCCCCAGTGCTTGGGCCCTGCACCCCATGGGAGACCAGGAGAAGTACCTGGCTCCTGGCTTCGGATCAGAGCAGCGGCCATTTGAGGGTGAACCAACAGCAAAGGAAGACCTTTCTCTCTGTCTCTCTCACTGTCCACTCTGCCTGTCAAAAAAAAAAAAAAAAAAAAAAAGATTTTCTGTGTCTTTCAGCAGAGCTCTGCTGGGCTATCAGCTGGCACTGAGAATGAGGTGGCTCTCTCCATGAATGGCGAGGCTCATGAAGCAGAGTGGATCCCCTGAGCTCTGTGACTGTTCCATCTATTTACATATAATGTTAATGTATATGCTATATTAATGTACACACAATAGTATAGGTGAATAATATAAAAACACTCCATTTTTTGAAACTTGAAAACTATTAAACACTTAAAAATTTGAAGCGTTCACTAAGCATGTTAGGAGAAATCAGAGAGTTATAAAAAATTTAGTCTGGTTTTTAAAAAAGCATTTATATAAATTAAAAAATGTAGAGCAGAGATTGCTTATTTCCAGATTGTTTCAGCTCTCTGGTCTGTCTCCCCCTGAGCCCTCTGTATTTAATAAGGTACTCATAGAGTCCTCCTTTGGAGAAATCATATGATTTCTCACTCAGACTGTTAAATTATTGACATTCAAATGGGACACTATTAATAATGACTTCAGGGAAACAAGTATAAATTCTTTCACTTTTAGTGTAACCTCTGGCTTGCTTTTGCCAATGAGATTTAGCATACCTGATAGAAAATGAAGCTGGCAATGTGTCTGAGCAGTAGAATTTGCCCTCTTGAACTTTGGCCATCACACAAGATGAGCTTCTCTTATGTAGTTCCTATTCCTTCCTCCTGTACCGTAGGATTAATACATCTGGAGGAAACCTGAGCCGAACCCATGGGAGATGCCAAGCCCAAGTCAACCCACAGCTTACAGCAGAGTAAACAACTGTGGTTGGGGTATGACTTATACCCAAAGCTTCACTTGATGGCGGCTTGGTCACCAATGAAATTGTATTGACAATAGTGACATGTTGAAGATGTGAGGCCTTGTATAAAGATTAGTGTTGGTCTCATGATGTGGGTTCGATTTTGTAGGAGTGGATTAATTTATGTGAGAAGAGGCTTTAAAAAACAGCAAATTTGGCCCCACCATGACTTCCAGCTTCTTCATTCACTGGATGAAATCTCTCCCCTCCCTTCCTCATGTCCTCCTGCTGTGTGGTGCTCCTGCCTTGAGGTCCTCACTAAAAGCCAGTGCTGGCACCATGTTGTTGAACATCTAGAACCTTCTGGACTAGATAACCTTCTCTTCATTGTAAAGTAATCAGACTCAGGTACTTTTTGATAGCTATCAAAATGGACTAAGATACCGTCTAGGACCAACAAAAATCTGTTTAAAACCAGGCATACATAGCTAAATGTTGACATAAGCCATTAAGTTTTGGATAACACTATTACACAGTTTTCTCGTAATTTCTAGCCAAGTATTTCTCGACGGCAGATACTGTTAGTTGTACTATGTGGTAACTACTGACCTCATCTTTCTTCAGATATTGAAGAGAACTATATTCCTAATTGCAAGGAAATTCTGGCTTAGGAGAGAAGTAAAAGCACATTCTACAACTGACAAAAATGCAGAGTAATGTTTGTCTAAGAGCTCAGTAATACAGCATTGAAAGTTGAAAATAGCTTTGACAATGACGCAGAAAAGGCTCTTGGTCCTAGCTGAGCAATGGATTATGTCATCTTCTGAGGCTTCTGTTCTTCCAGCTGTAAAATGAGTGAGCGTCTTAAACTAGATTAACACTTTGGTGATTCCAGCTCAAAAAAAGAGAAAAATGTAAGCTCTTGTGCTTACTCAAAAGACTGACTCATACAGAGTTAACCTCATCAAAGAAGGAGGGCGTAATATTAGAGTGGTATATGTGATGCGTGGTGTTACACTTCTGAGAGTGGGTCAGATTGAGATAGATTGGTATATTAAAAGATAATACATTGTGTGAGTAAAGAGTCAAGTGCAAATCAAGCAAGATCTGTACCAACAGAGAAAGAAGCTATGACAAGAAAAGTACTGTTTCATGCCTATAGCTTCTTAATACATGTTCCTTCCAAAAGAAATGAACTTTCTTTCTAAGTCTATTCTTATTTTATAGCATGTAAAACTTAGTCTTCCACAGCCACTTATAAATTCTGTGATTGTAAAGTGTTAAACCTCATGTACCACATTTTTAAAATTACTCTTTTCCTTGTGTTGTCCCTAAAAAGGACTTAAAATTATGTTTTGTTTCCATGGCACATCCACACAGCACAATCAGGAGCTGTGTGTCATACGCACTACTGAGTAGCCTATCCATTTGTAAAACTTAATATGGATTACACTCAGTCAACATTGGTCCACAAATCACCTGTGATGGTGAGGAAAGCCATAATGAAATCATGATCCTGAAATGCAATCAAAGAACTAGAACTCTTTGCTGTCTGTATGATGACACAATCTTTGAGTCCTAGAATAGCATTTTCTTAAAAATAGCTTGAATTCGGTCATGTTGAAGAATGAGCTTGTGTTTCATGTTATTACTTGCATTTGGAGTTCAGTTTAGGATAAAGCCGCTTTCAAAAGGTTACAAAAAGGCCCAGGGATTTTCCTGAAAGTTCAGTTCTGTACGCTACTGCCTGTCCTTGGGAGCATGGAGCCTTTCCAAATGCCTAGCCTTCCCACTGTCAGCAGGAATCATGAGGCCTGGAGAAGTCACTTGACAGGTGTTTGTTTACACTCTGGTCAATGCAGGTATGAAAAATAACCAAGTGGGGGGTCAGCATTGTGGTGCAACAGGTTATACTGCCACCAGCATTACCAGAATCCAATATGGGTACCAGTTTGAGTCCTGGCTGCTCTATTTCCCGTCCAGATCCCTGCTAATGTGCCTGGTAAAGCAGCAGCAGATGGCCCAAGTACTTGATCCCCTGCCACCCACCCATGTAGGAGACCTGAGTGGACTTTCTCATTCCTAGCTTCATCTGGTCCAACTGCAGCTGTTATGGCCATTTGGGGAGTGAACCAAAAGATTGAAGATCTCTCTTTCTCTCCCTCTCTGTTTCTCCTCCTCTCTGTGTAATAAATAAATAAATGAATTTATCTCAAATAAATTCAAATAAATAAATGAATAAATATTTACCTTTCAAATAAATAAATGAATAAATATTTTAATGAAAAGAAAGAACCAAGGATATATAATTGTCACAATTAAACAAATGTTATAATTGGAGCACAAATGAATAATGCCTTGTAGCTCATGAATTTATCATTTAATTTTCAAATTCTTAGTTTTTTTAATTATTGTGCATTTTTATTTTGTTCTGTACTCAACCCTAATCTAAACCAAGTGGGTAAAACTTTATTGTAAAGCTACTAAAAAAAGTGTGCTATTTTTAGACTTTACCTGATTGTGAATCTTCAAAGGGAGCTCAGAGCAACACTTGGAAAGCACACATTGTGGGTGGGTTTCTGTAAACACACTCTCTACTCTTCTTTGAAATTATGCTTGTAAGAGTTATTACACGGGAAATCCCCAGGGATGACTAATGCTTAAATTGAATAAATATCCCACACAGCGAAGGAATCCTAGAAGTAAGCACAGAGGAAAACAGCCCAGTGACCTCCTCTCTGCTTCTGAGAAGGGCAACCAAAGACATTCATCAATCATTACCCACTACACAGTGGGGAATGGTTCTTTTTGCTTAATATAATGAGAAAATAAGAATCAGTACCAAGTTCTCTTTTGATGAATAATGCTTCATATTGCAAGCTGGGCCAAAATAGAGGGTAAGAGAAAGAGATCTGCTTATTTACTGTATACAACCTTCAAAAACAGCTAAAAGATCAGGTACTGATAATTAATAGGAATTTCTGCATAAGTTAGTTTCTCCTTTGGTTATACTTATATGCATGGATTTCAAAATATTTTTGTACAGAAATAAGCATATCATTTAGTTTTAGACAAACTTTCTGAATCACCATATATATCTTTATTTGCTGTATCTTTGATAAAGAAATAATTAAGTACTATAATTATTATTATCTCTTTAGTTCTGAAGGCCTGAGTAGGGGCAGATCATGAAGGTCACAAAACATGAAACTAGGAATGGAAAAAAAATACTAAGAACTATGTGATCACTAGAAGTCTGGATAGAGAAGTATTTGAAAAACTAGATAAACCCATAAACCCATAATTCCCAGATATCAGAAACAAAGTTTACATTACATTCAGAAACTAAATTTGAGATCCTCCACCTTGCAGAAGGGTCAGCTGATAAGAGGTAAAAACTGTTTAAATCAGTGCTTCTCAAACTTGAATGTGTATCATATTACCTGGGAATCTCATTAACATGTAGATTTTGATTTAATAGTCCTGGAATGGAACCCAAGTTGATGCCTATGTTGGCAGTCCATATACCACACTCTACTCACTGTCTCCAGAATTTTGCCTACCCACAAGTTAGGCGTATTAAAAGCTTAGTAAACAGTACAGAGGTTTAAGTGATAAGAATCCCTGTCTCAAGAGGCTAAAAAAGCCTTGTGCCTTGGCCGGGATGTTGTGCATATCAACTTGGAGCCAACGTATGTATCAATCCCAGGAAATGCAGAGCCCAGGGCCCAAAAATGGAAGTAGTGAGCTGCGCCTGGGTAAGTAAATAGAACACATTTTGTAGGAGCAGATCCCAATAATACCCAATACAAATGTGGAGGCAAATTTTTTTCATTGACTTCCACAATCTGATATTAAAATTGCCCCCTGCAATGCAGTGGTCTTTAATACATGTTGTAGAAAAGATTTGGAGTAAACCTCAGTGACTTATTTAACTCAGGTTTATTAGGGACATCTTCATGTGTAACTCATTAGACAGGCAGCTGGACATGAGAATCCAAAGATCTTGAGGTTAGATTGTTTTAATTATGAGCTAATATTCATCATGTGTTGTCGCTCCTCCTCTTCATGGAGGAACGACACTAAACCCTGCCTAGGCTTCATATCCGAGTCACGGCACCATTATGTGCTCCCCCTCTTCGTGGAGGAACGACACAAAACCCTGCCTAGGTTTCCTATCCGAGTCACGGCACCATTATGTCGCTCCCCCTCTTCGCGGAGGAACGACACTAAACCCTGCGCTGTTCTTTTGTCTGCTCGGCCCTCCCCGGGTTTGCTGCTGGTTCTTCCCGGGTTGGCTACCGACCCTTCCACCTCCGTGGAAGGGCGGTTCCCCCTGCCACTTTCCCCACTTCCGCCGGGGAGCGGCACACCGCCGGCCGGCTCTCTCGGGGGCTGCACAGGTGTTCCTTCAGATAGGTGTTCCTTCAGATAGATGTTCCCCTTAGATGTTCCCCTTAGATGTTCCTGGTGCATGCCGTCTCTCTCCTCCTTTATAGTCCTCCTCCGCCAATCCCAACTCGGCTGCCCACACGCCGAGTACGCTGCTCTCCTCCAATCAGGAGTAGGTCCTGCAGCTTGTCAAGTTGGTGAGAGGCAGCTGGGTAGAAGCTGTTGCCTCCTCTCCCAGCGCCATATTGTGGGAGAGCAGATGCATAGAATAAGTCTTAATTCCAGTAACTTAGTCTAGTCCGAGTTGCTCCCCACAATGTGTGTTATCACAAATCAAGTTATTGAACTTCTCTGGGCCTCAGATTCCTCACCTGTGAAAGGAGCATAGTAAGGATATCAATCTCATAGAATTATTGTGATGACCAAATGAAAACACACAAAAGTCAGAAAAGTATCTAGTGCAGAGGAAATAAACAATGTGTGCTATTATTTGTTTTTATTTACATTAAGTATATATTTATTTGAATGATGGTTTGCTAACATATAGTCTACGACAACATATTTACATAGTAAAAGTCCATTGATTTATATGACTTAGTATCAATTGCTTTCTAAAAATGATAAATTTAATTAATTTTCTCTTCTTTTTCTCTCTCCCATTCCCCACCCTTCTCAGACTATATTAATCATTATTTTAGACTCAAATCAATTACATATATACATTTTAACTTAAAACATGCAGTATTTGTCTTTCTGTTTCTGACTCATTCCATATGATATACTGATCAGCAGGCAGTCCTATCCCTTTTTTTACAAATGTCAGAATTTTGTTCTTTTTATGCCCAAGTAATATTCCAGTGTGTGTGTGTGTGTGTGTGTGTGTGTAACACTTTATCATTCACCCTCTGATGAACATTTAGGTTGATTTTATAATTTATTTCTTGACTACTGTGAATAGTGTTATAAAAAATATGTCAGAACAGATATCTTTTTGAAATTCTGATTTCATTTCCTTTGGATATATTCCCAGAAGTGAGATAGCTGGGTCATATGAAAAATCCATTTCCTTCCTTCCTTCCTTTCTTCTTTCCTCCTGTTGCTTTCTTTTCTTTCTTCCTTCCTTTCTTTTGAGGAACCTCTGTATTCTTTTCCATAAAGTCTACTCAGTTGCGTTCCTACACAGTGCATTAAGGCTTCTTTTTCTCCACAACCTCACCATTGTCGTGTTTTGTCTTTTCGATAAAAGCCGTTCCACTTGGCATGAGATGATATCTGTTATGGTTTTTATTTGCATTTCTCTGATGGTTAGTTATTCTAAGCTTTTTTTTTTTTCATGTGTTTGTGGGCCATTGTATTTCTTCTTTTGAAGAATGTGTTTAGATCCTTTGCCCACTTCTTAACTGGATGGTTTCTTTTGCTGTTGCTGAATTTCTTGAGATTCTTATGTGTTCTGCATGTTATTCCTCTACTGTATACATAGTTTGCAAATATTTTCTCTCATTCTGTTAGTTGTCTCTTCATCCTATTAATTGTTTTCTTTGCTATGCAGAAGTTTCTTAGTTTGATATAATTCCAAATTTTGTATTTTTGTTCTTAATACCTGTACTTTGAAGATTTGTACCAACATCCTAAAGTGTTTCTGCTGTATTTCCCTCCAGTAGTTTTGTATCTTACTTTTAGATTTTTGATCCATTTTGAGTTGATTTTTGCAGCGGGTGAGAGGTTTAGAGGTTTTGTTTCAAACTTTTACCTGTAGAAATAGTTTTCATAGCACCATTTATTAAATAATTATCCTTTCTCCAGAAAGTACTTTTAGCACTTTTGTCAAAGATAAATTAGAGGTAGAAGCATGGAGTTATTTATATTATTTCCACTCAATTCCAATGGTCAGTGTGTCATTTTCATGCCCATTCTCCTGGGATACCACCTTCCTTCTGAACTCTACAGCTCTCAGCTCATGACTTGTATAGCTATTTAACCATCGCTTGTTTCAGACTGTCCTTGGGCCAATTGCTTTATTAATCTGCCTAAAATACTAATTCTAATTAAGTTTCTACTCTTCTCAATGATCTTGTCTTCCATATCAAATTCGAACTCTTCTGCCTGACATAACCTATCTATTTGACCTATCTGTATCCTGTCCATCACTCAGGTCAACAAATTGTGTATCATTCAATTTACCTTCTATGCTTTTCTTAGCAGTCATTTTCCTTTGCTCTGTTTGTCACCATTTTCATTTGTTCTAATGACCAGAAAGCCTTCCCAACGATATGCATGATGTGAATTCCATGAATTTGACTGGCAGTAGATTGGGATACACACATTAAGAGAAGAAAAACAGAAAGGACTCAAAAATACATTTACCCATATCGTTTCCTCAAAATCATGATTTCAGCTGAAGATTTAGACAAAAGTGACACGTATCAAAGTGTTTTAAGTTTACAACAAAGTGTTGTTGTTGGAAATGAGTTCTGTGAGTGACATACTACCCATTGTTTGACCACAGGTCAGCATATCCAAGCTGAACATGATCCCTACAACCTGCTGGAGATCACATTACCACACTGCATATGGGTACATAAAACTGTCGGACTGTTATTTCAGAAGACGTGCAAGGAAGAACATGATGACATGGGTCACTTGCTGCCAGGAATATAGCTTTAGGGCATGATATAGTTGTTTAATGGTCCACTGATAGTTCCTCAAGACAACTGAGGTGTTTAAAGTTTTAGCCACCCTGGGTGTATAAAAAGCAGTAATCAAGTCAAATGTCTTCTTTCAAAGTACTTTTTAAATATCAAAAATGAGTTTAATAATTATATTTTATTATATTACAGAAAAATAATAAAGATAAAAATAGCAAAATATTTCTCTTATCTATCACTTTTTTTAAAGATTCGTTTATTCATTTGAAAGAGTTACACAAAGACAGAAGGAGAAGCAGAGAGAGAGAGAGAGAGAGAGCTAGAGAGAGGTCCTCCAACCGCTGGTTCACTCCCCAATTGCCCTGATTGGCTGGAGCTGTGCCAATCTGAAGCCAGGAGCCAGCAGCTTCCTCTGGGTCTCTCATTTGGGTGCAGGGGGCCAAGGACTTGGACCATATTCTACTGCTTTCCCAGGTCATAGCAGAGAGCTGGATAGGAAGTGGAGCAGCCAGGACACAAACTGACGCCCATGTGGGATGCAGGCACTGCAGATGGCAGCTTAACCCACTACACCAGAGCGCCAGCCACTTCTCTATTACCCTTACATGAATTATAAAAATATGATTTATATTTTCCTCTTTTTTAGATCAGTGGCATTATTTCCAACATTTGCTTTCTATTTAATTTCCATGATACGGAAGAACAAGACTACCTGAAAGTGAATCACTCCTATTCATATATTTTACAAAAACATATTGCTCAGAAAATGATAGATGATGATGATGATGGTAGGTAGCTAAATAGGCAGATGATAGATAGAGGTGGATAGATATAAAACAAGTTAGACATCCATCAGCAACACTCAACATTTAAGAGCTGCTGACAACATGACTATCTCACACCAACAGAGACATTTTCTACACATGATCTTGGGTTCTCTATGTCTTCAATCTCAGACCAAATTCAAACAGGAAAAAAGGATAAGGATTTGAAGTGGGAAAGCACAGTGAGAAAAAATAACGAAGCAAAAGAAAGTAGCACTTGTCGATGACTCCTACACACCAGGTGCAAGGCACTGCATTGTTTTTCACACATTATGATAGAAGCTATACCTCTTATGTTTCAAGTAGTGAGCGCTTCTGAGCTCACACATTAATTTCTATTTGGAGCATTCATGCTCCAAATTCAGCCACTTCTGATCATTTAATCACTTTATTCACCATCAGCAGTGCACAGTTTATGATACATTAACCCATGCTTGTTTTTAAGCCAATATGGTAAGGATTTAATAGAAATTTTCTGTTAATTCACACTTTTTTTGCCCATTTTTCGCAGCCCATGCTTATACATTATGTTGAATACAAATGTAATATGACATGCAAAGCAGTTTAAATAAAGTTTTCTGATTATAACATCAGAAGTAATGCTTCTGGTTCAAAATGGCGTTGGAGCAGCAGCCTATGATATCTCCTTTCCCACTTCTTAATAAAACACCTCTAAAGAAACAGAAAAAAGTTCTGAATCTCATTGGAAATAAGAAATCAAAATCAAATTATTATAAGAACCTTAAAGATTTCCGCCAATTCTAGATGAAACTGAATCAAAATTTCAAATAATATCAGCACATTCCACCATGAGAAGAAGAAAAATTAATTTGAAAAGAGGAAAGTTTCACACCACACTATGTTCCTTTCTGATCAATAAACACAAGGTCCAGATACCACCTAGGAAGCATGGCAGCTGGAGAAGAGCAGGGAGTTTGGGGGGCACTGGCACCCCGCAGCCTCTTAAGAATAGATCTACAATCAAGTCTCTGGTAAGAGGGGAAGCAGTAAAAGGCCCAGTCATGGTACATATTGACAAGGAGAGTTTTCTACCTACTATGTTGAAGCTGCCAGAAAATGAATAGTTCTTCTCAATCCAACAAATTCAAACAAAAATACACCTGCTGACTCAGGGGAGCGGGTTAGGGATGGTTCATGGGAAAGTGTCACAGAGTTGGAGGTCTGAAGAGGGCATTTGATAACACCCTTGTGAATAATGCGGAGAGGTGGGAAAATTCACTCATTGCATCTTTTGGCAAAAGCTTAAAAATAAATTGATGCAGAAATATCAACATTGGGCATGTGGCGGGAGGTGACAAAAAGTAAGCATCATGTTGGAAACTCAGATAAATAATCTGTGAAAATAGCTTATAGCAAAACAAAAAAATAACAGAACTGTGAATTTATATTTTAGGATTATAGGGTATATTCAAACTTACTTCCAAAAGTTCATGGAAAATGGAATTAAAAGATAATTTTATTTTGATGCAATTTCTAAAACTCATGCATTGTTTTTTCACAATGTGCATGTTCCATGAGTTTTTTTTTTTTTCTTTTTTTTTTTTTTTTTTTTACAGGCAGAGTGGATAGTGAGAGAGAGAGACAGAGAGAAAGGTCTTCCTTTTTGCCGTTGCCGTTGGTTCACCCTTCAATGGCTACCGCGGCCAGCGCGCTGCAGCCAGAGCACCACGCTGACCCGATGGCAGGAGTCAGGTACTTATCCTGGTCTCCCACGGGGTGCAGGGCCCAAGCACTTGGGCCATCCTCCACTGCACTCCCTGGCCACAGCAGAGAGCTGGCCTGGAAGAGGGGCAACCGGGACAGAATCCAGCACCCTGACCGGGACTAGAACCCGGTGTGCCAGCGCCGCAAGGTGGAGGATTAGCCTAGTGAGCCGCGGCGCAGGCCATTCCATGAGCTTTTAAAGGCTATTAATATGCATATTGCAAATATTTTTGCACCAACATAAACTTATCTTTTAATTCCATTTTTTTTCCACAAACATTTTGAAGTACCTTCCTATTTATGAAGCAGAACAAGAAAACAACAAGAGAGAATAAGATGAAAATGAATCATGATGAGATTGTATAAGACCCAGACAAGGTAAGGGAGGATTTTTAGAAAACATAAAATATAAAAGCAGAATGGAAATGTTCAGAGATAAGGACAAGCCGAGTTTGGTGACGTGAAAAATCAAGCCAATAAGGTACAAGATGATCTTGAAAACCTCCCTGAAGTGCAAAGGATAAAATAAGAAATTGAAAATGAAGAGGAAAATGGTAATAGATATGGACAACAAATAATGCAACTCCAATTGAATAACACAGATGGGGAAAACAGATAATAAACACATCCAGAACTGAAGAAATTTTTCCTGTTTAAAAAAATAAAAACACTAGTATTTCCAGTTAGTTAAGACTTGGAAGAAGTGTAACCTATACATAAGTGTACCCTGGTAAAATATTTGAATAATAAGAATAAATTAAAAACCCACAAATATTCAGCCATACATAAAAAAATGAAAATCAGATCTGCCACAAATTATTGTTCTGTCAAAAAAAAAACAGAGGAACGATTCTATAGTCACTCCAGGATACAAGATCATTATCAAAGAATTTTATATCCTGTAACATAATCTACATGTGTGAAGGAAATGTAAAGCCATGCTCATTACACACGGGCTAAGAAAATATATCAGTCCCTTTCTTTAAAGTTATTTGAAGTGCATTCCAACTAAGCACAGGTAAATCCAAAATAATAACTAAAGAATTGAGGAAATGGCATGAATACCGCAAAGTTTGTTCTTAATGAGTTTGAACCTCAATCCTGAGTATAGATAGATTATGTTGTTTCAGGAGAATTCCAGAAGATGAGCATGAAGTTTCCAGATTTTAACATGATAGCATTATTTTTCTGTTGTCATCCCATCTAAGGAAATGTGTTTGGTTACTGCATCTTTAACATTCATGCTCTTATATATCCAAAAGAAATGAAAGTGGGATCTTGGAAAAGATGTAATCAGAATCCATGTTCATTGCAGAATTATTCACATTAGCCAAAAGGTAGACCAATGCTAACATCTACCCACAGATGAAAGAATAAACAAAATATGGAAAGACAAATACCACATGTGTTCTCTTATATGTGGAATCTAAAAAAAGTCTAGCTGAACATTGAATAGTGACTACTAGAACCTGGAAAGGGTATGGGGGTGGGGGGTTATGGGGTTTAGAGGGAGGTTGAGTAGTGGGTAGCAAAATTCCTTAGGAATTAAGATACCAGTTGGGATACTGTCATTCCATATCACTCCCAATTCCAGCTTCCTACTAATGCAGAACCTGGAAGGCAGCAGATCATGATCCAAGTGTTTGGAACTCTACCTCAATGTGAGAGGCTCAGACTGAGTTCTTTGCTTTGACCTGGCCTAGCCTTAGCTGTTGCAAGCATTTGGGGAATGAAACAGTGGATTCAAGTGCACTGTCACTCTCCCTGTCTCTCTCTCCCTATAAAATAAAAATGAAAAAATAAATAAGGAAAATGAGTTCTGAAAGAATGAATAAATGAATGAATGCCACATAATATAGGGAAAATGTAAGAAAAGATGCACAATACCTGCATATTAAATATTATAAAACATCTCAGATGTACTTTAATGTAAATAAGTGGAGAGCTTTACCCCACTTGTGGCTGAAAGACTCAATACTATTAAAAAGGTAAATTCTCCTCAAATTTAGCTTGAAATTCAGCAGAATCCATATAAAATTTCAGCTGATTTCTTTGTAAAATGATTAAATTGATTCTAAAATTCATATGGGAATATGCAGGACTTAGAAAGCCCCCCCACCAAAAAAAAGGAAGAACAACATCACAGGGCTTATTATAAAACTATAGCAAAAAAAAAAAACCCTAAGAATTAGTAATGGTATAAAGACAAATAGATCAATGGTACAGAATAGAAAGCCTTTAAGTAGACCAACATGTATATGAGCACTGATTTTCAACAAAACTGCAAAAGCAAATCAGTAGGAAAACAAGTTTTATAATAATGATGAAATAAAGGTATATCTATATAAAATAAATAAATTCATATACACTCTACCAAAATTGATTATAGATCTAAATTTAAACCAAAATCAATAAATCTTAGAAAAGCAAACATGGGAGAAAATGTTTTTTCATTGTTACTTTCATTGTGCATATTAATGGGATGCAGTGTGTTATCTTAATACATATTTCTATGTGTGATGAACAAACCAGGTAACTAAGAATTTCCATCCACATTTTTTTTTAACTTTTATTTAATAAATATAAATTTCCAAAGTACAGCTTATGGAATACAGTGGCTTTTTCCTCCTCATAACTTCCCTCCCACCCGCAACCCTCCCATCTCCCACTCCCTCCCCCATTCCATTCACATCAAGATTCATTTTCAATTATCTTTATATACAGAAGATCAATTTAGTATATACTAAGTAAAGATTTCAACAGTTTGCAACCACACAGAAACACAAAGTATAAAGTACTGTTTGAGTACTAGTTATAGCATTAATTCACATTGTATAACACATTAAGGACAGAGATCCTACATGAGGAGTAAGTGCACAGTGACTCCTGTTGTTGACTTAACAAATTGACACTCTTGTTTATGACATCAGTAATCACCCTAGGCTCTTGTCATGAGTTGCCAAGGCTATGGAAGCCTTTTGAGTTCACCAACCATGATCTTATTTAGACAAGGTCATAGTCAAAGTGGAAGTTCTCTCCTCCCTTCAGAGAAAGGTACCTCCTTCTTTGATGACCCATTCTTTCCACTGGGATCTCACTCACAGAGATCTTTCATTTAGATCACTTTTTTCTTTTTTTGACAAAGTGTCTTGTCTTTCCATGCCTGAAATACTCTCATGGGCTCTTCAGCCAGATCCAAATGCCTTAAGGCTGATTCTGAGGCCAGAGTGCTGTTTAGGACATCTGCCATTCTATGAGTCTGTGTGTATCCCACTTCCCATGTTGGATCGTTCTCTCCCTTTTTAATTCTCTCAGTTAGTATTAGCAGACACTAGTCTTGTTTATGTGCTTCCTTTGACTCTTAGTCCTATCATTATGATCAATGGTGAACTGAAATTGACCACTTTAACTAGTGAGATAACATTGGTACATGCCACCTTGTCCATCCACATTTTTATACATTTTTTATTTACACTAATGAATGTGACACAGTGTGATATTTCAACAACTGTATACTGGTGAAATTAGGGTAATTAATGCCTTCTCTTTATGGGCCTTTTAATCCAGTTTCTTAGACCCCACAAATAAAATTTAAAAAATTTGTAATTTAGTTTTATCAAATTAATATTTTTATTTTTGGAACACATTAAGAAGAAGATGACAAGACAAGCCACATTTTAAAAAATTTTACAAGCCATATATCAGATACAAAGGCAACTCCCAAAATCAATAGTAAGAAAACAATTAATGCAATTTTTAATGGAAAAATCTTTTGAATGGATATCAATGGGTTCAACAGGTGCTATGTAAATTAAAATATGTTCAACATCATCAGTCATTATATAAATTCAAATTAGCACAGAGAGATGCCACTACACAACCATTAAAATGGCTAAAATGTAAAAGACTCAGCAATTCCAAGTATTGATAAAGAATGTGAAGTTACTGAATCTCTCATATATTGCTGGTAAAATGCTGGGAATGTAAAATGATATACCACTTTAATTGCATTGGCATTGTAGGCAGCAGTTTAAGCTGCCACATGCAATGCTGGCATCCTATATCAGAGCACTAGTTCAAATCCTGGCTGCTGTGCTTCTAATACAGCTCCCTGTTCATGCACCTGGGAAAGCAGAGGAAGACAGCCCAGGTGTTTGGGCCCCTGTCACATGTATGGGAGACCCAGATGAAGTTCTGGGCTCCTGTCTTCAGCCTGGACAAACCCTGGCTGTTGAGGATGGAACAGATGGAAGCACTCTCTCTTCCCCCAACCCCACCCTACCCCCCATATCTCTCTCTCAATCTCTCTCTCTCTCTTTCTCTCTTTCTTTTTAAAGATTTATTTATTTATTTGAAAGGTACACTTAGAGAGAGGCAGAGGCAGAGAGAGAGAAAGGTCTTCCATCTGCTTGTTCACTTCCCAGATGGCTACAACAGATGGAGCTGGGCTGATCTGAAGCCAGAAGCCAGGATCTTCTTCTGGGTCTCCCATGTGAGTGCAGGGGCCCAAGCACTTGGGCCATCTTCTGCTTTCCCAGGCCATAGCAAAGAGCTGGACTGGAAGTGGAGCAACTGGGACTCAAAACGCCACCCATATGGGATGCCAGCACTACAGGTGGCAGCTTTACCAGCTATGCCACAGCACCAGCCACCCCAACTCTCTCTTTCAAATAAATAAATAAATATTTAAAACATCTTTTAAAAAAATTTTGGGGGCCAGCATTGTGGCTTAGCAGATAAAAGCCACTGCCTGCAGTGCCTTCCAATCCTGCTCGCTGCTAATGGCCTGGGAATAGCAGCAGAGGATGGCCCGAGTACTTGGGCCCCTGCTACCCATTTGGGAGACTCAGAAGCTCCTGGCTCCTGGCTTTGGATGGGCTCAGCTCTGGCCATTGTGGCCATTTGGGGAGTGAACCAGCAGGCGGAAGACCTCTCTCTCTGTCTTTACCTCTCTCTGTAACTCTTTCAAATAAATAAAAATAAATATTTTTTAAAAAAAGCTTGGTATAATTGAGCAAAGATAAACTTTTACCTTCAACATGATCCAATCATTCCAACCCTATATATTTGCCCAAGTAAATGAAAGCTTATATCTATAAAAGACTTGTATGAGACTGTTAATAGCAACTTTATTTTTAATAGCCAAAAACTGGAAACAACTCAAAAAATCCCAAAAGTCCATCAATAGATGCATGGATAAACAAAATGTGAAATATCTAGCAATAAAATAGTAATCAATAATTTTAAAAAAAGAAATAAACCAGGGTGGCACCACGGCTCAATAGGCTAATCCTCCGCCTGCGGTGCCGGCACACCGGGTTCTAGTCCTGGTCAGGATGCTGGATTCTGTCCTGGTTGCCCCTCTTCCAGTCCAGCCCTCTGCTGTGGCCCAGGAGTGCAGTGGAGGATGGCCCAAGTGCTTGGGCCCTGCACCCGCATGGGCGACCAGGAGAAGCACCTGGCTCCTGGCTTTGGATCAGCGCGGTGTGCTGGCCACAGCGGCCATTGAGGGGTGAAACAACAGAAAAAGGAAGACCTTTCTCTCTGTCTCTCTCTCACTGTCCACTCTGCCTGTCAAAAAAAAAAAAAAAAAAAAAAAAGAGCAGGAGTACGGGTGGGATGGTGAGGCAGAAGGAAGAGAATACAAAAGAATAGAAGGAAACTTTGTTGCTTATTGTTTTGATTGTGGTAATGGTTCACAGGTGTATACATATGTTAAGATACGTCAAAATGTATGTTTTAAATAGTTTGTTTCTATTATTTCTTTTTCTTTTTTTATTTTATTTATTTATTAATTTTTTTTTTTGGACAGGCAGAGTGGACAGTGAGAGAGAGAGAGAGAGAGAGAGAGAGAGAGAAAGGTCTTCCTTTGCCATTGGTTCGCCCTCCAATGGCCGCCGCAGCCGGCGCGCTACGGCCAGTGCACTGCGCTGATCCGATGGCAGGAGCCAGGTACTTATCCTGGTCTCCCATGGGGTGCAGGGCCCAAGTACTTGGGCCATCCTCCACTGCACTCCCTGGCCACAGCAGAGAGCTGGCCTGGAAGAGAGGCAACCGGGACAGAATCCAGCGCCCCGACCGGGACTAGAACCCGGTGTGCCGGTGTCGCAAGGCAGAGGATTAGCCTAGTGAGCCACGGCAGTGGCTTGTTTCTATTATTTCAATGATGTCTCACTGAAACTAATTTTTAAAAAACTGAAAGAAGATCACCAGTAAACTTCCTGCTCAAAGGCCCCATACTTTGTGAGCTGGTCCAAGCTGAGCTATAGGCATGAAAACTGAGATGGAAACTGTCACATCACCCAAGACTTCATCCCTAGTGTCACCTAGGCATCCCTAATAAGTGGCTTAGGACCTAAGCTAGATGCTATAAAACTTTCCCATAGCCAAAATCAGAAGAAGATGCATATAGATGGAAGACCTCTCTCTCTCTCTCTCTCTCTCTCTCTCTCTCTCTCTGCCTCTGCCTCTCTGTAACTCTGCCTTTCAAATAAATAAATCAATCTTTTAAAAAATTAGATTTCAGTGAAAAGGCCTAATACTTCGCCAATAAGAAGCTTAACAAGTAAAAAGCAAAAAGACTATAGTTTAGTGGGAATATATACAACGGTTATAAACAATAATTGAGCAGAAAAATGACCTTTTCACCCATATAGAGTAAATTTAAAGTAATCACAGATCATTAAAACTATGGTAGTATAACATTCTTAACCATTGGTTTGACAAAGTTATGAAGCAAAGTTTTACAAAATTATATTTGTATCAATAATAATTAGTAAGCATGTTTTTATTGCAGGTTAAAAACTGAAAGGTTGTACCAATTTTTTGCAAAATATTTTTGAAACATTCTAAAATATTTTCATTGCAATCTATTCATTGCCATGGCATATTTCAGAATACCAGGGAGAATCCAAGACCTGCCCTGTGAGGGTCTGCGTTTTGAGGAATAATCAAGCACTTGATCGCACCCATTGTGCTTGAGTCCTGTAAAGGTCATTGAACTAAAAGAAAAAATCCTCAATATTTGTGGTTAAGTTCCTGTCAAAGTGCAGCTTATCTGAAAAGGCCCCCAACCACAAACCTACAGTTAAGGATTCGCCTCTATAATCAAAAAGTAATAATGCAAAGTGCCCCTGCAAGTGGTAAAGATTAGAATTCCAGACAAGAGATTATGGTGGCATTTAAAGCTCAAAACATAGGACTAAAATCTAAGCCTAAGGGAGAGTTTCTGTGAATATTGAGAACTCGGCAGAGACTCCGAGTTGCAGCCCTCTTAAAGAGCAACTGTTTCTTTTTGAAGTGAACATGCATCAGTGTCTCGTACTGAGCACCCCTTTTGCTGGGCTAGAATTATTCCTTTACCTTAGGGACACATTTAGGAATAGGAAAATACATCACTCTGTATAAAAAAAAATTGAAATGTTCTGATGTTAAGTAAATGCTATGTAAAAAGAATTAAAAATATTATGTGGAAAGTTCTAATACTGTTATAAAGAGTAGAATAACATGCACTCAAGTATATTTCTCAGCACTTTTTTTTTTTTTTTTTGACAGGTAGAGTTACAGACAGTGAGAGAGAGAAAGAGACAGAGAGAAAGGTCTTCCTTCCGTTGGTTCACTCCCCAAATGGCCACCACGGCTGGCGCTGCGCCAATCCGAAGCCAGGAGCCAGGTGCTTTCTCCTGGTCTCCCATGTGAGTGCAGGGGCCAAAGCCCTTGGGCCATCCTCCACTGCCCTCCCAGGCCACAGCAGAGAGCTGGACTGGAAGAGGGGCAACCTGGACTAGAACCCGGCGCTCATATGGGATGCCGGCACCGCAGCTGGATTATTAACCAAGTGAGCCACGGTTTTAAATACAAGGTTATTACCCATTTAGCTTCTTATGTAGTCAGCCAAAAGACAGCATGAGCTATCTGACATCTAAAAAACCATGTCTTAATCTCGATGTTTACCACGTAAGTTAGTAGAGGACTTTGTATATTGTCGCTCCCCCTCTTCACGGAGGAACGACACTAAACCCTGCCTAGGTTTCCTATCCGAGTCACGGCACCATTATGTCGCTCCCCGTCTTCGTGGAGGAACGACACAGGACCCTGCACTGTTCTTTTGTCTGCTCGGCCCTCCCTGGGTTTGCTGCTGGTTCTTCCCACGTTGGCTACCGACCCTTCCACCTCCGTGGAAGGGCGGTTCCCCCTGCCACTTTCCCCACTTCCACGGGGGAGCGGCACACCACCGGCCGGCTCTCTCGGGGGCTGCACAGGTGTTCCTTCAGATAGATGTTCCTGGTGCATGCCGTCTCTCTCCTCCTTTATAGTCCTCCTCCACCAATCCCAACTCTGCTACCCACATGCCGAGCACGCTGCTCTCCTCCAATCAGGAGCAGGATCAGCTCCTGCAGGTCATCACTCAAGCTGGCGAGAGGCAGCTGCGTAGAAGTTGTTACTCCCTTCTCAGCGCCATATTGTGGGAGAGCAGATGCATAGAATAAGTCTTAATTCCAGTAACAGTCTAGTCCGAGTTGCTCCCCACAGTATATGGCAAGTATTTAATAAAACTTGCTGAATGGACAAAATGAACACTGATCATGATAGTCCTCTGCATCAACTTTAATAACCATGATCTGAAACAGAAGGAGATAGAGTCACTGAGTCATAACATCTTATTAGCTCAGTATATAATCAGATAACATTCAGCCAATACTGACATATAGATTGTTAAAATATTCTAAGAAGGATATTTAATGTTCAAGAGTTATAGAAAGAGTTACATACTATGAAATAGTTTTAATTTAATTGCCTAGGAAGAGTGTCACTTGGACATCTGCCCCCCATATTGGAGTGCCTGGGTTCAAATCTCAGCTCCTAGCCTCCTGCCAGTGGACACCCTGGTAGACAGTGGGTGATGACTCAAGTAGTTGAAGTAGTTGAGTCTTTGCCACTCATTTGGGAGACCCAGATTAATTTATCTGCTCCTGGCTTTGACCTGACCCAACCCAGGCTGTTGAAGGCATTTGGGGAATAAATCAATAGATCAAAGATTCTCTCTCTCTCTCTCTTTCTCATTCTCTCTCTGCCTTTCAAATAAATATAAATAACTTTCAATAATTAAATTGCTCTAAGTTCAGCAGAAGCTGAGAAGATATTCAGTGTCATGAACTGTATCATTACTGTTAAAAGAAACTCTCTACTTATGGAAACTAGATTTTACCTTATATCAATTTAATTGGGAAGACCTGGAAGATTCTGATATGGTTACTGTCAGGTAGTAGTTAACTTGTCCAGGATTGATCCTTTGCACATTATCCTCCAAAAGGGGCGGGGGGGGGGGGGGGACTAGCCTGCTGCAGGCTCCAGGAACACCAATTCAGCCCAATGCATAAGGCAATGACCTAGCAGGTAGGATGTACATGCTGCTTGGCCATTTATCCTTGTAGCATGAAAGACATAAATTTTCATAAGTGAATTTATTACCATATGTAGCACTTTCTTGACTTTTAAAATGTGTATTAATCCAAGTTGAGCAGCTAAAATATATGAGGAATTTTAAGAAATGTTTGTCTTTATATTATTGTTTTCAGTCAGAGTCTTGGTTTGTTTGAACCAAACTTTTTAATTCACATTAAACCATTGGGCTTACCAACAATAATAATGTATTTGAATTTCAGTAATAGTCTAGGTTCCACACAGTTTTCCTGTCTTAATTATAAATTCATATGTTAAGTATTATTTTTCTGTAAGAGATAGGCAAGTGTAAAGCAATTTGTGGCTTTTTTGATTAATCATAGGAAACTGTGTTCCATATTCAGAAATGTTATTCATAGCTAGAAATCACCTATTTAATTTAAACAAACACCTTCAATAGGATTTGAACAATTATAGCTCATCACATTTTAAGATTGGTTAATTATTTTCCATAGATCTCTACTGCACACAAACACACACACTCATTCACACACAATATAAGGCAAGGAAGTCTGCTTTAGTTCATCTCAGAAAAATCTTGTAGCTTAGTGAGTTGGGCTGAGATCAGAAGACTCTGAAAGATCCTTTCAGCCAGCTGTTAAGAATTTGGGAAACATCAAGGTAGTTGAAAATTCAAGAGGACAGTTTAATTAATGAACAGCACATCATTTGGTTAATTTAATTGTGGTGAATTTTATTTGGAAAGCTATTAAAAACTATTATAATATTTAGATTTACATAAGAAACTGTATTCTGTATATTTTTGCATTTATCCTGAAACTTCTTTAGTACCTGAGAATCCTAGAGCATTGTAATTTTAAACGAAGCATTTATTGAACATCTACCATGAGCTAGGCAAAGGGCTGTATGTTCTATCTGCATTATTTCATTTAATCTGCACCATCTTTTTTTTAAAGATTTATTTATTTGAAAGAGTTACACAGAGAGAGAAAGAGAGGCAGAGAGAGAAAGAGGTCTTCAATCTGCTGTTTCACTCCCCAGTTGGCCGCAGGGGCTGGAGCTGCGCTGATCCAAGCCAGGAGCCAGGAGCTTCTACCAGGTCTCCCATGCGGGTGCAGGGGCCCAAGCACTTGGGCCATCTTCTACTGCTTTCCCAGGCCACAGCAGAGATCTGGATCCAAAGTGGAGGAGCCGGTTCTTAAACTGGCACCCATATGGTATGCCGGCACTGCAAGCGGTGGCTTTACCCGCTATGCCACAGCACTGGTCCCTGCATCTTTATTATTTGGTAGACATTATTACTATGTACACTCTCTGATTGTTAACCTGAAGCTTAAACAAGTTAGGTATACTGGGAAAGCTAGCATAGGCTGTTTGTTGAAGAGTTGGGGCTTTAAAGTTTGAGTAAATTCTTATTCTTCACTATGCCAATATTGCCTCCAAAATATAGATTTTAAATACTTCAAGGTATACAAAGAATTCTCACAGATTATTTTATTTAATCCTCACAATAACCTCTCAGAGAGATGTGCACACTTGGTACTGTTGTGTAGGGGAGCCCAGACTCAAGCCCAGGCTAACTTAAAAGAGCATTCTGTCAAAAGCAAACATCACAGTACTGCAACTAACAGCGAAAATAATTCATATTTCTAAAAGTTAGCTTCGAGGGAAAGTAACTGTAACTGGTAGGTAACACACACATCTAAAATACAAAAAAAAATTCTAAGTATTTTTTTCATTCAGCTTATTCCTCATCTACCAGGAGACATTTTTAATGAGAAAACCTTATTTTTTTCTATTTAGCTAATGAAAACCATGACTTTTCTGCTAGTGGTGATCATTTTGAAGGTGGAAGATTATTATAGACACATCGATGATGAAAAATTTACAATAAAAGAGTGTAGCAAGTTTTTAAGCTTTGCGGTCACAATTTTAAACATTGTTAGTAGGTCCTTTATTGACAGATTTTACTTGGTTTGTTTCCTAAATGTTTTACAGAGAGGAGATGACAGGATTGGGGACATTCCATTAGCTTATTTTATGGATCTAACTGATCAGCTTGTCTTTTCCTAGCCATTCAGAGCACTCAGCACTTTGTTGAGGATTGACCTGCCAAAACCAACAATGATGATTCAAGTAACCAACAGCATCTTCATATATATTAATATTCCAAGGCAACATTTATCTTCTAGGTATTCTTGCTACACTGACATTTAAAAACCAAATAGCTTTTTTTTTACTTTATCCATTTCATTCAGAGTAAGGTTTTAGCAATAGATTTAACTGCACAAATATCTGCTTGGAAAATATCAAGAAAGAAAACAGGTGAAATTGTAAACAATATGTAGGCAGTAAAATTGTATTTTTCATACTCACAATTACATATTATATTTAAACACATGCATAATATTATTGCATAATATAATACTGTTTATATAAAAACATGCTACACTTTGGATGAAATCTAAGTAATTTTCAAATTTTGACTCTATGTATTTTTTGCAAGCTGTAATTTAGCAGCTCCTGATAAAATATGGTACCACTGCATTCAAAATGGAAACAAACAGTTTTTATTTACCTTTTTTATAAAGAAGATTAAATTCTAGTATCAAAAGAACAATATTTATTCTGCAGGATGTAGGTTTCTCCAATAAATATTCAAATTAAATGACATGCAAATATAGACCCAATGAATGCGAACACAGCATCAGTTCAGTATGGAAGGATCAAAGACCATCTATCCAAAAAATTATATGAAAATTATTACTTTAATTCAAAAAACTGAGGAGTTGCCTGTGCCTGTGGATCCTCTTCTTTCCTTGTCTACTTTTTCGCCTGTAGAATGTGATTGAAGTGGTTGAGAATGTTTCCCATCTTAACCTGTCAGGGAACCCTAAAAGCATCCCATGCCCTCCTGATCATCACATGGCACTGAAATAAGGTGGGACACCTTGCGTCTGAAGTACATCTGACTTCCAGCCTGCAGCTTCTTGCTTTTAAGCTTTAACAGTCTCGGAAACTGCAAAGAAAACAATATAAAAGCACCTCATAGATTAACAGACCATTACTAGTCCTCGACACTTCAGCCGATGAAACCTCCTTGATCCCAGACTATAAAAACGCCTTCTGAAGGCGATTGAGCTCCTCTTTGATTCTTGGCCCAAGTCTTAATTTTCTCACAGTGCTGAAGCTCTGTATTTCATTAGGGATATCGTCTTAAATCCCTGTGTGTCCCTACTTGTTTTAACAGGGTTTCTCTTCTACACACTCATCTGTGTCTATGTTGAGGTTAACGAGTATGTTTTTTAAGTTTATTGATAATAAGTACAGAAGTTTTTGTTTGGTTTCAGGTGACATCCAATGGTCATGAGTCTGAATTTTTCTCATTCTGATCTGATATAATCATTTCATATTGAGCCCTTAAGTAAAAAACATGCCTATTAGAGGGTTAGGTTCACATTTTGTTTCACAGCTCTCCAACTTACTCTGGCCCTTTATGTCTCTATTAATTTTATAGAATCACAAATATCATCAATAGACACACAATCTTTTCTCTTACACAGCATAAATAATATTGTCAAAAGAATTGAATCTGTAATTCCTCTATAGAGGCAAAATGTGAAATCTGTATTTTCATTCAAGCTTAATTTTAATACCATATGTTATTTATTGTGTATTCATAATTCTTTTATGAAAAAGCATATCAAACAATCTAAACATAAAAAGCTTTCTTCTCAGATATTATCTCATCTAGAACTCAATCCACAAGAAAATGGCTTACAAAAGCACTGATTCATTTTTAGTTTAATATTAATAGCACCACCATTGTTTTCTGATTATAAAAATAATATGTACTTATTTAGAAAAATTTTACTTTACAAAAAAAGAATAAAGCAAATGTCAACTGAAATTTTTTTCTCTAGTAATGCTTTTAACGAATTAAATTATTTAGCCAAAACTGAAATTACTTGCCATGATGTTAAACACCATGTAAAATTCAGTAGCCAGCAAAGTTCCTATCTTTTAGGATTTAAATGCAAAACTATAAGTACTTATGCTATTATGTCAGCCATTTGTCATTGAGTAGTCTACTGCAAAAACTATCTAAGTATTCCAAAATTATATTACCATTGTTTAAGTTATAAAACTAATTAGATAAAAGTGGTTGTTTGACAATAGGTCATAAATGATAGCTATTTCAATAGAGTCATATGTCATAAGTACATAAAGAGATACACTCTCATAGATCTATATAGAGAGCAGGTATTTAATGTCACTATTATTTAGAAGTCACAAGTCTCAGGAGAAAGGAGCATAACCTGGAGTTGTGATTAAGGCAAAAACATCTCCTCTGGACTTTAGAGTTAGCCAACAAGAAAATGAAATGTTTTATACTCAAAATTAGGAGCCATACCAAGAGCAATTGGAACTGAATTAAACAACTCTATAATGAAGGTATAACTTTCTAAATTACCCCAGTTATTCTAAGTTAAATAATTTTGGGGTTTTTTTTGGGGGGGTTCAATGAAGACAAATGTAGGTATGTGTGTTTAATTACCTATCATTGGGCCTAAATGTACACTGACTTTTACAAACCTACCAAGTCTTTTCTTCTTCTGAACATTAAAAGGTTATGTTGCAGAGGTGGGTTAGTGAGAGGCAAGCATAAAACTAATTCAGATAAAATCCCAAAGTGTGGCTTACTGAAAAGTAGTCCCATAAAAGGGTATCACAGGGATGGATGGAGTTTGTCCACTGGGGGAATCACTAGTTTGTAGAATTTTGGCAAGTCAGAGTTTCAGTTTTCTTACCAATTACAGTGAGGAAAAAGTAAATGCTTACTACTATTAGTAGTAACTTAATTAACAATTAGAATGAGGAAAGTAACTGATTTTGTGAGAATGTTGGAAATGTAGTAAGAAGATGCACAGACTACCTGAAACATAGATTCTGAAAAAGTCTTGATTCACTTCCATTCCTACTGAAACTAGAAGCAACATACAAAGTGGAAATAATCAAACTATTCCCACCCTGAATGCTTTTACTAAGCATCTATGTAAGAAATAATGTTATATAATGCATAAAATATATTAAAGCAAGATTATGGCTCCCTTTGAAGCCCTAGGATCCAAGGTAGGTAAGGTACATGAATGGCAAAGACTGTGAATACAGAGAGGATATACATTTCATGGGATCTTGCATATGCTACTCCAAAAAACAGTAATCTGGTCTTAAGTCACGCAAACTTACCAAGCCAACCATTCATTCACCCTTCATACAATGCATATGTTAGGAAAATAGATTCACTAAGAAATAGATTTTCTATTGTGAATTATTAATTAAAAATGATAATTATAAAATTAGGTAATTGGGAAGGATATAATAGCATACAACTTATTTTGAAGAGTTGTTTTATATTGACATATATGTGTTTATGTGTAAGAGTATACACACAACCATATATATATATATTGTCCAAGTATTTCTGTAAAATAGAATTATAGAATTAAAGGTGTCATACAGTGAAATAATAAAAGCTATTCATAGTTCTAGAGAGAAAGGTTCTACAGGTAGAAAAGATTTAGAAAAAGTTCAAGCAAGTTAAACCAGGATTTAATGTCCTTAAATTTAGTCATTGAAATTTAAATTGTTCATTTGGCTCTGATTTTCTAATAGAAGCAAAGCACAGAGGAAAGCTGTCAGACACAGAATCAAACTGATCAATAAACTAAATTTCCTGCTTGCATCTGAGAAGTGAGGCTTCTCCTTACATGGAGATCTGATAGAAGTTTCTCCAGTGAAGTTCCTCATTAAGAGGATATTAAAAGATGAAACAGGCAATATCAACAACAGCTTTCAGTAAATAAAATAAAAGATTGATTTTAGGGGCTGGTGTGGCACAGCAGGTTAAGCTGTCACCAGCCGTGCCAGTATCTAGTGCTAGTTCAAGTCCTGGCTGCTGACTTACCATCCAGCTCCCTGCTAATGGCCTGGGAAAGTAGTGGAAGATGGCCCAAGTGCTTAGGCCCCTGCCTCCCATGTAAGAGACCCAGATAAAGTTCCTGGTTCCTGGCTTCTGGGTGACCTGGTCCAGCCTTGGCCCAACCCTGGCCTTTGCGGCCATTTTGGGAGGGAACCAATGATTGGTTCCCTTTCCCTCTCCCTCTCTCTTCTCCTTCTCTCCCTCCCTCCCTCCTCCTCTGTCACTCTGCCTTGCCAATAAATAAAATAAAGCTTTTTTAAAATATAGATCATTTTTTAAAAAGAATCTATCTTCTGAGAATACTGAAATGCAGATTAAAGAATTAAAATGAAATTTCTTTGTACAAATTCACTGTGAAATAAGATTACTGGCCAAATTGTAAGAGGGATTATGTAGCAGGGGCTGGCACTGTGACACTAGAGGGTAAAGCCGCTGACTGCAGTGCCGGCAACCCACATGGGTGCCGGTTAGGATCCCCAGCTCTCTGCTATGGACTAGGGAGGCAGTAGAAGATGGCCCAAGAGACCTGGAAGAAGCTCCTGGCTTCTGGCTTTGGATCAGCCCAGCAGCCATTTGGGAAGTGAACCAATGGATGGAAGATTCTCTCTCTCTCTCTCTCTCTCTCTCTCTCTCTCTTTCTGGCTCTCTCTGTCTCTGTAGCTCCATCTTTCAAATAAAATAAAAGTGGAGGAGAGAATATCACAGAACAATTGCTTCAATGTCTCCTTTGTTCTCATTTATAAAATGAAGAAGTCAACTAAATTGGTTTTAAAATTTTTTGATTCAACAAAGAGCTTCACAACAGCTCAACTGGATTTGTGTAATATTTTTTATGAAAGGCAGGATAACAAAAATATCATTAGCAATGCTAAGGAGTGGAATGTGGTAAAGGAGAAAATACAATATGATGGGCTGACTCACAATCTATCGACTTCCCTAGGTGAACTATATGAAAAGAAATACGCCAAACTGCCACAAATTTAATCCATTCTAGCAAGCATGGTGTTTTGAAATATTTTTAAAATTTAAATATGGAAAGATTTCATATGCAAATGTGAATTTCTGTCTTCTCTTAAAAGAGTCAGCAACATGCTCGGATGGAAATCACTGCTGCTGTGCATCTGACATCTCCTCAGCCAGGACACGCACTGCAGTTCCCACAGCCCTGGTGATCCTCTAGAGTAAGATGATGTCACCTTCCCTTCACCGCTATGCTTGTGATGTTTTTCTTCATGTTTCAGATTCAGAAGAGTAAAACATTACAATTTTTCTGGCATCCAAATGTCTCTTTCACAAATAGGAAGAGGACAGATCAATGAAAATAGCAGTTTGTTTCAAGAAAATTAGAGACTTTGTTACTTGGTGGAAGTGAAGAAGATGTCTCTATAATTACAATGCATTCAGTTGGCCGGCGCAGTGGCTCAATAGGCTAATCCTCTGCCTGCGGTGCCAGCACACCGGGTTCTAGTCCGGGTAGGGGTGCCGGATTCTGTCCGGGTTGCTCCTCTTCCAGTCCAGCTCTCTGCTGTGGCCTGGGAGGGCAGTGGAGGATGGCCCAAGTCTTTGGGCCCTGCACTCGCATGGGAGACCAGGAGGAAGCACCTGGCTCCTGGCTTTGGATCGGCGCAGCACAGTGTGGCAGTCACAGTGCACCAGCTGCAGTGGCCATTGAGGGGTGAACCAATGGAAAAGGAAGACCTTTCTCTCTGTCTCTCACTGTCTACTCTGCCTGTCAAAAAAAATTTTTTTAAATAATAAAATGCATTCAGTTAACATGACCTGTTTGGGTCATCTGGACTACTCTTTCTTTTAACTTTTATTTAATAAATATAAATTTCCAAAGTACAACTTTTGGATTATAGCAACTTTTTTCCCCCCATAACTTCCCTCCCACCCGCAAACATCCCATCTCCCATTCCCTCTCCCATCCCATTCTTCATCAAGATTCATTTTCAATTATCTTTATATACAGAAGATCAATTTAGTATATACTAAGGAAAGATTTCAACAGTTTGCACCCACACAGAAACACAAAGTATAAAGTACTGTTTGAGTACTAGTTATGCCGTTAATTCATATAGTACAGCACATTAAGGACAGAGATCCTACAAGGGGAGTAAGTTCATGGTGACTCCTGTTGTTGATTTAACAACTGACACTCTTATTTATGACATCAGTAATCACCCTAGGCTCTTGTCATGAGCTGCCAAAGCTATGGAAGCCTCTTGAGTTCACAAACTCCGATCTTATTTAGACAAGGCCATAGTCAAAGTGGAAGTTCTCTCCTCCCTTCAGAGAAAGGAACCCCCTTCTTTGATGGCCCGTTCTTTCTACTGGGATCTCACTAGCAGAGATCTTTCATTTAAAATTTTTTTTTTTTTTGCCAGAATGTCTTGGCTTTCCATGCCTGAAATAGTCTCATGGGCTTTTTAGCTGGATCTGAATGCCTTAAGGGCTGATTCTGAGGCCAGAATGCTGTTTAGAACATCTGCCATTCTATGAGTCTGCTGTGTATCCCACTTCCCATGTTGGATTGTTCTCTCCTTTTTAATTCTATCAGTTATGATTAGCAGACACTAGTCTTGTTTATGTGATCCCTTTGACTCTTAATCCAATCATTATGATCAATTATGAACTGAAACTGATCACTTTGACTAGTGAGATGGCATTGGTACATGCCACCTTGATGGGATTGAATTGGAATCCCCTGGTACATTTCTAACTCTACCATTAGGGGTAAGTCCAATTGAACATATGCCGAGTTGTACATCTCCTCCCTCTCTTATTCCCACTCTTATATTTAACAGGGATCACTTTTCTAAAATTTAAATTTAACTAAAGTTAAATTTGAACACCTAAGAATAACTGTGTGTTAAAGAGTTCAACCAATGGTATTAAGTAGAACAACAACAACAAAAAAATACTAAAAGGAATAAAATAGTAAGTTGTTCCTCGACAGTCAGGACAAGGTCTGTAACTTTGGTTACACAGTACATGAAAGAATCACTATTTAACACACAAGACATTTCAAAAAGTTTATAAAAAGGAATTAAAAGATTGGTGTATTTTGATGCAAAAACATTTTAAGATTGATGCATGAGTATAATCTTGTACAATAACTTATTCAATACAAAACAATGTACCTTGGTTGTATATTTATTTCATATCTCTAGGAACAACTAAGAAAAAATAATGTTTCCAAAAGAAGTATTAAAGAATATTCTGACAGAAAAATAATTTATCTCAAAAACTCAAAATTCAACTAATATCCAAAAAATTATGAACACATGATTTCTTTACATTTACCTATGTGAAAAAAATTATAATTTTTTAATCATATAAAATTACATATTGAAATGTAACTATATAACAAACAAAAAGAACTTAATACTTTACCCTTTTAGTATTTTTTATGTTCTACTTAAAACTATTGGTTGAACTCTGTAATTAATACACAATCACTCTCAGGTGTTTAATTAATGCTATAACTAGTACTCAAATAGTATTTTACACTTTGTGTTTCTGTGCGGGTGTAAACTGTGGAAATCTTTACTTAATATATGCTAAATTGATCTTCTGTATATAAAGATAATTGAAAATTAATCTTGATGTGAATGAAAGGAGAGAGGGAGTGGGAGAGGGGAGTGTTGTGGGTGGGAGGGAAGTTATGGGGGAGGAAGCTATTGTAATCCATAAGCCGTACTTTGGAAATTTATGTTCATTAAATAAAATAAAATAAAATATAAAGAAAAAAAACAAATGTAACAATGTGCATATGTATTAATAAGCACACTCATGCAGGACTTAACATTTAGTTGGAAATTATAGAAGCAGGATGCACTAGAGACCTAGCAATCTGTTATTTTAATGATATAATTAAAGTTGTTAATATGAGTTTGAATATGAACTCTACACCAGAGATGGAAAATTGGCTAAATAACTGTAATAAACTGAATTAGCACAGTGCACTTTTTAAGATTAGGAAGAACTACATAACAGAGTGACATGCTTGCAGAATTACATGCCATCTAGAAGCTTGGTTTTGTAAATTTATATTAATCAGTTGGCTTATTATAGTAGAGGTGAGAACCAAGCTATGTAGGATATAAAAAGAAAAGCAAAAAATCAATCAAGATATAAATTAAGCTCTAGGAAAAAATATAAATAAAAGTAAAAATCATTTACAGAGTCCCTCTGGTAAATGAGACACAAATCTTATCACTTTACACATGTCAACCTGTTTGATCTCCTCAATCCACCCATGAATTATGTTTATTTTATCCATAACTTTATGTACACTCAAAAAGAGTATTAAAAACCAGAATGGTGAGAACAAAATGGCCAGAGAATTCTTAAGAAAGCTCAGTACACCACAGCATCGCAAAAGAGACCATAAAGAACATCAGTTTCTCACTCAATGTCCCAGGAAACTTGTACAAAAAGTTCTCTCCACAGCTGACTGACCCCAGACTGAGGGGCATAGTCAAGTAGAATAGGCAACTTTTTAAAAATACTAACATGTAATAACTGTGCATAATAATGGGATATAGTGTGATCTCTCAACACATGCATGCAGCATACACAGAACAAATCAGGATGATTTGTGTTTTCATCTCCTTATCATGTATGATTTAAACCTTCCAGCTCCTCTATCCTAATCCTTCATAAAATATACAATAGATTATCGTGAACTGTAGATATCTTATAAGCAACATTTGAAGTGGGAAGAGTTATCTATACCTCTCACTTCTTGTATCAATATTATCATTTCTCAACGATAAGATTCAAGATAAGGTAAAATCTCAATTACAATTCTGGAATCCTTAATTAACTGCTATTTTTGTCTACAATTTTTGGAGACAGTGGCAAATATAAGAAAAATAATTTAACATTGGATATAGTTAGACAAATGCAAACAATTTTTACAATATATTCAGAGTTTGGCATAAATTAACATCCGCCACTGAATCCTGTACATTCAAATCTATGCAGTAAAAACCCTGACCACCAAGTAAGGTTGGCATGCCATGTAACCTAGTTCCTGAAGTGAGAGGGGCCGGTATTCAAATCATAATTTTTCTCCGTGCATGGCAAATTATCAGGCTTCAGCATATTCTGCTGTGTAAAATGGGAACAATAGTAACAGTATCTACTCCATACATGATAATTAAATGAAATGACCCATGTCCAGCACTTAGTAAATGTTCCTTAAAATTCAGTTTTTCTATTTTTAACTTTTTAAAGCAATTGTGTGTGTATAAGTGTGTGTGTAAGTGTGTGGGTATTTGTGTGTGTGTTAGAAATCTTTTGGTAATAAAGTCAATCCTATGCAGATTTTATTGTTAAATATAATCTAATCTGAAGATGCAATTGATTCTAACACCATGCTGTACAATTCTTCCCCTCCCACCCTCCCTCCCTTTCCTCTCTCTCTCTCTCTTTTAACAAAGATTGTTTTCTTTACTGAGAAGCATACACCCTATGGAAAGAGAAGCCATTTGAGAATCTACTGGGTCCAGGTTTGAATTTCACTGGCCACTTGTCAGCTGAGATGACTGCAAGTTAGTTAAACTCTCCAATTCCCAATTTCTCACACTTTGTCTAGTCTTTGGCAAAAGGGTTAGAGTAGCTACTTGACACAGAATAGGCCCAAAATAAAGTCATTAATACACTGTGCATTGTTACTCAATCTTCACATGGACATTTTTATTAGCATACTCAATATCTAATTCCTATCACAACAAAATTTAACATTTTTAAATACTTTAATAGAATGTCTTCACCTTACTACCACTTTCTGTTATTTAATAAATGAGTATGAATTCAATTAGTTGGAAAGATACTAAATGCTACTGAATTTGCTAAATTAGAGACCTTTGTTGAGCCATGTGACCTCTTCTCCTGAGTGATGTAGATAGAAATATTAACTGAGTATAAAAAGGGAACATCTTATATTAAAGATTTTAAGAAAATCTCTGTTGTCACATGTTGATACTGTGAAGTCTTGGAAACCTTCCTGATACTTTTCCATTTGATGAAAATAAAAGAATTACTTTTTCCTTTGAGTCGTGCTCAGACATGAAGGCAATTCAAAGCAAAGTGATTACACTTTTCAGCTGGATTGCAGAATGACAATAACAGATTTGGGTATAAAGAATAGAAAATCATTATTATATTGTTTTGGTTGTTTTATAAATAATCAAAAAGAACCAAAAAGATTCCTTGCATTGACCTCCAGCAAAGATAGATTTTTAAGTAGACAGCTGGTTAACATTATCAGAATGAATCATGGACCAGAAGTGACAGCTGGATTGGAAACAGGGAGGCCAAGAGATACCAGAGATAATTTCTGTGTTTTAAAGGGAGATTCTTTTTCCATGCCTCTGACCTGTTCCTACATACATCTTAATTTAAGATGACAGAGTGATAAAAAAAAAAAGAGTACAATTATAGTACAATCCAGTACAAGCCAAGGGATCTGAACAAATAGTAGTATCTTAAAGGTGGTATATTTTCCAACCACAACAAGGCATCCACTCCACCCAAGAACATTTGCCTAAATGCTGGAAATACTGGTGCTCTATTTAGAACTGTTTAATGCTTATCTTCTTAACGAGGAATAAACCATATCTGTTTTTATGGTCAAGTTTAAACAAGACTCCGACCTGTAAGCTTGACAGGTGAAGCGACACCAATCTTTTCTGCTTTAAAACTAGTAAAAAAAAAAATATGTCTTATGCTTCTCAGACTAGACACCAAAGTTATGAGCATTTTTTTCCTGAGTCAGTGTGAATGTCCCCACCTGACACGCACAAAGCCTAACTATCAAACAGAACGATGATGCTGATGTTCAACACCTGCACTTCCAGATCCGCCAACAAAGACGGAACCTTCTTCTACCCCCACACCTGCTGGATGGGTGAATGTCTTTAACCTCTTCTCTTGATGGGTCCCCACAAGACAGAAATGGAAAAGAATACTCTTCAAAGGGTGGCTCCAAGAAGAGCAGGCAAACAAAACTGCTCTATACCATGAGGTTTAAATGCTTAATTATAGACTATTTCTGGCAACATTCTGGGAAAGAAACTTTATATTAGAAGAAAAAAAGGATTCACAATTGCTCCAAACTGAAATGGGCAAAAAATATGAGTTACTAAATGCAGCTAAAATGATAAGTTATTACTTAAAGCAGATTAAATGTAGGATCTTTAATAATATGTGTGGTACTAGAAAATTTATGGAGCATAAATACAGCATATACATATTTCTGAAAAATATTTTTGAAGATGAAGATGGACATGTAACTTATAGAGTTTAAACTCTTGAGTAATTAATCAATTTTGTGCTTTATGAATTCATACTATAGGTAGTATGCAATTATTTTAATCTACATTTTAAGCTTTGAGTAAATAAATAGATGAGATTTTAAGAAAAGAAAAAATATAATATGTTTTGGGAAAATGTTTAATCAACCCAAGTATTGGTTGTAAAGTATAAAAACAATCAAGATCTAAGAATTGTGCAACTTGAAATATCACTTTATAGAAAAATTGAAATAATTCACCTTGTTAACCATTTAAAATAGAAGTATATATAAAAGATAATATAGTACTAGGATTTATACATGTTAACACAATTGGGAACATTGAAAATAGTTCAAATACTGTATTAAATTCCTATATTACTGCATATATCTTTGAGAATCTGTTGAAGCAATTCAAACAGAATTCCATTTAAAAATAATTTCAGATACTATGTTAAATTTCTATGTCATCAAATTATATGATGTCTTTTAAGCAATTTTGTTTTTAAAATACCATATATATATGGTGTATCTAAGTGATTTTTACAGAACAAAATTTTTGTCCAACTTTAATAGATTGGATGCACAGAAATCACTTCTTTTCACTTGTAAAAACCAGGGATACTCCACTACATCATCCTCATTTGTAACACTGGAATTTTTTCAAGGCTTGAGGGGGGAAGCTCAAAGGTGTGTATTTCAGGTGTTAGATGTGGGCAGGAGCAGAATCCCTTTGGAGTTTCTGGAAGATGAAAGAATGAACTTTCTTTCATGCTCTTTCCTCATCAGAGATAGAACAGATTTGTGAAGCTGCAATCCAGCCAAGTACTATTCTGAGCTCTGGAATTCTTCCCAAAAGTTATGAGTGGGTGATTTTTTTATTCAAACAAAATGGTTTAGTCATTTGTGTGATATAATCACTCAAGAGAGTGAGTCTACATTTCAGAACAAGCATCATTAGAACAATCCATACGTCAGAGGACACCCTTCTAACCCATGATTGAACTTTGGCAGAGTAGTTAAAATTCAAATTGGATTGTCCACCTCCTATAAATGAAGCTAAAATGTGCTGACAGTGTGAGGATAAGGTTGGAGCAAGCTAATAGGTTTTAGGGTCTGAAACTTTTGATAATCTGGCTTTAAGTGTCATGGGTCTTTCAAGGTGGATTCCATCTGTCCTATAAAGTTATGTACTGAAACATAATGCATCCCTTTGATCTCCTTTGTAAAACTCCTATGAAGTCAACAAAACGCCCCCATTGATTCAACAGCCAGATCCCCAACTTGTTGACAAGAAAGATTTTAACACTTGTAAGTGTTAGTAAACAGTTGAGTGACCTGTGTGTTGACAGGTTCTTGGTAAAAATACACAGCACAGGGAGGGGATGACTTTTGTGGTTGGTACTGGCTGTCCTACTGATATTTCATCCAAAATAAAACAAAAGTGCATAGCAAAAGCCAGAATTAGATGTGATACCATCTGATTATATTTTATATATATATATACATAATTTTCAATCATTCCCTAATAAAGCATTTTTCTTTTTTTTTCTTTTTTTTTTAAATTTTTGACAGGCAGAGTGAACAGTAAGAGAGAGAGACAGAGAGAAAGGTCTTCCTTTTGCCGTTGGTTCACCCTCCAATGGCCGCCGCGGCTGGCGTGCTGCGGCCGGTGCACCGCCCTGATCTGATGGCAGGAGCCAGGTACTTATCCTGGTCTCCCATGGGGTGCAGGGCCCAAGTACTTGGGCCATCCTCCACTGCATTCCCTGGCCACAGCAGAGAGTTGGCCTGGAAGAGGGGCAACCGGGATAGAATCCAGCACCCCGACCGGGACTAGAACCTGGTGTGCCAGCGCCACAAGGCGGGGGATTAGCCTAGTGAGCCGCGGCACTGTCCATAAAGCATTTTTCTTAAAACATAATATATTTGATAGCCAAATCACTTATGTTAGTGAGCAAACATAGATGCATGCTTTGGTGAAGAACACATATGAGATGTACATGTGTGCATTTGTAAATGTTTGTTTATAATACCATGTATTTGTGTGTATACTTGACAGGTGCATAGAAACACCATTGTGCCATGAAAACTACATTGACTTTTATAGTCAGAAAGATCAAAGTCTAATGTTGGCTGTTCCAGCTGTGTAATCTTGAGCTTTTTTCTTGACTTTAGAAATGAATAGTTGCTAATACCCACTTCACTCACTATTTGAATTGACACCAGTTATGTTAATCAGTTGGCAAATAATAGCAAAAAAATAGACTGTTGCTATTATCCTATTTGTCTTTGTCTCTCCCCACATCAACATCATACCTAGATATAGGTCCAAGTTTTTATCCAGTGTCAGAACTTAATGAGTCTTCTGCTGCAGCATCCACATATGTCCTCATGTTCTTGAGGCACTCTGCATAGCCTTGGTAGCTCTTTTGAATAGCAAGGAAATTGTGGTCTCTGTAACATCTGTGATTCCCTGATGACATATCCCTAACAAGTCAAAATCTTGTCCATCCTTCAACACCCAGTCAGGAGTCATCTCTGTGAAGACTCCTACAATCCTGCCAGGCAGCAGTAACTCACTGTTCTTTTCTCTGTGCTCCCAAATATTTGCTCATGCCATTATCATAGCATTCATTAACGTGCATTATAAAGTCCTTGTCCTGTCTGCTGCTTCTTAGAGAAGTCCAGTTCCATGCGGTCAGGATCTGTGTTTTGGTCTTCCTGACACCCACAGCCTGAAGCTCAGAGCCTGGGAGACAGCAAATGCACGACAAAGGATGGAAGGAGGAAAGAAAGCCAGAGTACTATTTGCCTACTTTTATTACATTGTGTCTTTGACAAGGTACTCAGCAATGGGTAAGGTTTCAAAATAAATAAACAATTTTCATTCTTTGAAAGA
The DNA here is from genome assembly GCF_964237555.1 of Oryctolagus cuniculus. Lineage (NCBI taxonomy): Eukaryota > Metazoa > Chordata > Mammalia > Lagomorpha > Leporidae > Oryctolagus > Oryctolagus cuniculus. Next base: position 73,560,059 of record NC_091433.1, on the reverse strand, counting down.
ATCAAATAGTTCTAAATCCTTCTAACTCTTGGAAATATGACTATTACTTCACAGTCTCTCTTCCATGCCTCAAAGATCTGCTAATTTCCTAACACCATCTAGCCAAGCACCTGACAGATGGCTCTGAGATCAACACAGCATTTATGTGTGCAAACCAACGAATGTTCCACTCAGTGGCATATGTGAACACACATTATCTCTGCTGGATGCGTCAGGCTTGCAAACAGACCTAACTGAGCAAATGTGCAGGTCTGGTGAATTTATCTAAATACGTAAGCCTTTTGTTTAATTCAACATTCTTCTATAGCTGACCATTTATAGATTTATTCCCTTTTTTTTAAAAGATTTATTTATGTATTTGAAAGTCAGAGCAGCACACAGAGAGAGGAGAGACGGGGGGTGGAGGGGTCTTCCATCCACTGGTTCACGCCCCAGTTGACCACAACGACCGGAGCTGTGCTGATCCAAAGCCAGAAGCCAGGAGCTTCTTCCAGGTCTCCCATGTGGGTGCAGAGGCTCAAGGACTTGGTCCATCTTCTACTGTTTTCCCAGGTCATAGCAGAGAGCTGGATTGGAAGTGGAGCACCCGGGACTTGAACCGGCGCCCATATGGGATGCCGGCACTGCAAGCAGTGGCTTTACCTGCTACGCCACAGTGCTGGCCCCTAGATTTATTCCTTTTTTACATTTCACCAGTCTTACTCAGCTTCAATTCTGTATATTGCTTTTCACAGGCATTTCTCTTTACACATACACTTTCTCCCCCTGGAGTTTAAAGCCAGAGAGGGGATGGTGCTCTGCCTGTCTTGCGTTGCCATCACCTTCCCTGTTCCTCTCTGAGGACACACACAGACATGCATACACACACACACATCTGTGCACATACGTTTACAGAAGTGCCATTTTCAGTCATCTTCCACAGTAATTGCTACCACAGTGATCTGCCTACAGCTTAAATCGGATAATGTCACTTTCATGTCAGAAACTCTGCTTCACCAATAATGAAACACTAGTCATAACCAAACTACCTTTCACCAGTCAAAAATGCTGTGTTCGCTTATCTCTCCTTTCCTTCTCAAATATTATTTCCATATTCTGAAATACCACACTCATTCTTTTTCTGCAAAAAAGTGTTTGATTTTCTCCTGAATTCAGATCAATTATCAGCCTCTCTGAAGAAGATTTTCATAACGTTATATTCTCCTAAAGAGCTGATTCTCGGGGCCGGTTCTGTGGTGTAGCAGGAAAAGCCGCCACCTGCAGTGCAGGCATCCCATATGGGCACCGGTTCAAGTACCAGCTGCTCCACTTCTGATCCAGCTCTCTGCTGTGGCCTGGGAGAGCAGTAGAAGATGTCCCGAGTCTTTGGGCCCCTTTATCCGCGTGGGAAGACCCAGAGGAAGCTCCTGGCTCCTGGCTTTGGATCAGCACAGCTCCGGCCGTTGCGGCCAACTGGGGCAGGAGGTGGGAGACCTCTCACTGTGTAACTCTGACTTTCAAATAAATAAATAAAATCTTTAAAAAAAAAAAAAAAGAGTTGATGCTCATCCACTTTGCACCTAGAGAATGCTGAGTAAATGCATGAGTGTACACCATGCCCCTACTACTGTGCTTTAATTGTTTACATATGAGAAGGGCTTCAGTCTATGCACATTATGAAAAACTGCATGGTTTTCAAACCAAAATCAACTTAACTTTCAATTCCATTTTCCCCAAACTTTCTTTTCCTATATTTCATCTGATAATTTTTATATTCTTTTCTTCATTTTCCCATTTTAGTTTTTTATTTTCAATTTAATTAATTTTAACAGATTCAATATGACATAGATACAACACTAAAGGACTGAACTACATTTTTAGTTCATGCTAGTCTCTCTTCCCTCTACATATTTTTAATTTTTTAACTGACACATGAAATTGTACATATTTATGGGATACCATGTGATTTTTGATACATGAACACATTGTATAATGTCCAATAGGAGTAAACATACCTCAAACATTTATCATTTCTTTATGTTGGAAATGTTTAAAATTCTGTCTAGCTTTTATGGTTTTAGATAAATAGTTCCTGTATCATTATCTACTGTTACTGTACTGTGCAATAGAACATCAGAATTTCTTACCCCTATCTAATCATCACTTAGTCTCCATTAAATAAATTTTCCTCCCCCATCCTCCCCAGGATTCTTCCCAGCCTCTGGTAAACACCAGTCCACTCTCAACTTCTGTGACATTATAGAGTCCTCAGGTGGGTGTATTACAGGTACTTTTCTTTCTGTGCTTATGTCATCTAACATAGTGACCTGCAGTTCTATTCATGTGGCTGAAATGACAAGATTTCATCTTTTTATTGTTGAATAGTATTCCATTGTATACAGAATACACCACATTTTCTTCAACCTTTCATCATGATGGACTCCATATCTTGTCTATTTTGAATAGAACTGAAATAAACATGGAAGTGCAAATGTCTCTTCAACTGACTGATTTTATTTCCTTTGGATCTGTATCCAGTAGTGTGGTGTCTGGACTATATGCTAGATCTGCTTTTTAGTTTTGTGAGGAACCTCCATACTGTTTTCCACACTGGCTGTATTAAGTCACATTCCCACCAGCAGTATGCAGTGGTTCTCTTTTCTCTAAATCCACATTAGCACTTAGTATCTTTTGTCTTTCTTATAACTGCCATTCACATTGGGGTGATGTGATATCTGATTGTGGTTTTGATTTGCATTTCCTTGATGTTAACCTTTTTTCAATGTACTTGTTGGCTATTTGTATGTCTTCCTTTTGGAAATTGTCTGTTTAAATCTACTGGCCACTTTTTTAAATGATTTTTTAATTTTAATTTTTGAATAGTTTTAAATAAATTCAATATATTTCATAGATACAATTTTAAGAATGTAATGAGATTTCCACCCTTCCCCTCCCTTTCTCCTACCCTCTCTCCCTTTTCTCTTTCTTTTTTTAGCTTTTGAGATAACGTCTTTTAAATTTATACTATAGTAAAAAGGCTTAATGCTTCACCAAGTAAGAAGCTTAACAAGGAAAAAGCAAAAAACCCTAGTTTAGTGGGACTATAGATAAAGGCATTAAACAATAATTGAGTGGAAAAATGACCATTTCACCCATATACAATAAATTTTAAAATAATCACTGATCATTAAAAACTACAGTAGTATAACATTCTTTTTTTTTTTTTTTTTTTTTTTGGACAGGCAGAGTGGACAGTGAGAGAGAGAGACATAGAGAAAGGTCTTCCTTTTGCCGTTGGTTCATCCTCCAATGGCCGCCGCGGCCAGCGCACTGCGGCCGGCACACCACGCTGATCCGATGGCAGGAGCCAGGTACTTCTCCTGGTCTCCCATGGGGTGCAGGGCCCAAGGACCTGGGCCATCCTCCACTGCACTCCCTGGCCACAGCAGAGAGCTGGCCTGGAAGAGGGGCAACCGGGACAGAATCCAGCGCCCCGACTGGGACTAGAACCCAGTGTGCCGGTGCCGCAAGGCAGAGGATTAGCCTAGTGAGCCGCGGCGCCGGCCAGTATAACATTCTTAACCATCGTTTTAACAAAGGTATAAAACGAAGTTCTACAAAACTATAGATCTTTTGTGCTATTGAGTTGCTTGAATTTTTCATATATTCTAGTTATTAATCTCTTATCAGATGTGTGGCTTGTAAATATTTTCTCAGTTCTTTAATTTGTCTCCCATCCAAGTACTAACCCTAAACTTTTTGAAAATTCTTCATCTATCTTCTTTGTGTGGTTGCATACTATTTGAGAATAGAAATCGAAGCCTTGCTCATCAATTGTATAGTCAGAGCCTGGGATGTTGTGTGTACTTTATTTATTGGATGTGTAAAATATATAGATATTGTCCATAAAGAATTTATATGAAGCAGATGTTTATCCTAGCATTTCAGATGTACACAAGGAAGCGAGGTTTGCTCTGCAGTTCCAACTCCCTACAGCAGTTTTCCACCAATGCAGAACCTAGGAAGAAGCAGTGATGACTCAAATAATTGGATTACTTCCAACTATATGGGCTACCAGGACTGTGTCCCTGCCTCCTGGTTCTGCTCTGGCCCAATCTCAGTCATCGCAGGCATTTTAAGAGTGAACCTGCAGTCTAGATCGATCTTGCTCTCTCTCTCTCTCTCTCTCTTTCACTCTCTCTCCCCACTTCCCCACCTCTCCCCCTCCACACACACACAATTAAAACTTCAGAGATTGGAACTAAGGAGGTTAGCAGATTAGAGTAAGTTTAGTCAAGGATGCTTGAAATTATGTCAGGTTATTTCTTTAAGTAAGAATAAGTAAGTTTTAAACATTATGTATCTCCCTTACTAGCCAAAAATTTTCTGGGACTGCCAGGTGACACAAGAGCAGCATGGGCACATTATCAATGGATTGTATTTTTTAACATCACAGCAATAGTAAAATTTCAGAAGTATAAGGCAGTAAGACACTGGAATATACATTTGAGTAGAAGACAAAGGGTTTTCCCTACGAGTGTGGTCTCTTTCAGTTAGGAATACTGCCAGTGTATTGCATTCTCTGAATTATCTTTGACAAACTCTGCTTTTCTTGCCAATCTCTCCCAAAGGATATGAAATCTCAGTAATAACAAATTAGCCAGCCTCAATTCTCTTGCTCATGCCCTGGCTACCTTGAATAGCTATCTCTCTTTCTCCTTCCATAAAGAGAGCCAAAGTCAGTCTGGCTTCTTTCCTAGTGTAACATCAGTTTCTTGGGAGGCAAAAATGGTAGATCTCTACAATATCCAATTTCTGACAAAACAACAGTCTACTGAACCAGTGAATCTTAGAGTCATAAGACAGTTTAATGTAGCTTCATGGCATAGACCCTGACTTAGAAAATATCTCAGGCAGAACTAGGGGATGGGCAGAAATAATTGCCATGCCAACCTGTGTTCCTAAGTTATCTAAGTGGCTCCATTCTGGCAATATGATTCTAGGTCATTTATTTTGTGTAGGCTTTTTTTGCATGAATTTTCTAAGTTCTCATGCTTTCCAAACTTTAAAATTTTTATGAAGTGTCAAGGTCTCTACCCATTATTTCTAGTTGTCTTTCATTCTTGCTAAAGAAATGTTAAGTCTTTATGTCCATGGTTATATTTTTAAGATTTCTTTATTTGAAAGTCAGAGTTATAGCAATAGAGGGAGAAACAGAGAGAGAGAGAGAATCTTCCATCCCCTGGTTCACTCCTCCAGATGGTTACAATGACCAGGGCTGGATCTGGCCAAAGCCAGGAGCTAGGTGTTTCTTCCAGGTCTCCCACATGAGTGGTAGGAGTCCAAGCACTTGAGAATCTTCAGCTTCTTTTCCCAGGCTATTAGCAGAGAGCTAGATTGCGAGATGAGCAGCTGAGACTAAAATGGTTGCTCATATGGGGTGCTGGTGTCATAGGCAGTGGCTTTACCCACTACTCCACAACACTGGCCCCTGTCAATGGTTATTGAAGAGCATATGGCAAAGCCAAGATCCAGAAACAGGAAAAAACTATAATACATCTATCCAGCCCCTTCATCTATTAGATGAAGGAAGTTAAACAAAGCCTAGCTATTTGTTTAAGGTCATTATGTTCGCTAAATGAAATGGATCAAACTTTAGTCCTTTTTTTTTTTGTTGGTGTTCATTTACTTATTTTTATCTATTAGAGAGAGAGGGAAAGAGAGAGAGAGAGAGGGAGAGAAATATCTCCCATGGACTGGTACATTTCCCAAATGTACACAACTCTGGGGCTGGACCCACTTGAGCCTGTAACTCCATCTGGACCTCCCATTTGAGTGGCAGGGAATCAGCTACTTGAGCCACCATCTGCTGCCTCCCGGGATGCACATTAGCAGGAAGCTGGTTCAGAAGCAGCCAGGACCCTAACAAGGCACTCCAACAAGAGATGCAGAAATACACCCCACAGCTTAACCAGTTGCACCAAATGTCTGCCCCAGAATTTTAATCTTAACCTATTAGTCACATTTCCCACAACACCTTGCTAGTTCTGCTGCCTCTCTTAGATTAGCAATATTCCTAGAGTAAGGATTATCTGTATTCTAAATTGTTATAATAAAAAGAAATTCCCCCTCTTAGTTCACTTCAGTGTGTTCAAGCCATTCTTAATTCACAGATGTATTGCTTTTGCCATGACTAGAGATCATATTTAAATATAAGCTATGATCTTCATCACTGGGATTCAGACATGTCTAGTTATACTAAAGCATTTTGGATATAAGTTGTCAATGTCATTTATTTAATAATCTTTTTACTGAATATCGATTATGTGCTAGGCTATCTATTATATGCTAAGCACTTGCTAGTCAATGAGGATGCAATGATGAGCCAGAGACCCTGTTACAACTTTGTGGAGCTTGCAGGCTAACAGAACACACACACACAAGCACACACACAAATAAGAATGTGCAACAAATATATTAATTGTGCTGAGTGCTGTGAAAGAAATGGAACTAGGAAATTAGATTTGGGAAGGAAATTACATTCTAAGCCAAACACTGAAGAGACACAGGCATTTTGCTACAAGATATGAGCATTTATAGGACTGTATAAAGGAGACGGTCTTTTGTTTGGCATAAAACTTTCCCTTCTCCTTGATAAATAGCCAATGCATTATTCTGTATTGGAAATTTTGAATCAAATGGAGTTAATTATGGTTATTAATCACCAATTAAATTGTGCTCAGTTTTCTTGTTAAACATATGGGTTATCCATTCACTTTAGACTGCCTTTAAAACTTGGCATTTTTAACCACAGCTATGGTTGAAGATTAGGCCAACTCTGAAGTCCAAAAAGATGGCTAAATTTTTTGATATAAGAGCTCTTCTTTTTCCTTGCACTGGTTCAGAAATGGTGCACATAAGTTCAATTCTCTTTAATCATTTGGAATGGGAGACAAATTCAATTCTCTTCTTACCTAGCCTTTGCTTCTGAGCTTCTGGTAGGAGATTCCAATCACTCACAACCTAGATGGGAGTTAGTGCTCCTCTTAGGAAGGCCGGACACTCTGAACAAATGAACAATTTTGGGAGGAATTAATTGGGGATGTTAATGGGGAAAGACCCCAGACACCATCTATAGTTGGTTTCTGTTGTTTAGAGCTACCATATGCTCTCAAATATATGCTGGTATTAAAGGAGAAAAGATAAATAGACCATGTAATTGTGAATTTCATATTAATTGAGACAAACAAAACCTTCTAAAAGCAAAATGTCATGAAAGATAATAACCATTTAGAACTTAACAGTTTCCATTTTGACTTTCATATTAATTACATTAAGGGAACAATACAATACATGACTCAGAATTTTCCAACCATAAAGAGCAGCCTGTGAGCATCCAAAAAGCTATCAGCACTTTGATATTACTTCTTAGAAGATAAAAATAGTGTGGATTGGGTTTTTTAGATACACAATGCTTTATTTATTTTTTTAACTTTTATTTAATGAATATAAATTTCCAAAGTACAGCTTATGGATTACAATGGCTCCCCCCCTATAACTTCTCTCCCACCCGCAACCCTCCCCTTTCCCTCTCCCTCTCCCCTTCCATTCACATCAAGATTCATTTTCAATTCTCTTTATATACAGAAGATCAGTTTAGCATACATTAAGTAAAGATTTCAACAGTTTGCACCCACATAGAAACATAAAGTGAAAAATACTGTTTGAGTACTAGCTACAGCATTAATTCACATTGTACAACACATTAGGACAGAGATCCTACATGAGGAGTAAGTGCACAGTGACTTCTGTTGTTGACTTAACAAATTGACACTCCTGTTTATGGCATCAGTAATCACCCTAGGCTCTTGTCATGAGTTGCCAAGGCTATGGAAGCCTTTTGAGTTCACCGACTCTGATCATATTTAGACAAGGTCATAGTCAAAGTGGAAGTTCTCTCCTCCCTTCAGAGAAAGGTACCTCCTTCTTTGATAACCTGTTCTTTCCACTGGGATCTCACTCACGGAGATCTTTCATTTAAGTTTTTTTTTTTTTTCGCCAGAGTGTCTTGGCTTTCCATGCCTGAAATACTCTTCTCAAGGGCTTTTCAGCCAGATCCGCATGCCTTAAGGGCTGATTCTGAGGCCAGAGTGCTGTTTAGGACATCTGCCAGTCTATGGGTCTGCTGTGTATCTCGCTTCCCATGTTGGATCGTTCTCTCCCTTTTTTATTCTATCAGCTAGTATTAGCAGACACTAGTCTTGTTTATGTGCTCCCTTTGGCTCTTAGTCCTATCATTACGATCAATTGTGAACAGAAATTGATCACTTTGACTAGTGAGATGGCATTGGTACATGCCACCTTGATGGGATTGAATTGGAATCCCCTGGTATGTTTCTAACTCTACCGTTTGAGGCAAGTCAACTTGAGCATGTCCCGAATTGCACATCTCTTCCCTCTCTTATTCCCACTCTTATATTTAACAGCAATCACTTTTCAGTTAATTTTCAACACTTAAGAATAACTGTGTATTGATTACAGTATTCAACCAAAAGTATTAAGTAGAACAAACAAAATAATACTAAGAGGGATAACGTATTAAGTTGTTCAGCAACAGTCAGGGTGAGGGCTGATCAAGTCACCGTTTCTCTTAGTGTTCATTTCACTTTAACAGGTTTCCTTTTTGGTGCTCAGTTAGTTGTCACCAATCAGGGAGAACATACGATATTTGTCCCTTTGGGACTGGCTTATTTCACTCAGCATAATGTTTTCCAAATTCCTAACAGGGATCACTTTTCAGTTAAAATTTAAACACCTAAGTATAATTGTGTGTTAATTACAGAGTTCAACCAATAGTACTAGAACAAAAAAAAATACTATAATGTACAGCAACAGTGAAGACAAGAATTGATCAAGTTACTGTTTTTCATAGTGTCCATTTCACTTCAACAGGTTTCCCCTTTGGTGCTCAGTTAGTTGTCACCGATCAGGGAGAACATATGATATTTGTCCCTTTGGGACTGGCTTAATTCACTCAGCATGATGTTTTCCAGATTCCTCCATCTTATTGCAAATGACCCGGTTTTGTTGTTTTTGACTGCTGTATAGTATTCTATAGAGTACATGTCCCATAATTTCTTTATCCAGTCTACTGTTGATGGGCATTTGGGTTAGTTCCAGGTCTTAGCTATTGTGAATTGAGCTGCAGTAAACATTCAGGTGCAGACAGCTTGTTTGTTTGCCAATTTAATTTCCTTTGGATAAATTCCAAGGAGTGGGATGGCTGGGTTGAATGGTAGGGTTATATTCAGGTTTCTGAGGAATCTCCAGACTGACTTCCATAGTGGCTTGACCAGTTTGCATTCCCACCAACAGTGGGTTAGTGTCCCTTTTTCCCCACATCCTCGCCAGCATCTATTGTTGGTACATTTCTGAATGTGAGCCATTCTAACCAGGGTGAGGTGAAACCTCATTGTGGTTTTGATTTGCATTTCCCTGATTGCTAGTGATGTTGAACATTTTTTCATGTGCCTGTTGGCCATTTGGATTTCCTCTTTTGAAAAATGTCTATTGAGGTCCTTGGCCCATCTCTTAAGTGGGTTGTTTGTTTTGATGTTGTGGAGTTTCTTGATTTCTTTGTAGATTCTGGTTATCAACCCTTTATCTGTTGCATAGTTTGCAAATATTTTTTCCCATTCTGTCGGTTGCCTCTTCACTTTCCTGACTGTTTCTTTTGCAGTACAGAAACTTCTCAATTTGATGCAATCCCAAATGTTAATTTTGGCTTTGACTGCCTGTGCTTCTGGGGTATTTTCCAAGAAGTCTTTGCCGGTACCTATATCTTGCATGGTTTTTCCAATGCTCTCTAATAATTTGATGGTGTCAGGTCATAGATTTAAGTCTTTAATCCATGTTGAGTGAATTTTTATGTAAGGTGAAAGGTAGGGGTCTTGCTTCATGATTCTGCACGTGGAAATCCAATTTTCCCAGCACTGTTTATTGAATAGACTGTCCTTACTCCAGGGATTGGTTTTGGATCAATGCTTTAAATAAATTAGTACTTCATTCCAGAAACAAAGTCAGGACTAACATTGCAAGACATGATTCAATTTCTTCAAACCGTCAAGCCTTTGAATTACTTACAGCAGTACTTCTGCCTTTCTTATGATACTTCAGATTATTATAATTCTTTAGTTCAAAAGAAGAGTGTTTTTTTAACTTTTATTTAATGAATATGAATTTCCAAAGTACGACTTATGGATTAAAATGGCTTCCCCCCCATACCGTCCCTCCCACCCACAACCCTCCCCTTTCCCACTCCCTCTCCCCTTCCATTCACATCAAGATTCATTTTCAATTATCTTAATATACAGAAGATCAGCTTAGTATACATTAAGTAAGGATTTCAACAATTTGCTCCCACACAGAAACATAAAGTGAAAAATAATAGATGATTTTTTTAAATGATGATGAAATCAGATCAGACCTATTGTCATGTTTAATCCCGGTGAGAGTCAAGTTGGGAATTGATAATTTCTTTTTTTTTTTTTTTTACAGAAGATCAGTTTAGTATGCATTAAGTAAAGATTTCAACAGTTTGCACCCCCATAGAAACACAAAGTGAAATATATTGTTTGAGTACTCGTTATAGCATTAAATCTCAATGTACAGCACATTAAGGACAGAGATCCTACATGAGGAGTAAGTGCACAGTGACTCCTGTTGTTGACTTTACCAATTGACACTCCTGTCTATGGCATCAGTAATCTCCCTATGCTCCAGTCATGAGTTTCCAAGGCTATGGAAGCCCTCTGAGTTCACCGACTCTTATCTTGTTTAGACAAGGTCATAGTCAAAGTGGAGGTTCTCTCCTCCCTTCAGAGAAAGGTACCTCCTTCTTTGAAGACTTGTTCTTTCCACTGGGATCTCACTCACAGAGATCTTTTGCCAGAGTGTCTTGGCTTTCCATGCCTGAAATACTCTCATGGGCTTTTCAGCCAGATCCGAATGCCTTTAGGGCTGATTCTGAGGCCAGAGTGCTATTTAGGACATCTGCCATTCTATGAGTCTGCTGAGTATCTCACTTCCCATGTTGGATCACTCTCCCCTTTATTTATTCTATCAGTTAGTGTTAGCAGGTACTAGACTTGTTTATGTGCTCCCCAAAAGAAGAGTGTTAAGGGAGAGTATGACACTGAGCTTCAACCATTCGATCTGGCAAAAAGAAGGAAAAAGGAATGGAGGAGCAGAAATTTAGCTTGGCTGACATACTGACCCAGAGGATCTTTAATGGTTTGTGACACTATAATGGCTTGTGACACCTATAAAAATCTCAAATGGGGGCTGGCACCGTGGTGAAGTAGGTTAATCTTCCGCCTGCTATGGCCTGGGAAAGCGGTAGAAGATGGACCTTGGGCCCCTGCACCCACATGGGAGACCTGGAAGAAGCTCCTGGCTCCTGGTTTTGGATTGGCGCGGGTCTGGCCGTTTCGGTCATCTGGGGAGTGAACCAACAGAAGGAAGACCTTTCTCTCGACTCTTCCTCTCACTGTCTGTAACTCTATCTCTCAAATAAATAAATATAATCTTTAAAAATAAAAAAATTAAAATCTCAAATGATTGGAATTATATGCAGTTTTTTTTCTTTTATAGATAACTAATACAAAACATTTAGAAAAAAGAGTGGGCATTCAAAGTGCCTGGGTTTAAATCCCAACTCCATATTCCGATTCCAGATCCTAGGAGGCAGCAGATGATGGTGCAAATAACTTGGTTCCCCTCACCCACATGGGGCTCCTGAGTTGAATTCCTGGCTCCTGCTTCTGTGTGGCCCACCTCCAGTGTAGCTAGAGCCATTGCAGGCATTTGGAGAGTGAGCCAATGGACAGGAGCTCTCTGTCTTTCTGTGTGTGTGTGTGTCTGTCCTTCTCAGATAAAAAGAACTTTAGAAAATATCAGATATATTAAAATACAATTAAGTGGCTATTCACGGTTTGCATAGAATATGAGCTGATTTTCTACTTTGTATGTGATGTCATTCAAATTGTCAATTACTAAAGGTTAGAGATCTTTCTGTTAAATTAATTTTGAAACACAAATAAGATAAAAGCTTCAAAATTAGCATTTCTCATCATAATAATAACAAGATAATAACATGACTTTGTGGACTATAAATAAAGGTGACATTTTAAAATCTGAATTCTAAAAGGGAGAAAACTTCAAAATTATGTACATTGTAAGTCAAAAATAAGCTAACAAAAATAGAGGAAATGTTTGTCTCAGCAACCATAAAGGACAAGGTAAACAAAACAATTGCTTGGAAGAAGAAATATATATGATCTGAAGGCACACTGTGAATCATGATCCAATGTATTCTGGATAATTGTCTAACTCTTGGAAAATTCTTACATATGCACAGTATGTATAAAGTGCATATATAATACTTGAAGCTCTCCTTTAGTTGTTCCAAAATGTTGTCAGATAAGCAAAGTCATGGCTCAATATCTTCACGTGTTGCAAGTTTCTTAAACTTTAGCCATGTCTGTAGTCCTTTAAGATATTTTATGCAAAATTGGCTTCTGAATAAAACCTATTGTTATCTACTACGTCTAAAATCCAGCCCTGGGTAAAGTGTTATTAGAGTCCCAGGTGTAGAGTACAAAAAACAATCCTTCAGTTTCACTCTCCTAAATCTCTTGCAAATCTTCCCTGTAGGCTCCGTCATATGGTAAAGAAATTCTGCCTGCCTCAGATCAGAATGAGGTCAAATCAAAGATTTATTGTATAAATGAAACTGTGACTCATAAAATTACTTGTATCTCATTTTCCTGTGCAAATGTTTCTTGAAGTAGAAATAATACATCTTTGATAGAATATTTTACACTGTATCAGCTTTGTATATGGGGGGGGGGGGGCTTTCACACTTCAAAAGAGCTGTTTGCATGTTTCTGCTTCTGTGTACTCCAGGATCTGGGTCAGAATTTGCCAATTAACATTTCCCTGAAGTCTTCGTGACTCTATGAATGTTAGAAGGTGTTCTTAGAGAAAAAGCTATTGTGACATCAGAAGAAAATGAAATTTATGTAATTTGTATTTACCTCATTAGATGGCAGCACAGCATCCAAAACCAAATTCTAACATTGTAGGAGGAAATATCATGTCTCTTAACATTTGTAAATGAAAATAGTTAAATGCCCTGAAAATAAGTATTTATTTCAAAGTTCTCTATCCTATCTTTAATGTGTCCATCCAAACTCATACATATTTGGAAAACATTTTACATCATACAAAATTATATTTGTGTTCATTCTTTCCAAAAAATCTATTGAGCACCAACTACATGATGAGGACTGTCCTAAATGCTTTTTTTACACATGTGGACAAAACAAAGATCCCTGCCTGCCTGGAGCTTACCTTCCAAAGGAGAAAGGCACTTTAAAAGCAACAGAAAATATATGCATGTGAATTAACTAGTATGTTAAAAAGGGATGAAAATCTATGTAAAAAAACAATGTAAAGAAAGAATCCAGAGTGCAGGAGTAGGAAGTCAGAATGTTCTGTTAAATAGGAAAATGAGTATAAGTCTCACCAAGTAAATGACCTTGAGAAAAGAATGGAAGAAGATGGCAGAATTTGCAAGGGAGGCAACAGTAAGAAGACTATCCCTAGCAGATGAGGCAACTGATGTGGATGGCAAGGATGTCACCTTCCCTTTCTGAAACAGAGTAGAAATGGATGAATAAGAAATTTGATCAAAGAGGTGGACATATGTAAAGAGAGGGCAGAAAATATAAGGTTTGGGGGCTGGCACTGTGGCACAGCAGGTTAAAGCCCTGGCCTGAAGACTGGCAACCCCTATGGGAGCCGGTTCTAGTCCTGGCTGCTCCTCTTCTCATCCAGCTCTCTGGTATGGCCTTGGAAAGCAGTAGAAGATGGCACAAGTCCTTGGGCCCCTGAACCCACCTGGGAGACCCGGAAGAAGCTCCAGGCTCCAGGCTTCAGATGAGCACAGCTCTGGCCGTTGCGGCCAATTGGGGAGTGAACCAATGGATGAAGGACTCTCTCTCTCTTTTTCTCTCTCTCTCTCTCCCTCTCTGCCTCTCCTTCTCTCTGTGTAACTCTGACTTTCCGACTTTCAAATAAATAAATAAATCTTTAAAAAAAAAGTTCAGAAGCTACCAACAAAGGAGACTGAGAAGGAAGGAAAGGAGGATGGGAAAACCCAAAGGGGTATGGGTATCTGACAATGTTAATGCAAGAAAAATGTCCTGATAACTGCTAAGAGAAGTGGCATCAAGAGAAAGCGTATTGTTTTTATTATTAAGATGCAGAAATGACAGCATACTTGTGTACCAGTTGTGATGCTCTAGAAGACAGAAGAAGTGATGATGCAGGAAACAGAAGAGAGAATTGCTGGAGCAATACCCTGGATCAAGTGAGAGAAAATGGAGTGGTAAGATGGGCCTTGGTTGGCAATCTAAGAAGTTCAAAAGGCAAGAAAGCAGAGTATGTGGGTGAATATTCTAACAGGTGAAAAGAGTGTCTAAGAAAGAGTGAAGTGGTGAGTGCATTAGGGAAGTATAATGTGACTGCCCAGTATTAAGAGTCCACTTAAAGTTTGTGGTCATGATGCTGAAAGTAAGACACTCAATGTGGTCAAGTGTCTTTCTTCAGTCTCATTCAGCTTACCATGTGCAGACAGATAACAGGCAGAGTTGGACTCAACAAGGATTATCACTGTGGCAAGCAAACACAAGTTCAGCCAATGGAGCCATCATAATGATTAGTCATGAAACTCATGTTAAATAGGAAGAGAACTGAGGAAATGAAGGATGTGAAGGATATCAAAACAATGGCAAAATGAATTGATTAAAAATATTGGTTGAGTTAAAAGATCATTGTGGACAGACACTGACAAAGCAGACTAAAAATATGGGGAATGGTGGTGGCCACATGGGAGGCATAGAATTGAATTGTAGAGAGGTTACAATTACTGTAACTAGTTGGGGAGGGAATGAGTGACAGAGGCAGGGTTTTGTCATTATATGTGTTGCTGTCCATGGTCTTTACAGTTCTGTAAAATGCTTGCTTTACTATTTGAGATTCTTCTTTGCTGTTTACATACAACAGCCTGAACCAAATTTAATATTTAGCCACCCTTCATAAAATCTTTCAGTCTCATCCAAATAAGGTTCTTGATAATAAATTAACTGTGACAGGAGAGTAAATTTCAGTTGTGCCTTTTTACCTACATTATCTACTGCTTCTAACCTTTCTTTCTGTCATCTTGTGTGGTCCACATGGAATTAGGTGACGGGCTGTCTTCAATCACAGCTGTCATTGCTTCTTATCAACCTGTGTTCTCATACTCTTAATGAAAGTGTAGTGTTACATTTCAGCACACTACAACAAAGTGCCTGTTACAGGTTCTGGAAGTTCCTGCTTTTCCATGATTATTTACTGGTTGTTTGTTCTGGAAAACACAGCTGCTCTAGGAAGACACAACAAGTTTTTTTTTATTTGTTTTTTACTAGCTGCACCCTCCCATTTAAAGATCTTAGAACACTGGATGTATTTGAATGACATTTTGTTGACCATAAACACTAACCGATTTTGAGAACACTTTTTTTTTTTTCGGACAGGCAGAGTGGACAGTGAGAGAGAGAGACAGAGAGAAAGGTCTTCCTTTGCTGTTGGTTCACCCTCCAATGGCCGCCGCGGCCGAAGCACCGCGCTGATCCGAAGCCAGGAGCCAGGTGCTTCTCCTGGTCTCCCATGCTGGTGCAGGGCCCAAGTACTTGGGCCATCCTCCACTGTACTCCCGGACCACAGCAGAGAGCTGGCCTGGAAGAGGGGCAACTGGGACAGAATCCAGCACCCCGACCGGGACTAGAAGCTGGTGTGCCCGTGCCACAAGTGGAGGATTAGCTTATTGAGCCGCCGCAGCGCCAGCCTGAGAACACTTCTTATAATTGCCTATTTTAAAAAGAAGTTGTGGCAGACTTCTCCATTAATGTTGGCATTTTCATCTGTATGAAAACTGATCTTCATCTATGTGGACCTTGTCAAAGCTTTGAGAGATGGTTCTCCCGCTCCCCACTAACTGTAAAGTTTTCCTTGTTTAGTAGGAGGAATCATTTTTTTTTTCGTTTTTCCATTTTCCTGTAGCTGTCAGACAGCAACATGATTATTTTCCAAATAAAATTATATATGTACCACTGTAGTTTCTTCTTGCACATAACATTATTATGAACTGATTTGGAGGGGATATCTATGGATAGAATTGTAGATTCCAAATCTAAAATATCCCTTCTTTTACCAGATATAATCTGGTATGTTGCTATTAAATTACATTTATATGGGAAAATAAACTTTGTCATTTTGTTTCAGTAAATTCTTGCATACTTAACATGTATAATATATATACATATACATATCTATATATTATATATTTTATATAAATTCCTATATGATAGAATAACAGAATTAAAAGATATAACTTCCATTTATGTATCTGAAAAGGACTGCAAAGAAACTACAGGTAACTTGTCAACATTTAAAAAAATATTCAGAGAGAGGCCAGCGCCATGGCTCACTTGGTTAATCCTCCACCTGTGGTGCCAGCATCCCATATGGGCGCTGGGTTCTAGTCCCGGTTGTTCCTCTTCCAGGTCTCTACTGTGGCCTGGGAGGGCAGTGGAGGATGGCCCAAGTGCTTGGGCCCCTGCACCCGCAGGGGAGACCAGGAGGAAGCATCTGGCTCCTGGCTTCGAATCAGTACAGCGCTGGCCATAGTGGTCATTTGGGGGGTGAACCAATGGAAGGAAGACCTTTCTCTCTGTCTGTCTCTCACTCACTGTCTACAACTCCACCTATCAAATAAATTTAAAAAAAATATTCAGAGAAACTCATAGCACCTCTTGGAGATGTACCTCACAAGCTTTGTCCTGTTACTCAACTTGTTTCCACTGTCCACTAGGCACATGCTATATTTGGCAGACAGAAAACACAGTTGTAATAAAGCATTCCCCATGCACCTAAGAAGCTTATTGATTCTAGTGATATAGATAAATACTTATATAACTCATAATAATTCATAATAGAGATATGCACTGAAATTGAAGCATCAATAAAAGGTCAACAGATCCAAGAGCCACAGAATGTCTCAAAAACAACCTGACATCTACTAGGGATTTGAAAATTGAATTAATTTGGCCATGATGGGAAAATCAGGTTTTTCAGGCATAGGTCAACACATACACACACACACACACACACACACACACAAAAACCCAAGAGGTTTTGTTTTTAATGCCATTTTTGTAAACAGAAATAATATTAGTATTTCCAAATTGCCAAGCATGTGAAAAGCAGGGGAGATTTTTTTCAAATAAAAAGCATATTTTAATCTTCCATTCAATGTATATTTATCTGGCTCCAGCTGTAACCATACAATATATTGGGTGTTAGTGCTAAAAGAGAAATAAGAAGGATAATAATAGCTATTCAGTGTTTATCTCTATAGACAGGCCATGTCGTGGGTTAATAAGTGACTGAAATCAGACTACCATTTTGAACCCCACTTACAGTAATTACTGACTATGTGGCCTTGGTTAAGTAGCTGGTCTTCCCTGTGCCTCAGTCATTGGTTTGGACAATAGGATGATATTAGACTCATTCACAGTGTCGTCCTACAGAATAAATGAGATAATCAGTGTAGAGTGCTTATTGCTGTACTTGCCAAATGTTATCACTGTTAGGTGCTATCATTGCAGTCTGTAATACTGTATCGGATAGTATGCCTTAGGCAAAAACAACAGAATTGAGAAAAGAAGTGAGAATAATTGGTCATATCTATGATGGAACTACCTGTATCTGCCTGCCCAGAACAACAAACCCTCATTCTAGCCTTCAGTGGTCTTTCCAATTGCCTCAGTATCTGAGATTGCAAAGACAAAATCCAAATATCTGAGATTGTCAAAGCAGTTAGGAGTAAGAATGAGACAAGAGAGTTTAATAACTTCTCACAAACTTCAGCTACAATAGCTCTTCGCATTTTCTGCACTTGATACTGGTACCTACCCTTGTACAAGGTTGCCTACAAAGACTAATTCAAGATGTCAACAGTAATACTCTCTTCTGAGTATGGGATAATATCCACATTCATGACTGCTAGGATGTCTAACATTTGTAGTCAAGCAACTTTTCAGTAATAATTAGATAGCTAAATATCTTGGTATTGTATTGAAAAATCTGTATGTTAAAAGAGGAAATAATTGAAGCGGTAATTGTTTTAGATTTGTATCCTTTATCATTATCATAGCAGCTTTATAAATGAATGACAACATGATGTTTATAATATAATATTAAATATGGGCTATAAGTGTCTCCGTAGTATTTAAGTTCTACTTAATTTTTGATCAAGTTTTCCCAACTTTAATTATATAGGAACCATATTTGGCCTGTTATTATTTATGTCTTTTCTTTACTGGTGACCTACAAACTTTCTGTTTAATTATGGGTCTATAAAAGAGGCATTCCTTTTTTTCCTTTTTTTGTACTACATTAAATCCTTTTTAGGTATCTCAGAGGTTTTGGCAACAGCATAACATAACTCATATTCATTATTTAATTCCTAATGATTGATACATTTAAGAACTTCCAAGATTTTTGGAAAGTAAAGAATCCCATGGATGTGAGTTATGTTATATGTTATATGTTATATGTTAAGCAGTTTTCATACACATTTTGGTATAAGATTGATCATGCCATGATTTATTTTGAAGATAAGAGGGTGCTTCAAAGAGTTTGTGGAAACTTAAGATTAAAATATGTTAATTTGGGTGCAAAGAATTAAAATACATGCATACTTTCTTCATAATATACATTTCCCATGAACTTTGAATATCTCTTGTATATGAGGATGAAATTTGCCTTTGACTGGAATGAGGTTGTTTGTACCCAGCTGACTCCTGCTCCTCCTCACCATCTTCATGTTACTTCCAGGGAGTGAACCATCATTTTGAATTGCGCTATTGCAATAGGAGACATTAAGTAGTCTTTCAATGTTGAAGGTTGGCTGGTATGATTTTTCAGTTACTTATTTGTTACTTGGCCATTTTAGGTTGCTCCACAGGATCTGGTATCCCAAGAAGACTTGGGTTTCCTTGACCTTTGAGTCTATAACAGGCTTAGTCTCTGAATTTATGATCATCTGGGGTTAGAACAATAGACTTTCTTTGGAAGGTTAACAATCCTCCCCTTTTCACTACCTTCTCGTACCCAATTTTTGATTTCTTACCTTTCAGGTTTGTTTTCTCTCTGTGCTCTCCCAGCCTCCCTTGCAGGCTTTCTCTGTGAGAAGTATGTTTGAACAAAGTGAAGGTAGTCAACCGAACTATTTGTTAGTATAACTTAAAACTCTGCTAGAATGTTGTAATGGAAGAAATTAATCAATACAATTCTGTGCTTTGATGGTTTTCTAATTTATCAGGCAATAATTCAATCTTTAATCACAAGACTTCATCATTATCCAAACACATTCTTTAAAACAGTAATCACATGATTTTTTTTTTCAAATAGGTGCTTGAAATAGTAAACCAGGGGCAGATTTTGGCCAAGTGGTTAAAATGCAGGTTGGGATATGTGCATCACACGTCGGAGTGCCTGCATTCGAGACTTGGCTCTGCTCCTGACTCCAGCTTCCTGTCAGTGTAGATCCTCGGAGGCAGCTGTTAAGGTTCAAGAAACTGGGTTTCTACCAACCCATATGGGAGACTTAGACTGAGATGCTAGACTTGGGTGCCCCCAGCTGTTGCAAGTGTTTGGGGAGTAAACCAGTGGATGATAGATCTCTCTCTCTCTTCCTCTGTCTCTCAAATAAAAGTAAAATATTTAAGAACTTGTGGGGTCCAGCAGTAGGCATATAAAATGCTCTTGTTTCGAATTACAAGATTTCTCAAAAATAAATTACTGTTTTCATGATTTTTATTAAAAATACATAAAGTTGGGGCCGGCGCTGTGGCGCAGCTGATTAATGCCCTGGCCTGAAGCACCAGCATCCCATATGGGTGCCGGTTCAAGTCCCGGCTGCTCCTCTTCCCATCCAGCTCTCTGCTATGGCCTGGGAAAGCAGTAGAAGACGGCCCAAGTCCTTGGGCCCCTGCACCCACGTGGGAGACCCAGAAGAAGCTCCTGGCTCCTGGCTTCAGATCGGCGCAATTCTGGCCATTGCGGCCAATTGGGGAGTGAACCAACGGATGGAAGACCTCTCTCTCTCTCTGCTTCTCCTCTCTCTGTGTAACTCTTTGAAATAAATAAATAAATCTTAAAAAAAAAAAAAAAGAATTGGCCCAGGGCCAGCACTGTGGCGTAGCAGGTAAAGCTGCTGCCTGCAGCACTGGCATACCATATGGGGACTGGTTCAAGTCCTGGCTGCTCCACATCTGATCCAGCCATAGGAGGGCTCCCACATTGTGAGGTTTATTTCTACTCTACCTTGTCCTCACAGTGAATATCAGAGAAAATTCTCTTTTTAAAGAAATATTTGTTTATTTGAAAGGCAGAATTAGAGAGAGACAGAGACAGAGAAAGCAAGAGAGATCTTCCATCTGCTAATTCGCTCCACAAATGGCCACAACAGCAGGGGCTATGCCAGACCCAAGCCAGGAGCACAGAATTTCTTATGGGTCTCCAGCATGGATGCAGGGGCCCAAGCACTTGGGCCATCTGCTACTGCTTTCTCAGGCACATTAGCAGGGAGCTGGATCAGAATTGAAGCAGTTTGGACATGAACTGGCTCCCATATGGGATGCCAGCATTGCAGGCGGAGGCTTAACCCGCCATGCCACAACTCCAGCCCTGAAAATTCCCTCTTGATTCATAGGGATAGGAAGTTTGGGAGGGGCTGGATGTTACCATTTGAGACAAGCCAGAACACTTTGTTCTTCTGAATGGTCTGTGCCCATCACCAGCCCCATCTAACTAGGTTGTCCCTCCTGAGGCTGGAGGCCAGGGCAATATGTACAGCATTCAGGAGATGAGAAACACTGGTTTAATTCACACTTCAGGCGTTCTGGCTCACCAAAGGACTGAAACCTAGTCATATAACCAAAGAGCACTTCCTTCCCCTACACCTTAGCATTTCACTACCAAAGGCCGATTTACTAGAAGTCCTCTTACCTGGTATACCATAGCCACACTTTAACAACAAACTGTAAGGCATTATATAAGGCACCAAAAAAGTTCACTAAGACTGAACAAGCATCAAAACCAGAGTCAATTATGGCAGGAATATTGGAAGTATCATCCTAGGGATTACAACATTGGTAATTGTTATATACTAAAGATTGTAGTGGAAAAGCTAGAAAATATATAAGAACAAATGAATAATATAAGCAAAGAGGTGAAAATTCTAAAAATCAAAATGAAATGCTAACAGTTAAGTCATGATTATTGCTCACTGTTTTTTTTTATTCTATTTTTTCAATTTCTCAGTTTTCTTTGCTAGCTGTTCCTGATCCTTACCTCTTAAATATTAGTATCTCACTGAATTTTATCCTTGGTTCACTTTCTATTTTGTTTTGACCTTCATCTCTATCAAACCTAATTTTCCTTTATGTTATTACAGACCTATAGGCCAATAATTCCCACATCTCTAACTCCCTTCTAGAAAGTTCTTCAATACTCCAACCTGTGTTTTCGCATTCTTACTGTCAATTTGATTTGCATATTCCATGGGTATCTGTTTCAACATATCTCTAAAATATTCAAACTCAATCTTCCTGGCCACCTTACAACTAATCCTTCCTTTGTAATCATTGATTCTATTAATGCACTGCTATTGAGTCATCATTAATCTTCCCTAATCCAATTTCCTACATCTCATTTTTCCCCCAAAGCTATCTGCTTTCCCTCTAAAATTCCTCAACTCATCTTTGAAAGATTAAAAGCAGTCACATATTATTTGCCACTCCTTCCATCATGAAGTGTATGTAGTCTGACTCTCTTCCTACCTTGACTGGATTTGCACATATGATTTGATTTGGCCAATGGGACATCAGCAAATGTGACATACACAGAGGTTTGCTAAGTACATGTACTTGGGAGTTTGTCCTCTTGGAGTTCTGACTTGATAACACTGCTGTTATGTAAGGAAGTCAGTCTAACCCCAAGAAGAGACCACATGGAGGAGGGGGAGATGCCCAGACCCACCGCCAGCACTAACAGTGAGACGTATGAGTAAGTAAAAATTTTCCAGCTATCACATGATTGCCACCACAGAAATGAACTTAAGCATGACCAGCAATAGAACAAACCAGCCTATCCATAATTCAATAAAAATAATAAATTGTTCTTGGATATAGCCACTCGACATAAGGTAATTTGTTAAGCAACAGTGGTTAACATAATTGGCACTCCTTTCTCTCTGTATTGACCACCATAATTGAGGTTCACTAAGTCTCCTCTGAATCTTGAAAGACAACTGATCTCTGTAACTCCCACATTTCTCTCCTAATTTATTATTACATTTATATACAAGGGGCCATCAAAAAGTGCACGTGTATGTTTACCCTGATTGCATGTTAAATGTTACATACATGTATCAAACATCACATGTACTCCATAAATAATACAATTTTATGTCAGTTAAAAATAAAAATTATAAAGTTCATGGAACATACATTTTAGGAAAACACTATGCATGGATTTCCAACAATTTTGAACAAAAAATAAACTTATATTTTAATTCCATTTTCCTACAAACTTATGAAGCACCTTCATATAATCATATCATTCTCATACTCATACACTTTCAATAAGCACATTGCAGCGAATAATGTTAAAGTTTCATTCATTGCCCTTTATAGTCTCTACCCAACTTACTAATCTAGCTTCGTTCTTACCACATCTGCCACACTGAATTCCTATAGGTAAAAACAGAAACATGAAAATAACCATGTTTTTATCACAACACTGGACATCTACTTATGTTAATGTAATGTATTTAAGATACCTATGCATATGTAATATACTTAAGATACCTATGCATTTAATCCACCAACTGTAAAACGCTAGAGATGCTTATAGTACCTAAAGCATGAGAAACATTAAATTCCTGCTTGTTGTATGAAAGCTTCACAGTAACCAAGAAAATTGGTCTTACACCATTTTATTTGAGTTTTGTTCTTGAAAATAAGTCAACATTGTCAGTTTTACAGACAAAGAAACAAGATTGAAAAAGTTATGATACCTACTCAGTTTTCAGAATAAGAGAGCTTTAAATCAAAGTTTTGTTATTGGGTTGCTAGCAGAACACGATCAGCTCTAATTAGCTACTCTCCATTTTCAAAACACAATTTATTTCTATATTTTCCAAAAGTAAATTTAAATACTCTACCGTAATCAGGCTCCCTACCAGTGCTGCTTAATTCTTAATAATATTTCCTTGATTTCATTTTATAAATGTGAATTCCTCACCTTTATTCTAATGTAGTTATATGGTAATAAAATCATTTTTAATGCTCCTTATTATGGTCAACCCATAAATAGCTTAATCCCCTCCCCCACAATATCTTCAGAAAATGTTTATCATTCCAGTAGGGGTGGCCAGGAAAATCAACATATTTAATCTTCACGTATAATAGCGGGCTGAAAGCCAATAGAATCAAAGGGCAAGTCTGAGCAAGGAAGAAAACAGGCAACTGTGGACAAGCACAAGGGTAAAGCACTCCTTCATTAGGGGCACTATAAAGTGTATTCTATTTTGTAGGGGGAAGGTGTCTGGCGTGTAACAAATTTTCCCAGTCAGATGAATCAATTAATTCATAAGCTTTTATTGGAATTCCGCTCTTGGGCGAGGTTCTCCAGTCCCAGCAGAGCGGGGGGGGGGGGGGGGGGGGGGGGATGGCGCATCAGAGGTTGGGAGGGCTCCTTTTATAGATACAGGGCATGGGGGTTAAAGGTTGAGGCAGGTCTGATCCTCATTGGTTGACCTGAGTAAGACATTATTTCTCTCATTTACTTAATTATGATCTTGGACATTTATTTTCTCTAAATTGTCTGAAAAATAAGGATAATTATGTCTCACAAAGTTGTTCAGGGTTCAAGTGAAATATTACACATAGAACACATAGTGCAATGTCTGGTATATAGCAAGAGTACAATAAATTGTAATTATAATTGTTGTTGTGTTCAAATGGCCAACAGACACAAGAAAAAATGCTCAGGATCACTTGCCATCAGGGAAATGCAAATCAAAACCACAATGAGGTTTCATCTCACCCCAGTTAGAATGGCTTTCCTAGAGAAATCAACAAATAACAAATGCTGATGAGGATGTGGGGAAAAAGGTACCCTAATCCACTGTTGGTAGGAATGCAAACTGGTACAGCCACTATGCAAGACAGTATGGAGATACCTCAGAAATCTGATGATAGATATACTGTAGGACCCAACCATCCCATTCCTGGGAATTTACTCAAGGGAAATGAAATCAGCATATAAAAGAGTTATCTGTACCCCCAATTTTTTATTGCAGCTCAATTCACAATAGCTAAGATATGGAATCAACCCAGATGCCCATCAACTGAAGACTAGATAAAGAAATTATGGGATACGTACACCATGGAATACTACACAGTGGTAAAAAAAAAATGAAATCCTGTTGTTTGCAAAAAAAAAAAACTGGAAAACATTATACTTAGTGAAATAAGCCAGTTCCTAAAAGACAAATGCCATACATTCTCCCTGATCTCTAGTAACTAACAGAATACTAAAAGGTAATCTATAGAAGTGAACTGGACACTTTGAGATGCGATGACTTTTCAACAGCCCTTGTCTTGACTGTTGAGGAACAATTTTTTTGTTTTTTTGCATATTATTTGTTTAACCGTACTTAGTGTAGGTTTAATATCATGTGTATAAAGTCAATTGAACATAGATCTTAGTGAAAAATAAGGAATAGGAGAGGGAGGAGAAAGAAGGTGGGAGTGCAGGTGGGAGAGAAGGAAGGGAGGGAAGAATCACTATGTTCCTAAATTTTTATTTATGAAATACATTGTTTGTGTATATTAAATAAAAGGTTTCAGGGGGCAAGTAGATTTCTTGGGATAAAGGGACTAATTTCTCATGCTTAGTATTGGAGTTTTAAAACAATATCCTCAAATTTTAAAGCTGTTTTGTTAGTTGTGTTAACACTTTATTAGAATGGTAGTATCATGCTAAGTTAAGACTGGGAAGAAGTTATTGGTCAAATTTTGTAAAACACTCATGGTTAAAGCCATCACATGGCAAGATGAGTGGGACTACCATGATTGATTTGGACAAAATCAAGTCACTCCCCACTATTTGGAAGGAATACTTTCTTAAGATACTTGACCACTCAGGTATCACTGATAGAAAGTGAATCCTATTAGGACTGAGGAAATAGTTGTCAGGTCATCAACCAGTGGTGTCAGCTCCAGTTGTTCTACATCTTTTTTCACTTCCTCATTTATTCACTTTACCTCTCCAGTTTGGCATCTGTCCCTCTTGTTTTTGAGTTGCCTCTTGAATTCACCATAGCTTCCCATATGCCAGATTTAATCAACATTTTTTAGCCCTCACCTTTTATACATTAATATACAACATAGTTGATTAATCACTCCTTTTTTTTTTCATTTTTTTTTTTGACAGGCAGAGTGGACAGTGAGAGAGAGAGACAGAGAGAAAGGTCTTCCTTTGCCATTGGTTCACCCTCCAGTGGCCACCGCGGCCAGCGCGCTGCGGCCGGCGCACCGCGCTGATCCGATGGCAGGAGCCAGGAGCCAGGTGCTTTTCCTGGTCTCCCATGGGGTACAGGGCCCAAGCACCTGGGCCATCCTCCACTGCACTCCCTGGCCACAGCAGAGGGGTGGCCTGGAAGAGGGGCAACCGGGACAGAATCCGGCGCCCCGACCGGGACTAGAACCTGGTGTGCCGGCGCCGCTAGGCGGAGGATTAGCCTAGTGAGCCGCAGCGCCGGCCCATT